>NC_138528.1:38641082-38968582 GCF_964234715.1 Podarcis melisellensis
TACACAAATCCAGAGTGGAGTCCCTAAGACAGTTGGATGGTTCTTTGTATGGTTCCTTCCAGCAAATTTTGCAGCCAAGCTGGTGCCAAATGTATTGCTCTGCTTTCCTTTGGATCACATCAGTGAGGCTGGGAGAGGTCTCTTGTCGTCTTGGCAACCCAGGACCTCCATACACCCTGCCCAGCCATGTGCCCCTGGGAGGTCACTTTAGTGCTGCTAGTGCAGTGGTTTGACTTCACACCCGAAGGCACACTCCATTGTCTCTCGAGATAGATCGATGCCAGCCACAATATATAAGTTTATATGCACATACACTGCTTATTTGCCGGAAGGGTTTCTAAGTGTAAAACCAATTATAACAATGTTGTTGTTTAGTTGTTTAGTTGTGTCCGACTCTTCGTGACCCAAAGGACCAGAGCACACAAGGCATTTCTGTCTTCCACTGCCCCCCTCAGTTTGGTCAAACTCATGCTGGTAGCTTCGAGAATACTATCTAACCATCTCGTCGTTTGTCGTCCCCTTCTCCTTGTGTCCTCCATCTTTCCCAACATCAGGGTCTTTTCCAGGGAGTCTTCTCTTCTCATGAGGTGGCCAAAATATTGGAACCTCATCTTCAGAATCTGTCCTTCCAGTGAGCACTCAGGGCTGATTTCCTTCAGAATGGATAGGTTTGTTCTTCTTGCAGTCCATGGGACTCTCAAGAGTCTCCTACAGCACCATAATTCAAAAGCATCCATTCTTCGGCAATCAGCCTTCTTTATGGTCCAGCTCTCACTTCCATACATCACTACTGGGAAAACCATAGCTTTTACTATACGGACCTTTGTTGGCAAGGTGATGTCTCTGCTTTTTAAGATGCTGTCTAGGTTTATAACAATAAACCATGCATAATTACAATAAACAATAAAATGATGTCATCAAAACATTCATAATTAAAGCATATAACAAAATAAGCAGCATAAGAATGAAAACAGTTTAAACAGCTTGTGGCGATCACACAGGGTCCCCGGACGTTTGACGGTCTATTGATCCCTGTGCCACCACTGTGCTTGCTTTCCCGCTGCCACAAAGCAGTTACTCTCTGGTAAAACACCGAGTCCAGTCAGTTGTTAAAAGTGAACAAACAAAAAAACAAGTTTGTTTTGCAAACATTAACAAGTTTATGGTTTCTCAGATAATATTCCTGTCAGTATCTTAACTTTAGTTTCTTTACTGGCCTATACCTTCCTAATACCTTCTGCCTGATTATCTCAACTGTTTGACTGCCTCCTCTTAACAAATTCTTTCACTCTCTCATACCAGACTAGCCCAACCCACAGACTTATCTTCTCTGTCTCTTCCAGACTGTCTTCTCAACAACTCTTAACTCCCTAAAAAACCTCTGTGCTTAAACCTTATACACAGTTAACTCTGCCCCCTGGATTCCCATTGGTTAGTCATTTTACAATTAGTTAACCCTTTCCCTATGAACCCAGTATGATGTCACACACATAGGAGGGCAAACGCCACACAGCCATTAAAACAATTAGATCAGTGGCTTCAGGTCAGGAGATCAAGGGGAAACATCTCCTAAAGAAGGGAGGTGTTAATTGTAATGCAACTTGGAACTTTAAGAGGTGACTAGAGACATTTCTGGAGGATGGAGATATCAGTGGCTACTCATAATGGCTATATGCTATGCCCAGCATCTGAAGCAGTATGCTTCTGAGTACCAGTTTTGGGGAACTTTGGTGGGAGAGTATGATTACACTCAAATCATGCTTCTGGGCTTCCCATTGGAATCTGGTTGGCCACTGGGAAAAGAATGCTAGGCTTGATAGGCCTTTGGTTCATTGGGGCTCTTACATTTTTATAATGAGTAGCTCTTCTAGACATGGTCTGGAAACATATGCTGAACATGTGAGCATAAGGGTGGGTGGGGGACTCGAATCATACACTGTCCCCACCCCTGACCTCAGTATATCCCTTTTTTTCTCTGTGAACAGTCTACAAATAAATATAAACACAAACAGGAAGGTAACAGGGTGTTCGCCCTCCATGCGGAAGGGGCTACTATCAATTTAGTCTTAAAGCTAAATTCACACTGCTGTATCAAAGATATTGAGTTAAAGTTTGTTTCAGGAGTATAAAAAAGTGGTAAAAATCTGTGACTTTTGAGGTCAAGCATTATAAAGACTATACCATAACTCATAACATTACTGCCCAAATAATGGCTTGGATCCAGAGTTCCCATTATCAAAATCTGCTCATGGGCTACTACCACTGAAGAAAGGAGGAAGATATAGCTTCTCCTGTGATGTTTTGTACAGTGGTACCTTGGGTTAAGAACGTAATTTGTTCTGGAAGTCCGTTCTTAACCTGAAACTGTTCTTAACCTGAGGTACCACTTTAGCTAATGGGGCCTCCTGCTGCCACCGCGCCACCGCACTGCTGGAGCACGATTTCTGTTCTCATCCTGAAGCAAAGTTCTTAACCTGAGGTACTATTTCTGGGTTAGCGGACTCTGTAACCTGAAGCGTCTGTAACCTGAAGTGTCTGTAACCCGAGGTATCACTGTATGTGTCTCTACAGTAGCCAGTCATGCTGCATGGTCAGAGAAGACTATGGACAATGCTGAAGTTCAAATATAACTGACTGCAAATACAGGTTTACCAGCTTTGGAGTGAGCAACTGGATTCTGAGGTGAGCTCCATTAATCATGACAGTGGTCTTGCACTCTTGCACAATATTATGAGCTTATATTGTGTTCCTGATATGCGCTTCTCAGACTAAGTGCTCAGAAAAATGGTGCTATGTCGTTGTATGATTTTGTAGATTATCACAATTGACTTGAACTATTTACAGTGGCTATATAATTTGCAGAACAATACATTGGCTTATGCCTCCAACCATCAATTTTGCTGGTAATTTCCAGGAAACAAGCAGCCTCCAAGGGCAGGGGATTCCATACATCATATAGATGTGACCTTTAAAAAGGCAAGTCATTAGTTAACATGGGGGGGGGCACAACAAGAGCCTTGCCTTCTGATACAATCCATTAAAATATTTGCTACACAAACCAATTGCACATGTGCAAGAATTAACAAGCCATTTCAGAACACTTCAACGTTTTCATAAAATTATAGAATTGTAGAGTTTCTTTTAACTTGGAGCCATTGGTTTGAATCCCACCCTCCAGAGCAGGGGAAAACAAGCTAGCTCCATCTTCTATGTGACAGCTCTTTAGATAGTTGAAGATACTTCTTGCAGTTGTTCACCTTTCTCTAAACTGGAGACTGTAGCCAACCTCATATGCTCTGTGGTACAATTCTTGAAGACTTCAGAAGTAAAAACCAAAAATAATGTTTTTTTAACCAGGGCTGGTTAATATCTGAAGTTATCACAAAGGCATTGCTACCTTACTTGATGGGTAAAAAAAATCCACAGAGGCTTCCACAATAATCATAATGATGCCAAGCACAAAACAAGCACTTCTATGTTGTTAGATTCAAATAGGTAGCCGTGTTGGTCTGACACAGTCAAAATATATATAAAAATTAAAAAAATGTCCAGTAGCACCTTAGAGACCAACTAATTTTGTTCTTGGTATAAACGTTCGTGTGCATGCACACTTTTTCAGATACACTGAAAGTCACCAGACCCTTATATGTAGTGGGGGTGGGGGTGGGGTTTTCTCAGGAGAGTAGTAGGAGATGGGTGATTGACTCAATGGGTATGGTAAACCTGTTGACGACTGGTAAACCTGTTGATGACTGCAATGAGTCCTACAAGAAAAAGCAAGGGATAGTATGCAGATGATTAACATATGTAATGAGACAGGAATCCAATATCTCTATTAAGACCAGGTCTCTCCATAGTTTTCAGTTTAGTGGTAAGTTGTAATTCAGCAACTTCTCTTTCAAGTCTGTTTCTGAAATTCTTTTGTAATAAGACAGCTGCTTTGAGATCCTGTATTGAATGTCCTGGGAGATTGAAGTGTTCTCCTACTAGCTTCTCTGTCTTGTCTTGTCTTGTCTTCTTCTTCTTCTTCTTGTTGTTGTTAAAGTTAAATTTATTTTTGGTTAGTTGTAGAACTTGACCAAAAAAATTACCACAGACAAGTGAGTCCTAAAGTTTTTCTGCCACTGGAATAATGGCAACTGAGGCAGGTCAGGAACTCTCTGCTGTAAATGTTGACATATAGTTCCTGAGTCACATATACAAATAACAATTTATTTTAAAGTTCAAAGACAGATTTATGAAGATAAAGTCACATTTCCTTTTGTAGGATTGTGGGAGAGCAACAAGAGTTTTAGGCTGTAAGCCTAACCCTACTTACCTGGCAGTAAACCCCTCTGAATTCATTGGGACTTACTTTGAGTAGACATGGCTAGGATTGCACTGTTAGGCTGCAGTCTTATACACACTTACCTGGGAGCAAGCCTCATTAAACTCTGTTGGTTTACTTCTGAATAGGCATGAACAGAATTGCACTGTGAATGTGTGTGTGCATGTTTAATACATACACTTCAGTGGTTGTGAATCAAAGATTTCAGTTTGAAACCAAGGATCAACTTAATGCATGCATGGGCTAGATTTATTCCTAAATTAGTTCCTCAAAGGCTGCATCTATCTGATCCCACCTTTCTGTACCTAATTCAGCAATTCTTTGTCATGCAGTCTATATTTCCTTACTTGGAAGAGCTATAGCACCATGAAATAGCTAGGAGAGGTTGCTTCAGGTGCAAAGTAACTATACCCATATATTAAGAAAACCTCTCTGTCTCTCCATTGGTTCAGGCTGATTGGAGAAACAGAGAGGAAGATGCAGTGACAAGGCAATTTCTAATTAAATTTGAAATATCTATGTAGTGGCATAAAACACAGCTACCACCTTGTGCTCAAAAGCATCCTTTGAGTGGCCATTTCCTGCTAGGCGTTCATCCTTAGTTAAATCTTCAGGTGGAGGATTTGCTGTTGAGTTTCCCTGCCCCTTTGCTAAAGGCACAGTAGGTATCTTTGTACTCTCCTTTGAAACTTAATAAGACTTTACAACTTCTATCATAACCCCATAATTGAATGTGTGTAATGATTCTTAGAGATGGGTGGTCTATAGCTGGCACAGATGGCCAGTATGCTGGTGTCGTAAATGACCATTTTATAGATGGATAATGTACTAGAGTCATAATTCTTTATTGCGGATGGTTATTGCTCTCGATCATGACCCTTGGATATTGAGAGTCAGTTTTTAATATCACAACCATTTAGAGAGGTTAATGGACTAGGTTTTGCAGCTTTTGACCTTTGGATGCCGAGGAGAGGGAGGCTGCATTTGTGCTAGAAAACTATCTTTTTATTTATCTTAGATGTCATGGATTTAGCAGCTTATTTTTAGTCAAGACAAGCATTTCTGACAAAAGGGCAAATTATTGGACTTCAGCAAGTATATATAGAGAGAGAAAGAGAGAGAGAGAGAGAGAGAGAGAGAGAGAGAGAGAGAGAGAGAGAGAGAGAGGCACATTTGTCATTGGTTCCGATTCCGACGAGAAAAGATTTATCACAGGGAAGAAAGTAGCCTTTTCGTTTAAGTGCATGAGAGCCCTTGCTTCAGAAGCCATTTCTTTTGTGTTGTAAAACATGGCTACAAGTTGACGGCAGCCATTTTAGTGCTTCTTGCTAGCAAGAATGCTGGCATCAGGCCTGCCGTTTTAAATAGTAGATGAAACGGCAAAGCAAATTAAAAAGAAGCTTCTTAATTGTGAGCATGAACTATTTGGGGGCAATTAAAAGCAGGGGAGATTTAAAAGCATGTAGTAAAAGACTTGTTTAAGCTAGCAGTGTCAGATGATTCTCACACGGAGAAAACACCTGTGCTTTTAATTGCTCCGAGGCTCTGACTCAGTCACTGCTCCTCTTACACTGCTTCTTTGCCAGTCCTTTCACCAGCCTCGCGGAGAGGCCAGGTTTTCCATTCATCTCCCATTTGGGTTTTTCTCCTGAGGGAAATCTCTCCCAATTTTCCTCAGTCTTCACCATCTACCATAGGAATGCTCCCCACCAAACGTTTGAGGACTGCTTCATACATGCCTAAGTTACTACACAAGTCTCTAGAGGAGGAAATGCAGAAATTTGCTTCGCAGCTGTTAGGTCCTCTTCAGGTGTTTCCTCTCATATGGTTACCATAATGTGAAAATGGAGAGTGAGGGAGAGTGTGTACTCCCTGGTACCTCCCTTGTATCACCAGTTTTCCTGTGCTCCACATGTAGGCCTAACCCATACAGGCAACCCTCTTGATTTAGAAACCTGGTTTTCCAGGGTTTTAAATTGTGTGAGGAGCCTCACATGCACAACAGGCTCGCTGCTGCAGGCTTTCAGCCCCTAACATTGTATTTATTCATTATTTGCATTTATATGCCACTTACTATCTAAAAAGATCTTGAAGCAGTTTACAGCAGGTAAATACATAAGTACATAATAATGCCAATATCTACATTAAACAGTATCCGTATGCCTGCACGTTACAAAAGACAATCATATAAAATTTCAAACAACACAACATACACACAACCGCAGCCTATCTCACTCACCATCCACATCACACAGCCATTCAAACCATTCACTACCTCAAGCGTTACCTCTATCAACTACTCATACATAAATCAATTGGAAACATGTGTTAAATGCATGTGGTGAAGAATGCCTGATGAGGACTGTGATTGCCTTCATGGAAAATTAGATCCAAGCTGGAACATCCACATATGTAAAATAAGGGGGGGGGGAGCAGTGCTCATTCTATCCCTCTTTGTTTGCATTTGGCTCAGTTTTATATATGCTTCTCTCAGGAGGAACCAATCAGCCAAAAAGAACCACCTGTGGTTAGGGAGCTGACATATTCTTAGCCAGATGCTACAAGCACTTAACACAGCACACTCAGGCACAAGGGAGTCCACTACGGTGACCCCGGAGTACTTTATGGGAGTGATTGTTTTCTAAGACAGAAAGTCTCATCTTCTGTCATTATTACAACATGCATGTTCCCTGTCCAGATGATGACCTTACATGCAGCTGTACTGCAGCACACTTTCTTTGATCATACTACTGAGTAACCTGCATTCTATCACTGTGACTAGATTGTCTTTTGTTACAATTTGCAGCTTTGTCTAATTTTTGTCAAGAGCTAGCCCGTAACGCACCTAAAAATGTGTTTCATTCAATTACTTAAAATCCTAAATGGAGGAGTCAATTCCTAACCATTAAGGAGATTGCAACACACACATGTGTGTACACACACCAAAAACAAACACTTATATTTTATATAACCTTCCAAACTATCCGATGCATGGATCTCATGCACAAACTATCAGAACAGTTATGATACTTACAATTTAGTACATATGTAGTACTATAATTATGGGTATATGGTGTTTATTAACCTGACTAAGGCCTTTGACACTGTAAATCGTAATGCCCTGTGGACTGTCCTTCTGAAAATCGGCTGCCCAGATAAATTTGTGAACAACCTTCAGCTCCTCCATGATAATATGTCAACAACAATTGCAGATAACAATGAATTTCAAAGTGGGATCGGGTGTTAAACAGGGCTGTGTTATCTCACCAACTCTATTTATTATTTTCATTGCCATGATCCTACACTTTGTCGAAGGGAAACTTGCTAACAAAGCTATTGTACTACCAACCTTACTGTATGCTTGTGAAACATGGACCACTTATATGTGCCATCTCCAACTCCTCGAAAGATTCTATCAACGGTGTCTCGGAAAATTTTTACATATTACGTGTGAAGACAGGCAAACTAATGCCAGTGTACTCGAAGAAGTAAAGCTCACCAGTGTTGAAGCATTGATTCTTCAACATCAACTTTATTGGACTGGTCATGTTGTTCGGGTGCCTGATTATCGTTTTCCAAAGCAACTACTCTATTCCGAACTTAAAATGGAAAGAGTAATGCTGGTGGTCAACAAAAGAGATTTAAAGACTCTCTCAAGGCAAATCTAAAAAAAATGCCAGACCTGCAAATGTATTATGAGGCAGCCTGTTTGTGTTGATTAAAAGAATGGATTACATTGGATAATGCAGACATCCTGGACTTGTTGTTGTTGTTGTTTAGTCGTTTAGTCGTGTCCAACTCTTCATGACCCCATGGACCAGAGAACACCAGGCACTCCTGTCTTCCACTGCCTCCTGCAGTTTGGTTAAAATTCGACTGGAATGCATGTCTTTCGTATGGGAAGGCGAAAATTTATAAAAGTTTTATAAACCATATTCTTAGGAAGAATCTGTATAGAATTTGGGAGAAATATAAAAATCTGCTGGAAAAGAAAACACTTTTATGGCTATCTCCTATCGAGGCTATTACAATTAAGAGAGTTAATATGGATAGACAGTGGGTGACTTACAGGGAATTGCTGCACTTTAGAGGGGGGAAACCTAAACTGAAATCAATGAAAAATGTAAGGAGCCATGTGTCAGATTGGTTACAATACCATCAGTTCCATGAAATATTTAAATTAGATAGAAAAGAATGGTTTTTTTGGACCAAAGCTCACAATTCAAAAAAGAACTTCTACAAAACAAAGAGAAACTTTTGTCTAAAATGTATAATCTGTTATTAGACTGTGAAACAAAAGACAAGCTTGTTAAAGGTTCAATGACACACTGGGCAATGGATATAGAACACAATATAGATTTTAACCTCTGGGAAAAATTCTGGAAAAGTGACTTGAAGTTTATAGCATGTTATTCTTTGAAGAAGAACAACCTGAAAAAGATTCACAGATGGTATTTAACTCTGAGTAGGCTTGCTAAGATGTATAAGACTGAATCAGATAAGTGCTGGAGATGCAAAGAGGTGGAGGGAATGTTCTTTCATATGCGGTGGACATATGTGCCTGCCTTCTTCTTCTTCTTCTTCTTCAAAAAAGAAAAAGCTAGCAATGAAAGGAGAGGCACCTCTACCACTTTCACAATATCAGAATGATATAAACGATGCTGTCCTTATGCTCTAATGGTACACAAGTTTCCAGGGTGACATCACATATGGCTTCTGCTGTCACTTGCTGCAGTGATGAATGCTACAAATGTTTTTGTCATTATTTTCCAATCATAAACATTACTTATGGTGATGGTAGCTAAGGATATCAGCCCCATTCACTGGCACCTGACGAAACCAAACGATAACACTCAATCCCAGTTTTTCTTATTGCATTTTATTCTTAATAGTGAGGCAAGACAGAGAGAGGTTCTACTTCAGCTCATCTGTGGTCCATTATCTTATTTTACATCGAGCTTAACTCTGTTTACAATACAATATGTGCATATCCATTAGCCAGAAATACTGCTGATGTGAAGTAATTGTCCTTCACAAAATATATTTTGGAAAGCAGTCAGCAGCATTTGTCATCAGAGATCATGGGTGTTTCCTGAAATATAATAAGCAAGTCATCTGCAAATTCCCATACCACATTAGAAGCTACCAAAGAGGCATGTATCCCACATCCCCAAGTGGTAGGGGCTCTTTATGTGGTCGGTTTACTTGTAAAATAAAAGTGGTGACTTATTATTTCCTGGTTATATATGTTAATTTATAGAGCAACCACTAGTTCTGTACTGAATTGCCACAAAAGGACAGTTGTTAGCCCCTCTCCCCAGGACTGCACCCCAATTTCTTTTTTTTCTTCAAGATAATCTTTATTATTTTTTTCAAATTTCATACCAAACATACATATTGTATTACATTTTACATTTATACTTGCTCCTAGGAGCTGACATCCCTCCTTCCTTCTTCTGACTTTTTTATATCGCCTCTAAATTTTCGCATTGTCTTTCTCCATTTTTAATATTGTTGTTCTGCTTCCGCATTTGTCCATAGAATGTCTGTCAACGAATAAATCCTTCTATATATACAATTCTTATTGTGCAGGTTTTGGTGTCCTCGGGTGTCTTCCCGTGTAAAAGTTGGGGTGTCTATGCGACGTTTCGACGAGGTCTCACTCGTCATCTTCAGGCTGGTGCTTTCGGCTTCTTGTTACTGGAACAGAGCAGGATCTCAGTGTTTGAGTTCCTATAAATACTGTTGAGGGGGTGTGGTGTATAGCCTCCAATGTTCTGGGCAGAGAGGAAGTTCCCAGGCTAGTGTGCCTTTTCTTCTTTTGTTCCTTAATTACTTGAGGGATATCTTGAGTGATTTCTTGAGTGATATCCTGAGTACCACTTAGGTGGGTCATTAGGTGTGGATTAGTTGCTAAAGTCTTTGTGTCTTGACCTCTTGAACTTTGTGAAGAGTTTTTCTGAGAAGATGGCTGTACTGCACTTAGTTGTGCTCTGGCTTGGCTTCGTGTATAGGGGCGAGCTGTGGTTTTGTGGCCTGTGTCAGCCAGATCTGTGTAGGGATTGCAGGGGGGTGCAGCATCCGGAGGTGCCACCATGGTTTGGCTACTGGATGGTGTCTGTAATTTATCTGTGGAGAGGGTCTGGGTTTGGGTCTGGTGTGGTTGATTGGTGATGGCGTTCTGTGTGCCTCTGGATCTGGTGTCAGTTTTTGTGGGGAGGGCTAATTTCCAGATGTCTGGCAAGCGGGATGTGTCGTCACGCTTGTTCATGTTGTGAGGGTGTTTCTCTATCTCGATGGCTTCCATGATTATTCTCTTGTGGTGATGTTCCATGTTAAAGAGCAATTTGGAATCTGCAAAATTAATTTCGTGTCCTGTTTCTTTCATGTGTTGGAAAAGAGAGGAAGTTTTTTTTTTTTTTTTCTTCTCCAACTTTTACACGGGAAGACACCCGAGGACACCAAAACCTGCATTCCTGTACCCGTGAAAATCTACGAAAGCAATTCTTATTGTCTATCTATATCATTTGCAACTACTATTGATACATTGATCACATTATACATTTTACTTCTTATTGTTGTTATTTTTCCAATGAAGTTAATTGTATTGCACATTATGAGGTTTAAACTCCATCCCAATTTCAGTTACCGTCACTTAAAAAACCCAGCTCTGTCTTCTGCAACAAACTGTTTCTCTGCCATGCTCACTAACTGAAGTCTGTGACATGGCAACAGCTGGAGACCAATTTCCACCCATTAAGAAATATGAATCCCTTTTGAGATGCCAAGTTAGGCAAGACTTTGTTGATAGATGGGTCCATCCACTATAATCAAGACCGCCAAATTCATAGACCATATTATAATAATCTAACCTCAGTCAGGGAAAGAGAGAGAACCATTGGCATAAAACCACCAGGAACACTTCCTGCACAAATCCCACAGGAATGAATGGGATTTGGCAAGGACTCAAGATTCTTTTTCTGCAGCTTTATTTTTTTCCAATAGGTCTTGCATGAGAAAACATCCGAGTGGATTGTAATTAAGAGATTTATAGTGCCTGGCTTTAAGTCCTTTTCCACCTTTTCCCTCCCTTTCCTTGTATTTTGCTTAACACATGTGACAAATTGATTAACAGTAGCATGTAGAAGAAATACAATAGCATGTAGAAAGAGAAATAGCCAAGTCATTAATGGCTAGGTTTCCTTATTAGATTTGCTGGTTCTCTCATTTGAATTATACAGAAAAATGATTGTCTTTAGCTTTTCTGCTTAGCCCTCCTCAATCTACTGTATCCTGAAATTATAATGCATTTAAATTTGTATTTTAATGTTATGTGTTATACGGCTTATATTATTTGTCATGAAACATTGTTTTGGTTTGAGCATTGCTTAAAGGTACGCGTCGTCCCTGTTCCTGCCTCTCTCCCCCTCGGCTTCCCTTTCGCCCTCTTCCTTTGTTTACCATTTCGTTTGTCTGACGCTCTTTTTATTCTGTGCGATATGTTTTCATCCTCGCAATAAATGCCTTCATGTGGAGCAGTTCGACTAAGAGAGAATGTTATTAGACTGTGCTCTCAGGCAGTGCACCTTCACACGATCAATACAAATATGGGGCTCTGCTCATTCCCTCTTTGCTTAAATTCCCTGCAAAAGTGCAAGGGAAGCAGCAGAGGGTATCATCAATCATGGGCCACGGTGACATACGCTGAAGCCCGACCAACGCCAAGATGTTTTAATAAGGCATCCATTAAAAACCTCAAATAAATTGCAATTTAAAAACAGAACATGATACAGACCAAGTTTTCCTCATCCATCTTCCCGCGTGTCATGTAATGTAATTGCATTGTTAATTTATCCAAGAACTTTCTCCATACACTGTTTCATCGGCATTGCTTAATTTCCCCAAAGACCGTTGTGTGTGTGTGCGCGTGCGTGTGTGTGTGTGCGCGCATGTGCACAAGTGTTCCTGCTTCTGCTTCAGGGGGTAGAGTAATGTTTCTGCTTAGCATGGCATTAGCCAGAGAGCTAATCAAAGATTTGAAATGTCTGACACTTTGTCAATGGACCATTCGGCTATGTGTTGTTGCCTTACCAACTGGAGTCTAGAGCATACTCCCCCTTCCCCTTTCCCTATGGCTATTGGTTTATGCCCCTCAAGAGTGGGATCACTCAGAGTGCCTGTGGATCCCATCAATACGTATTGACAAAAGGGTTTAGGGACCATTTAAGATCGCAAAGCAATGGCACTCAAAACAAGACAATACTGATTTCTGCTCCCAAGCTTAGGACTTGTGCATGAAGTTTTGACAGGGGTGAGGAAAGTGAGAAGCTTTAAATCAATAGCAGGGAATGAAAAAGTGTTGCTATAGAATAATGTCAAAGTGATTACACTTACTCTCCCCCTCCACGCTTTCTTTCTTTCTTTTTTTTAAGGGCTGGAAGGAGAGATACAGGCAGGGGTTCATATGGATTTCTTTGTCTTCCGCGCATAAATCTAAAAATAAGCAATGCAATTCTTCATGTAGTGTTGCATCAGCAGATTTTTCACTTTTATTTATTCTTCTGGGTTTTTTCTTAATCAATTCTTTATCTCTTTCTGCTATGGAAGAAACAGTTGAGAGGCATAAAACAAGATTTTCCATGTCCATTCAGTTAAAATCTGCACTGCTGCTCTAGCAGTAATGCCATCCAGGTATTGGTTTAAATCTAATAAATGTCCTCTCAAGAGCCTCTTGGAGCCAAAGGATATGCAGACAAAGGAACTAGGATTTCACACACACCCAGATGAAACAGCTATTAATAAATCAGACAATAATAGTAGGTATCAAGGAGCAATAAACAAAGGCAATTAAATCCAACATCACCAATTTGATACCTTCCAGAACAGTCAGCCTCCTCCAGTACTGTTGCTCCGGAGGTCAAATTTTACTTCACTGCATTCACTTGTGTAGAAGGGGTCAATTCTGTGTCAGAACATGGCCAAGAAAGGCATTATTTTTTTCACAAAATTCCAATCTCTGTATAAAGCTGCCTTGTATGGAATCAGACCAGGGATCACCTAATATAGCACTCTCTGTTTTGTCAGAAATTCCCCACAATTCCAGGAAGAGGCATTTGCCAAGCCTTTTACCTGAGACCATTTAAGGTGGGAGATCAGAGATTGAAGAAGGAACTGTCTATGTGGAAAGCATGTGCTCTTCCAATGAGCTGTAGCCACTGTCTGAAGAATGGAAATGAGAACATAAGAAAAACCCTGCTGGATAAGATCACAGACTTGCCTAGTCCTCCAGCATTCTGTTCCCACAGTGGCCAACCAGATGCCTATGGGAAGCCCACAAGCAGGACATAATTGCAGAAGCATCCTTCTGCTTACCGTATTTTTCGCTCTATAAGACACACCTTTTCCCTCCTAAAAAGTAAGGAGCGAATGCAGGCTGCACAGCTATCCCAGAAGCCAGAACAGCAAGAGGGATCCCTCTTGCTGTTCTGGCTTCTGGGATTCAGAATATTTTTTTCTTGTTTTCCTCCTCCAAAAACTAGGTGTGTCTAATGGTCTGGTGCGCCTTATAGAGCGAAAAATACGGTATATTCCTCAGCAGCTTCTGAAACTGAAGTTAATATAGAGTCACCATGACAAGTATTTTTATTGTGTTTTTATATTATATTTAATGTGATCTTCAGATATAGAAGATGTAGAAAGTTAATAAATAAAAATAAAAAGTAGCATTAACCTCCATAGATTTGTCTAATTCTCTCTTATGGCCATCTGAATTGGCAGCCATCACTTTATCCACCGGCAGCGAATGCTATACTTCATCTATGTGTTGTGTGAAGCAGTACTTCTTTTTGTCTGTCCAGAATTGCCACTCATTAACAACAACAACAACAACATTTGTTTGTTTGTTTGTTTGTTTGTTTATATACTGCCCATCTGACTGGGCTGCCCAACCACTTTGGGTGACTCCCCCCAAAAATAGTAAAAACACAGTACAACACTAAAGACTTCCCCAAACAGGGCTGCCTTCAGATGTCTTTTAAAAACCACATAGCTGTTTATCTGTTTGAAATCTGCTGGGAGGGCGTTCCACAGGGAGGGCGCCACAACCAAAAAGGCCCTTTGCCTGGTTTCCTGTAACCTCATCTCTTGCAATGAGGGAACCGACAGAGGGCACTCAGAGCTGGATTTCAGTGTCTGGGCTGGGGATGGAAATGCTCCTTCAGCCTGATGGGATGACTTTGGGTTCTGCTATTTTGAGAGGAAGACAAAAATGTGTCTCACAAAGTATGGGCAGTGTGATCCAAATAGACTTACTCATCCGTAAACTCAATAAAGTTTAGGGGTTTTTATTCCTCTTAAGTGGGTTGCATAGGGAAAGCAAAAATTCCTGGGAGTGAGTTAGCAGCTAAGCAGTGGTACAGACCATCTCCTGGAGAAAGCTGATAAATGGGCCACCTCCTTTCTTCCCTACTCCTTTCCCCTCACACCACCACTGTGGGTGGTAAAGAATGCATCTGCCCAACATCCAGTAGTTTTCTATCTATTTTGCCTGAATGCTGTAAGCCATCTTTCATGGTCTGGGCCTATGAAGTGCTCTGCCAGGAAATAAGTGTTTCCAGTTCAATAACCACTGCAGCAGAGAAAGATCACAGGCCAGGCCAGGATGATAACCTAAAGCTGGACCAAACCTTTCCTATGGTGTCAAGACATTTTGGCAGCACTGAACCAAATGTCAGCCCCAGACCTTACGTGGCTTAACTTGTGAGGTAAGCATTGATTTACATTCTTCCTTTGTTCCACTTTCTTCACATCCTTTTCCTTCTCTTGTCTTCCCACACATACAATCTACATATAAATTGTAAGAAGAAGAAGCGTTTGGATTTGAAATCCAGCTTTATCACTACCCTGAGGAGTCTCAAAGCGGCTAACATTCTCCTTTCCCTTCCTCCCCCACAACAAACACTCTGTGAGGTGAGTGGGGTTGAGAAACTTCAGAGAGAAGTGTGACTAGCCCAAGGTCACCCAGCAGCTGCATGCGGAGTAGCGGAGACGCAAACCCGGTTCACCAGATTACAAGACTACCACTTTTAACCACTACACCACACTGGCTCTCAAAATAGGGGCTCTCCTTTATGTCTGCCCTACATTAATAACAACGTTCAACAACTATCATCACCAAAATAATAACTGCTCCTGGTGGATTTTGCCATGTAGGAGGAATGGAGCATGGTAAACCCAAAACACATGACCAAGCCACCCTGGCTAAGTGTCATTATTAAAACATGGTTAGTGTGTAAGAAAGAGAACTAGAAACAAAATCACAAGAACTACTGTTCACGGTAGTCTTTCTGTAGAGGGAATAAAAGATGATATGTAGGCTGGAACTAGTATAAAGTATAAGAGAGAAAAATGGATTTGTGGAAATAGAACTCCTGGGGTGAATAATTGAGCACTAACTAAGGAGAATCAGCTTAGTGGTATAGCATGAGGGGCCAGTATCCTGCTCTGCTATTTTATGAATGCCCTTACAACTCTCAAGAGCTGAACCAAAATCTGGTAGGTAGAACTGCTCTTCTCTCTGCAACACTGTGATGTCAAAAGCAGTATCATTCAAGAGCAATTAGGTCATTTTTATGTGTTAGTGTGCTGTTAGTGTGCTGAATCAATCTGATTGGGTAACTATTAGCCACATGGGATTTACACTGTATTTTCAAGCTCTTGTTGAAAGCTGCCCAGAGGGAAACCCAGCCAGATGGGCGGGGAAAAGTAATATTATTATTGTTGTTGTTGTTGTTGTTGTTGTTGTTGTTGTTGTTGTTGTTATTATTATCATCATCATCACCACCACCACCACACTGAGCCCTGATTTCTACTAGTACAAGTGAGCTAGCAGGATTACTGAAAACACCCACAATCGGTTGCCAACAAATTGCCACCCACTTTTTCCAGTTTGGAATTAGATATTGGTGTGAAGTGCTCTCTAAAGCAGCCTTGCATTTATTTACATGAGTTTTACATCTGTTTCCAGGATCAAAGTAAACTAGTCACAATACAAATATCTGTGATTTAAGTTTGAAATTTTAGTGTATAGACTTTGAACAAAGAAGAACACATGATCATGTATGTATGTATGTATGTAAAACAGAGGGGTGGGGATTGTTTTCTAAGTCTGGGGAATTTAAATGATGAGGCACTTACAATGGATGGCTGCTTGCCCTGTTAACCCTGGCCATTCTTTAAAAATATTGATTTGTTTTATTTTTTGATTGCCTCTTTCTGGGCTCTTTCTTAAACTGATTTACAATTCTTGCATCCCTTGCTGCTTTCAGCAGTGTGTTCCTTAATTTAACCCCCTGTTATGTAATTAAAGGCTGCTTGAATTACTTATTGGCTTAAGCTCTCTTCTTAACTCCAGCCTGTGACCTCGTGTTCTTGAGATACTAAAATTGTCCTAGACGTACCATGAATAACCTTGTTTTGACCACTAAATTACCAGTGCCTGAATTCAATTTGAGGCTTAAATCTATAGGCGAAAACCTTCTCTGTGTTTACATTTGAGCACAATGCATGACCTTTAAAAATCCCCTAATGTTGGTATTCTCCCAGTGAGGGAGAACCATATGTCACTGCTATGTGTGTATAAATAAAGATGTACATTTGCATAGATATATAAATTGCTCCACATCTCTATTTCCCTCCCCACTTTCACTTTCTTAAATGGTTTATTCATCTATAAGGTATTTGCTAGTTATAAATACCCTTTCCCATCGTTCCTAAACCCTAACAGATCCAACAGGATTCTCCTGGGCTTAAAGCTCCTTTAGTCCCTGCTATTTTGAAAACAATCCCCGGAATATGTACAAGTGAGCTGGTACGTCTCTCCACAACGATATTTTCAAGACAACCTCAAGAGAAAACTATTCAAATTTTGAGGCATAAATCTGAGCTCCTGATCAACCTTCCATTCGCAAGTTGCCCGCACCAACTCTCATGCTAATTCTCTACTGTACCTGCACTTTTATGAAAGCTATATTTTATCTGTTTGGCTATTTGCAGTTGCACGAGAACAGAAAAAGGAATATTAGCACCACTCACTTTTTATAGTGGGAGTCATAGTACTTGGCTGACCCCTTTTCCTGGCCCTATTGAATTTCCTATACAAAGGAAATGAAAATGTTTTATATTTAATACTAGGAGCACATAAACAAGAGATTTACTTATTGCATGGAGTGCTGTTGCTGTTTTCTGCTTTTCAGACAAGAGGTTCAGGAAAATGTCTGTGGTGGCTTAATGGGAGCTTAGGGGACCAAAACAAATTATGCAACAAGCAAAGAAGCCATTGGGAGGAGAATGTAGTACAACATCATTGCTCATTTTCTTTATAGTAAATGATTGGGTGGGTTATTGTGTTTCCTACTAAGGTTGCCAACATTTTTACAGTTCCTTGCTTCTGGCCCTTTGTGCCTGTTGATTCCAGACCCTCCAAGTGTCTGTATTTTTCAGGGACAGTCCCAGATTTACAGAAGCTATCCCGGTTTCTGATTTGATCCCAGAATGTCCCACTTTTCCTTAGGACATCCCTGTTTTCATTGGAGAAATGTTGGAGGGTGTGGAGTTATCTCACCCCAGAGTCATCTGAAGGTAGTCCTATATAGGGAAGTTTTTAAATGTTTAATGTTTTAGTTTGTTTTTATATATGTTGGAAGCTGCCCAGAATGGCTGGGGCAACCCAGTCAACTTGGTGGGGTACAATTATTATTGTTATTATTTCATTGGAGAAATATTGGAGGGTATGTAATTTGGAATATAGAAGTAGAGTGAAGCCTTTTCTGCCATGGTGATACAGTGATGAGACAGGGGAGGAGAGCTTCACCTGTTCAATTCATATGCCCAGAATCTGGAGCACTGTGAACACAGAAGCCTGCAGAAGAGGACTTTCCCATGTCCTCCATCACCCCCTGCAGCACACAGTGCTCCCCAAAAAACTTCTCTGGGGAATTAGGGGGCCCTCATGTAAACTGTGGGTTGTGTTGCCAGGGGCAGCAGTCCCATACCAGAAGGCAACCAAATCCATTTCTGACATACCTGCTGATTTTTTCAGTACCTGGTTCTCCTTCCCCTCCTTATTTTTAACAGAAAATTAAAGAGAACATTGCAAATGGGGGAAAAGGCCATGTTAAATACAATTATTGCTTTCATTGCAAAGCATCATAGTTCTAACTTTTCTGGTCCTCTTAGTTTCCAGATATCGAAAAAAACAAAAGCTTATGCACCCCCCATTCAGATATATATATATATATATATATATATATATATATATATATATATGCAGGTTTTGGTGTCCTCGGGTGTCTTCCCGTGTAAAAGTTGGGGTGTCTAGGCGACGTTTCGACGAGGTCTCACTCGTCATCTTCAGGCTGGTGCTTTCGGCTTCTTGTTACTGGAACAGAGCAGGATCTCAGTGTTTGAGTTCCTATAAATACTGTTGAGGGGGTGTGGTGTATAGCCTCCAATGTTCTGGGCAGAGAGGAAGTTCCCAGGCTAGTGTGCCTTTTCTTCTTTTGTTCCTTAATTACTTGAGGGATATCTTGAGTGATTTCTTGAGTGATATCCTGAGTACCACTTAGGTGGGTCATTAGGTGTGGATTAGTTGCTAAAGTCTTTGTGTCTTGACCTCTTGAACTTTGTGAAGAGTTTTTCTGAGAAGATGGCTGTACTGCACTTAGTTGTGCTCTGGCTTGGCTTCGTGTATAGGGGCGAGCTGTGGTCTTCTCAGAAAAACTCTTCACAAAGTTCAAGAGGTCAAGACACAAAGACTTTAGCAACTAATCCACACCTAATGACCCACCTAAGTGGTACTCAGGATATCACTCAAGAAATCACTCAAGATATCCCTCAAGTAATTAAGGAACAAAAGAAGAAAAGGCACACTAGCCTGGGAACTTCCTCTCTGCCCAGAACATTGGAGGCTATACACCACACCCCCTCAACAGTATTTATAGGAACTAAAACACTGAGATCCTGCTCTGTTCCAGTAACAAGAAGCCGAAAGCACCAGCCTGAAGATGACGAGTGAGACCTCGTCGAAACGTCGCCTAGACACCCCAACTTTTACACGGGAAGACACCCGAGGACACCAAAACCTGCATATATATATATATATATATGCAGGTTTTGGTGTCCTCGGGTGTCTTCCCGTGTAAAAGTTGGGGTGTCTAGGCGACGTTTCGACGAGGTCTCACTCGTCATCTTCAGGCTGGTGCTTTCGGCTTCTTGTTACTGGAACAGAGCAGGATCTCAGTGTTATATATGCATATGACCAGATATATAGAGATATACCACTAAGTACACCCACAATATCAGCACACTGCTTTACATACTTCAGGAAACAAGTCAAAATCATCCTTAGATGAATATCTGCAAGTGTCTCTGTTAGACTTCTACCCTGCTCTTTTCCTGAGGAGCTTAGAATGGTTTATGTATGACTTCTATAAGAAAGAGTTGCTGTAGCAAAGTGCTTAGCATCAGAAAATCTGCTATGCAGTCAATAGGAGACCTATGCAGGCTACTTCCTGTCAACCTCGGTCCCCCCATCTGTTATATGGGAGATACTAATTCTGGCAGTGCTACGTTAAAGGTGCAATATTGTTATTACAATTCTTGTAATTCCAGGTGGTCTTAAACCAGGGACTGCTGATGGCCAGATCCCCATGGTGTCAGCAGTTAAGTTCACACCCGCAGAGGCAGACTTAGGGTAGCGGAACCTGTTTTCCAGCACTGTGCATCAAATTCAGAGGATGCAACAGGATGTACTACAACAATGAGGAACAATGGAAGGTGAGAAGTAGGGGTGCTGAATTAAGGTATCGCACAGGGTCCCACTGCAATTTCAAAGCCCAAAATCCGCCACTTAACACTAATCTTGCCTTGCTTGCACAATCTGGAACTTTAGCCTGGTAGCAGAACTGTTTTATTCTGCTGAATATCATCCTGCATGTTCTGACCTTCGTCTTGGAGTCTCCCCTCTTAAAAAAAACCTTTCTGGGACTGAAAGAACTGCATAACTATTTCTATGGACCCCAAACCATACGGGAAACACAAGGCCTGCTGGATTACACCAAAGACTGGATTGGACCAAATCCCATTTCACCATGGTGCCCAACCATTTTTGAAATTAAAGTGACTTTCAAAAGTAGTTTCTGATGTGGCAAAGAACAAAATGGAGGAGGGGAGGGGGAAAATCCCACTGGATGTCCCCAAGCTTTGGGTATGCCTAAAATCACATTGAATAATTTTAAAGGAAACCTGAGGTAGATTTAAAATAAAGATAAAAATAAAGTACCTCTTTTAAACTTGCATCTCAGCTAGGTCATATTTTACTATTCCGAAACCATGGTCACCTGTCATGACCTCTTCACATATTATGCTTTTACACATCATATAGAAAAACTCTGTGCTGGTGGGAAAATAAACACACATGCCCCACACTTCCAATGTGATTTTTTTTAAAAAATGGTGAATGTTGCCCTCCTCTAGTAAGTCAGGGATAGGGAACCTGTGGCTTCCAACTCCCATCTGCTTCCAACAACATAGCCCGACTGGTGGATGTTGTGGATGTTCCCCATGCCTGCTATTTAATTTAATTTCTGTGTAGAAAATATGTCATCTGTGAAGAGGCCCTTGGTGCCTGTACAAACCCATATAACATCAGGGAAACAGTCTAAGTCTGGCAAAAAACAACAACAAACCTTTTGGGTTTCCATTTGGAATTGGGGATTCATTAAGTTATCTCAAAATGTAAAATGAGCATTGAACTTTGTGTGTGTGTGTGTGATCTTTCATACGTACACAAAATCTTTCTGTTTCAAAAAGGACATAACCTCAGTGTGTCAGATAGTGGTGTAGTACAGGAAACCTATCCCTTGAACACAGAATTTAGACTTTCCACTCACAGTAAATTAGTTTCTCTGATTATACTGCGTCTGCAGAGGAAACAGACATAAATATTTTGTCTGACATGAGAGACAGTTTGGAAAGAAGTTAAGGAAAATAAAGGTTGCTTGTCCTGGAGATTCTTGGATGTTACTCTAGACCTCCTGTGCAGTTAGAGAAAGAAGATATGGATATATTTAACAGATAAAATGAGGCTTGTAAAGAAGCCAGGTTTTAATCACGAGGGAGTATTTTCTAGAGTGATTGAGATAATACCCATGCCAAAACGAAGAAAGGGAACACGTTCCTAAAGAAAACAGAGACCATAACAGTGAAGTCAGAATTTAAAAATAAGTTCAATAATGGGCAGGCATCTTAAAAAAAAACACAAAAAAAACAGGGTAAGTTTGGAAAAGCATATGGATCTTAAAAATAAAACCTACTCATATTAGTCGGAAATTTCCTACTGCCCTCAATGGGTTTGGGATTAGGCCTCTTTTTTTGTCTGTATATGATGCATGCATGTAGCCCAGAGTACATCTGGCTGAATAATGAATTTAATGAATGCTGCCAAATGACTGAGACACTAGCAGCCTGCCTTGCCATAGGGACATTGACAATCCCCATCAATAATCTGTCTCATCTCTACTGGATGTCACAACAGAGAGGAGGTTGCTGCTTCTCCTCTACCTTCATAAATATCAGGCAAAGCAGGGCTACATTTAAAAACATCTCTCTGTTGACTGAAATACTTTATTTATTTTGTTAGAAACTTATGTTCTATATTAGGCTGGATCACCTCTTGCTTGTGCTTTGAATTTGACGAAAACACTGCTTACTTTTCAAGGGATCGCAGAGTATTTGTACCACCATGAGGAATCAACCCGTGGAGAATGAAAGCCAAAAGTGATCCATTCTCTTCAAACACTTTCTTACCCGTCATCTGTGTGCCAAGGTGACTTTGAAAGTCACACATGGTGAGTGATAGATAAGCTTTAGTGGACTGATGGATCAACACACACACACACACAAACATGAGTTGATCTATCCTTCAAAAATCCTATATTTAAAACCCTGCTTTTACTCAAATATAACCTGCTGAAGTTGAGATTACAGATGCGTCACAAGGCCAAAGTCTGCTCTATATGACCCCACATTTTGCCACTCTAACAATTGCCATCGTCTGCCAAACTCATCAATATGGCTTCTGCAATTTACTGCGAAATCTGTGCTGTGTTATATGTGTGTCTCTTTTAATTTGAAGTGCGGTGTGCAGTTTACAGCATAAATAGTGGCTAGGTCTGGGAGCTCATGTTAGACATGGGTATCTTCTGAGCCACCTAACTGAAGACCAGTTTGACTGTAAACATACAGGCCATGTCTCCTACCATCTTCGAACACCTAAACCAGGTTTATGGGGGACCTTGAGGCAGATGAAGCATGACCAGTCGAATGCAGACACATTTAAGGCAATGCCTGTGAAATATACTCAGAGTCGAGAGTGGATTTCATGGTCTTTATTCAGCTCATAGTGGTGAGGAGGAATGGAAGTTCCCCCACAATATCTGCTTTATATACATTCTTTACACAATGGGCTGCACGCAATTGGCTAATTCCAGGATTCTCCTGTAGGCCAATCAGGTTGTGGATTCACTTCCACCTGGAGCTGGATTGGGTGGCTCCTGCGAACCAATCATACCGCTGCATTGTTCTAGGACCAATCAGACTGCTGCATTCTGAATCCTATTGTTCTAGGACCAATCAGACTGCTGCATTTTGGATCCTATTCAACTTAGTACATAACAGCCTGGTTGCTTGAAAAATAGGTCTGTTTATTTAGAGACTATGCAATGTTGGTGGCAGAGGTGCAGAAGAAAGGACAGTCTTGTGGAGCTGTTCTGGGTGGTTATATAACTCTTGTGGGAAGTGTATACATGGACAACGAAGAGAAAAGTAACCCTTCTGCTTTGGTGTTGTCCTTATAGGGGCATAAGGAGAATGCATCAAATGCAGCCTAGCTCATACTTGGAGGCATCCTGCCATCAGGATATTAAACTGATTTTGTGTAAGGAAACACTACCGTTAGGCTGCAACTGTCTTTAATTGCAATGAGGTGACAACATACTGGGTAATGAGTTGTAGATGTGTTTACGATGAGTTGACAATGTGTTGGATAAATGTTCTCCTAAGTTGTAGATCTATTTACAGTGGGGGATGGGAGTGGGGGGAAGATGTTCATTAGTTGTCGATTTGTTTGTTTACATTGTTTTCGATTTGTGATCATTTTTATGAGACAATTTGCAGCCTGACGAAGGAGGATTGTTTGTGTGCTTTAATGATTTACTGTTGGAACTTTTCTGAAAAAGTACTTAACTGCTTCATCTGTCAGTTTCCACTGCAAACGATGCCAGTCACAATAGTTTTATTAGCACAGCATGGGCCGTTTGTAGGAACATTACGCAGCTAAAAATCCTAATGCTTTCCTGTTCGGTGAGTTGTCATTTGGCTGGCTCTCGCAAGCAGAGATCCTTCTGCTCCGTATAAGCAAATACCTTTTAAGGTTATAACTTGAGCTCAAGAGCTCTACTCTAAGATCTATAAAGCACCACATGGACTATCGCTGGCAATTATTCTTTCGTAGCCTCTCCAAGAATGTCAGAAGTTAACAACAGCCATTCCCATCAACTACTGCTACTATTTTAATCAAACTTTAAGAAAATTACCATCAGCGTGAGCTTAGTTACATAATGGAATGAAACCCAATATGCACTGGAGAGCAATGAAGAGGTCTCGCTACAATACCCCTTTCAGTAGTTCCTAGTAACTCAGCGTAATCTCTGTGACATTTGCGCTACAGTAATAACTGGAAACCCTCCAAAATAGGCACAAGCCAAAATAAATATTTTCCATTGCTTGTTTTGGTGACATCACAATTTACATATTATGATCACATTCCCCATTTCCCTAGAATAATACAATTTCCGAAGCTGTCTAGCTTTTGTAATTAATTTCATAGCATCACGTTACAGTTGAGGGCTTGCTTTTCAGTTTTCATCATTACTCTTTCCCTTGGCCAATGCTAACTTCTGTAGAGTTTTCTTAGGCTTGTGGACTTACTGTACATTACTTATGGAAACATCCTTAGCTTTAAAAGAATCTGCTACACCTGTTGTTTCTTTGGGGGATAAATGGAACATTATATTGTTATTAGGATTGAAAATCATGTACATATTTTCAGTTTATTATCCACTGGGGAATTGGTTGATTAGTTGGTAGCCAACTCCATCTTTGAAAGAGACACGTGGGAGAATGGGTGGCTAATATCTTTCCTCTTGCAGGAGGCCTTGGAGAATACCAGAGGCAATGCAATTCACTTGTATCGCTTCTGATTCCCCCAGTGCCTGATGTAAAGTGATAGAAAAGTCCCAGACCTATGGCACCTGCTATGATACATAAGTGCATCATCTTTAAAACAATGCTTCATCCTTTAGAAAACTTGCGAAGAAGGTTCAAAACAAGTTATAAGCCGGGGGGGACTTGTTGTGTAGCAAGGGGAAGTTGTGAAGTAATGCACCCCACACATGCAAATAAACAAGGAATCAAACAAGCAAAGACTTTGCCATGTTTTTTTGAATGCAGTTTTGAATTGTGTTCTATAGCGAATATTGCATTTAACCCCTTTTTGTAGTTTGGAAAACTTGTAGCCTCTTTCTCCCAGCAAGAAGTTAGAGATGGGGCTGTTTCCTCATCTCTTGATGCATCTCTTGATGCATAGAGAGCTCTGAGCCCCTCACTTTGTGCTAGGCATGACTGGAGGTGGTTGGCCTCTAGGCATAGCTGTCAACGTTTCCCTTTTTTTTAGGGGAAATTCCCTTATTCCGAATAGGATTCCTTGCAAGAAAAGGGAAAAGTTGACAGCTATGCCTCCAGGATGAAATGTAACATCATGGTGGCTGACTTGGTTCACAAGAACCTCAATACTGAGGATACTGTAGGAAACACAGAGCACAGTGCACTTCACAAGTGTGTGACTTGCACTGGCTTCACACTTCCATGCTCAGCACCATAGCATTTACTGGTGACTTGCACATGTGAATGAAGCGTCACAGATATTACAGTGTCAATCACATTTCTGTAACACCTTGCATCACTTCAAGCACCTGCCCAATGGAGGCAGTATCAAAGTAATGATTTGGGCTGCAATCCTATGCTGGCTTACTCGAGAGTAAGATTTACTTCTGAGCAAATATGCACAAGAGCAGCTTGCATGGCATCAAGTGACATGCATGTAACCTCGCCACAGGACAGCATGTTAAGAATGTCACAAAACACGTTGGCTGGGAAGGTGTTTCACTGCATGCCAATCAGCCCTCCTGCATGGCTAAGAAACTTTAGGCACCAATATGATTCCTGCTATGAAAAGTACATGCATCATATTTTTAAAGTGTTTCTTTTTTGTAACCAGATTTAATTAGTCGATTAATTAACCAAACTCATATGCTTAATCAGTTAATATTCATATTATTGAGTAGCAGCCTTAGCAATTAGCATTCTTGAGAGATGATGGGGCATATTTCTTGTAGCTGTAATGAAGCTGGCTGCACTTTGCTGTAGAGCAGCAGAAGTAGCACAGCCATACCGTTCCATATTGTGGACCCTCCAGCCGTTTTGATGTCACCAGGGATGTTTATGCAGCTGAAATTATGTACTGGTAAAATAATGTCACGAAGAAAGCAGGACATCTTTCTTCAGATCTGGGGGTGCTGCTGCACAAAGTCTACCACTGAAGAGATGGGAAAATACTTGATTTAGTGGGGAAATTCCTAGGATATGTCAGAAACAGGAACTCTGTCTTTTTTCTTTGAATTATTCCAATCTCAGGGAGCTCTGGTGAAGGATGTTGAGGAATTAATATTCTGTGTGGTTTTACAGACTTATATCACAATTAAGAAAGAATCATAATGATGTTACCAGTGAAACCTTTAGAGCAAATATTAATAATAGGTCCTTCAAGGGTTTTTCTGAAAATCTGGAGACTGAACATGTAGTTTCTCCCTTATGAATGTGACTGGGATTGCTGGGTTAAATTAATTCAGGGAAAAGAATGTAAGACTTTTGTTTGCTTATTTGTTCATTAGAATCAAATTGAAACATTTACATATGGAGTCTTAGAAAATGCAATTGCAAATCATTAGGCAGAAACTATATTCTAATGTAATTCTGCAGCAATGGTCTCTATTGAGACCAATGTCCATTATCTCAGTCTGAAATTCCCCATTCCTCTTCTCTCGTGTTAAATGTCCTCTGTCACTGTGAAACACCTTGCCCTTTTTGTTTTCTACACTTAGAGCATGAGGTGACACTTCCGATTACTCCAAATGAAACACAGAGCTACATAACTGGCTGGAAGTCAAGTTAGGGCTTATTTCCCACTGCCTTCCAGATGCGATTCATGTTTAGTAAAGTCAAATAAAAGATGGTTTTGTGGTAGGACAGTGGAGGGTCAGTTTTCCAAAGGGTAAATGGCAGGCGCTCGTACAAAAACCCAATAATAAATAATTGGAGAGAGGGACACTCACCTCCCACACATATGAACATTACTGCACACACTGTTTTGGAAACCTTCCCTAAGGGGATGAATTGTCATACTGACTATAGCTTCACAGTTGATGCCGAACTTTCTACCACTTCATTGGCTTCAGCCTAGAAACCAGCTATGCACATGTTTTCCCCATGGATGTCAACGAGTCCCTTATTTTTCATTCATGACCAACTTAACACCATTTTTATAAATGTAACTTTCATGTTATTTTCATTGAATGAAAAGCTCTGTAGCCACCTGAAGGGGTTGGAAATAATGGCGAGAGATGCCTACTTCCCAAAATACAGTTTAACTTCTCTCACGTCCATCTTCCAAAGAAGGATTTATTTATTCTTGGTCACTGAAGTGTCTGATGTTGGAACTGGTGTTCATCTAGCCAGATACTTTCCAAGTGAAAACACATGAAATTTAAACCAGCTTTTCACATGGACCTTTTTTATGATGACCCTTTCAGCAAGCCAGAAAAAGCAGGCACCTATAAATGTATAAAGTGATGGATTAGATTGTAATGCAGTCTGGATGCATATGGAGGTGGTCTTTGCCCTTCAGTGCAAATCCTTTTTTTATGATAAAAAGGAATCCATTGGAATTAACAGTGTGTTGTCCAGGCACCACCTAAGACTGTACATATTATACAGTTGTGTTCACTCAGAAGCAGGAATTTATTTTATTCCTAATCTGAATAATTACCGTATTTTTTGCACCATAACACTCACTTTTTTCCTCCTAGAAAGTAAGGGGAAATGTCTGTGCGTGTTATGGAGCGAATGCCTGCGGGTGGCGGGAGGGATCTGCTGCAGTCGTGAGCAGAGGATCCATGGTTCCCCTTCCTTCCCTCCTCCGTGGTTACAAAGCATGGATCCACATGGATCCTCAGGATTTTTGCATTGGGCTACTCCAAACTCACTGTCAGATCACATGTCTGTGGCCACAGCATGAACCACAAAAATCATATATCCACTATTTCGTTTAGAATATTTTTTTACTTGTTTTCCTCCGCTAAAAACTACGTGCGTGTTATGGTCTGGTGCGTGTTATAGAGCGAAAAATACGGTAATTCTCAAGGCTGCTTTTAGTGACGATTTATGGTTCTGTGTCTGACTTTCTAATGGAAACAAACTGGAGCATTGGTAAAGAAAATACCTTCCACATTTTATTGACATGATATTACAAACCCATGTTCACCATGTTGTGAAGCTGTGTAGGTCATATGGCAAAATCAACCATACCAAGGTGTTTCTAGGTACTGAGGCTGCCTGGGTCTCCAGTGACAAAGCTAGATTCAGAAGCAACCCTGGACTGCATATCTGCTCCTTCAAGGGGAGAGCAACACCACCAGGGTAGCCAATTGACCAGTTTCTCAGACATGAAAACTACTCACCCACAATGCCTCTGTCTTGCAAGGATTCAAGCTCAGCTTATTTTCCTTCATCCATCCCCCACACTACTTCCAGGCATTAGTTCAGCCCCCACATGATCTCTCCTGATTCAGAGATTATGGAGAAATAGAGCTGAGCAGCAGCATCGTACTGATGGAAACTTGCCCCCAAATTCTGAATGACCACTCCCAGTGACTATATATATATATATATATATATATATATATATATATATATATATATATATATCTCCTCCAACATTTCTCCAGTGAAAACAGGGACGCCCATTCCATAATGATAATTTAACTATTTATACCCCACACAGCTTCCAACATATATCAACACATAATAAAACATTGAACATTAAAAAAACTTCCCTGTACAGGACTGCCATCAAAAGGCTCAGTGGTTGGATAACTCTGTACCTTCCAACATTTCTCCTATGAAAATAGGGACATCCTACGGAAAAGTAAGACATTCCAGGATCAAATCAGAAACCAAAACAGCTTCTCTAAATCAGGGACATCCCTGGAAAATGTATGTATGTATGTATGGGACGTGGGTGGCGTTGTGGGTCAAACCACAGAGCCTAGCACTTGCCGATCAGAAGGTTGGCGGTTCAAATCCCCGCGACGGGGTGAGCTCCCGTTGCTCGGTCCCTGCTCCTGCCAACCTAGCACTTCGAAAGCACATCAAAGTGCAAGTAGATAAATAGGTACCGCTCCGGCGGGAAGGTAAACGGCGTTTCTGTGCGTTGCTTTGGTTCACCAGAAGCGGCTTAGTCATGCTGGCCGCATAACCCAGAAGCTGTACGCCGGCTCCCTCAGCTAATAAAGCGAGATGAGCGCCGCAACCCCAGAGTTGGTCAGAGTTGGTACCTTTACCTATGTATGTATGTATGTATGTATTTAAACACATAGTGCTGAAGATAAAGTAGTGGCCTGCAACATTCCATAGCATAACTGCTAGACAGTGAAATGTCTACTTTCTGGACTCAGTCCTATAGGTAGGACTGGTACCACAAAGCAAAAAAATAGTAAAAAGGTAAGGGTTCGCTGGGTGGTTAAATCTAGTCAAATTCGACTATGGAGTGTGGTCTCCTCTCTGCTTTCAGGCCAAAGGAGCTGGGATTTTTCCGCAGACAGCTTTTCCAGGTCATGTGGCCAGTATGACTAAACCACTTCTGGAGCAACGGGGCACTGTGATGAATGACAGAGGGCACGGAAACACCCTTTACCTTCCTGCCACAGCAGTACCTATTTATAGAATCATAGAATCATAGAGTTGGAAGAGACCATCTACTCACTTTGGTATGCTCTCAAACTGCTAGGTTGGCAGGAGCTGGGACAGAGCAATGTGAGCTCACCACCGTTGAGCAGATTTCAATCGCTGACCTTACTTACGATCGGCAAGCCCGAGAAGCTCAGGGACCCCAATTCCCATTGCATGGAGCTGGTCCATGAAAATAACACAGCAATGTTGCACTCCCCATGTCCTGCTCTGTATAAAGGTCATCCATCAGGTAGAGTGCTGTGAATATAAAATTAGAAAATGATAGATAATTAAGGCATTATTATCTCAAAACACCATTGTTCTTAGAGTAATGTCATAGAATGAGCATAGATTGCTTCCTGGATATTTCCAGTTTGACACCAGATAATGGGCACTCTAAATCAATATCTCAAAATTCTTGAAAAGGGCATGTTTTTTCTCTCTGATGATTTAATTGTTGTCATGCACTTAAAAAAAAAAAAAGCCCCTGAAATCTGTCAATGTATAGCAGGTGATATTCAAGCTGTCTGTTCACTATCACTTTCACTGGATGCCAACAGGATATTTTGTTCTGTTATCTAATTGAGCTGCACTACTAATTACTGTTGTCTGTAGCATCATGGTTAACTGACAACTTAAACGTAAATGTAAACCATAATTTTGTATGATATTAGAAAAACATTTGGAGTAGGGCTGTGCATGCAGTGAAACACCAACCAAAGGGTAATTCATGGGTAATAAAATTACCTGCATTTCAGATATCTCCGGTCTTGGGTAACAGTTTTCTTTGAAAATTGTGTGCTGCCAAATGCCCACATTACTTTCATTTCCAAAAAAAAAGAGTTTCTGGCTCAGTTTCCATCTGAAAATATAGGATATGCAATGGAGTTCAGTCATAAAACATTAATACCACATGTCAAAGTAAGTGGTCTTTGGATGAACTTTAAAGGTTTTCTTCTGCAAAACCTATAGAAGTGAAGGAAACAGAAATATACCATATAATATAAAGCAAAAGAATCAAAAAACATGTTAGAGTTAGGCTTGTGGTTTTGACTTCTTTGGGCCACAGTCAACACACACACACACACACACACACACACACCCTAGAGATGGATGGAACAGATCTGAATTAGGTCATGACTGCTCCCAAAATGCCAGATTTCCAATGCTTGCCTCCAGAGCTGACTTTGTTGGTTTCCTGTCCTAGGAAAACAAAAGAAGGGAAAAGTTATCTAACGTTCCCAAAATAGGGAGATTTCTCAGTTGCATGCAGAAACAGAAGAAGAAGAAGAAGAAGAAGAAGAAGAAGAAGAAGAAGAAGAAGAAGAAGAAGAAGAAGAAGAAGAGTTTGTATTTGATATCCCGCCTTTCACTCCCTTTAAGGAGTCTCAAAGCGGCTAACATTCTCCTTTCCCTTCCTCCCCCACAACAAACACTCTGTGAGGTGAGTGGGGCTGAAAGACTTCAGAGAAGTGTGACTGGCCCAAGGTCACCCAGCTGCTGCATGTGGAGGAGCGGAGACACGAACCCGGTTCCCCAGATTACGAGACTACCGCTCTTAACCACTACACCACACTTTCAGGTGCCCTGAAATATCCTCTCTCTCTCTCTCCCTCCCTCCCTCTCTCTCTCTCTCGTATTTCGTTTTTAAAAAGCCTTTTGAAGCATATAAACCAACTGAAAATATTTGCAATCACCAATCACTTGCTATCACAAAGATTTCTAAAACCTGTTTGCAAACATAGATCCTGTCACTGGATGGTATCCATTTTGTGTAATTGTACAGGGGTTTTCTCCTCATTTGGTTTATACCAAGATAGGCCAGTAGGGAGGGGAGCTGCCATCCACCTGGCCTTCCATAGACAGCACTTACTGCAAGGGAGAGAGGTGCAGCGAAGTGGCAGGAGCGCTGGATTGGTCCTGCCATCGCACCCTCACTGTACCAACATCTCCAATGTCTCACCCTTTTGGTAAGCACAGCAGTGTTGCTGATGAGAAGGCCAAGCCCTCCCTCCTCCTCCTCAGCCTGTCCTGCTATATACAAAATATGCATGCACATAGTCATGACAATGGCTCATTAATGCACAGGACATTACAGATTTACAGAGAGATGTTTTTCTGTTCTGTTGTGCACTTTGCTACATTTTGAACAGTTTTAATGAAATATGCTTTGTTATTATTCTGTTATTGCACCACAGTGAAAACTGTTTATTTCCTCGTTGAGACAGCAATTATTTTCTCACTTGAATGTTTTTGATCTACTGATTTTTCTAGGGTATTATTAACGAAGCCAGTGAGCTAAATATGACAGGCCAAGCTTGTTTTCTTACCATGCTTAGTTATTCAACAACTGCTGACTCCTAGTTGAATGTGTGAATTACGTCCATGAACAGACATGGTGTTCACAGTACAGTAATGCAAATGTTCTGCCTGTGATTTTCGCGTGTTTTGTTTCATTCACACATGGGACGAACAATTGTTGCTGCAGTTGTCAGGCAATGCATACGTGTGGAATGTGAGGCAGCTCTAGGGATTCAATCTTAAGCATAAACTGTACTGAAAGCAACAGGATTCGCTGTAAGAGAATGTGCTTATATTGGGTTGTACAGTTGCACATTTGCTTGGATCGCTGTTATTTTATCCATCACATTGTGGAATAGTTCAATAGCGCTCAAATATTCTGAAGGCATGGCAATCAAATGTGTCTAGCAAGCTTGGGATGGTATTTGCCAATTGCTGAAGTGGACCTCCAGTTGTCAGCCTCCATCAGCCATATCCAATTTTTCAGAATAAATTTGGTGGTGGGGATTGGGGGGGGGTATCCATTAAATTCATATTTGACTTGACAAGTAGCAATCGTTTTACATTTCCCTGATGGCAATTGTTGATGTCTAGTTTTGTAATAAGAGAGAAAAATTATTTCACTAAAAAGCAACCCCCTTTTGCGGGAGTGGTATCTAAGACTAAAAAAAAAAAATCAAAAGAGATTCTTACATCACAGGTTGAACTAGCAATCTGTGGAATATCAAGGATTTTGCATTGCAGGGTTTTTTAATTTTATTTTTTAATTCCAGATATTCATGGTAAAAGCCTGGTAGTTCATAATTGACCACTCTATAGGCAAACCTACAAAATGGTCTCTCTCCATAAGTGATCTCATTTCTCAATGAACACGAATAAGATATAAACTTCGCTCATTCTTTGCTACATTTTGTACATTTGTACATTCTTAACTTTTCCTTCCTTCCATTACCTAATAAGGATACCATGCTGTGTACCATTAGGCACATACAAATCCAATCCACATGTGGAATCACTGAGTAGACCATTAACTAGTACTTTAGTCAAAATATGGGCATGCAACTCTTTTCTCTCTTCTGCCTCTAAGAACATTTTTCCTGTTCATGTTTCACTTCGAGATTACAAAATCAGGAAATGGGGGAAGTAGCATCCAAGAAGAAATGGTGGGATCTTGAGGGATGCACCTTTACTGATGTTAGCTTCCATGCCTATACAGAACGTCTGCTTTACATTTACTATCCATTTTGCCTTTTCAACTTGTCAGGAATCCGAGAGGGCTAAGTAAAGATTTGGTATCATTTTGTAGAACTTGGGGCTGCTGCTGATGTAACCCTATGCAAGTCCTACTAAGTTCAATGGGAGAATCCCAACTCCACTTACCTGGGAGTAAGCCCCATTGAATTTGATGGTTAAGATTGTGCTATTTAGCTTGGCCAAGGGGAAACACCAAGGTTCACAGAAGTACCCCCCCCCAAAAAAAAACTTAACAAAACCCCAAATGGAACAAAAAACAACAGACCAATGAGGTCCCAGCATGCTCAGTGGCTGTACAACACAGATTGGCTATTGGGGTTGGAATGCAGTAGAAGATAAGGCATACAGTAGAGGACTGCCTGGAACCCCAAACAAGAGCAGCTACTTTCTTTTGATGGTCCAACTTATTACAACCTAACAAAATCAATCTTTCAGTGTGTTGGCACCTACATTTTGGGACCTTCTGCCTATTGACATCAAGCAGGTGCCTTCCCTGTACTCTTTTCAGTGCCCGCTTAAAACACTTTTGTTAAGGCAAGTTTACCCAGACATGGAGGTGTTTGCGTTATAGTCATTTTTGCTGTGAATTTTCAAGTGTTTTATTGATAATTTAAAGATTTCTTGTGAATCAAGTGGTGTAGACATGTTGACAAAGTACACAGATAAATAATAAGCAAGTGTGCATGGGACTGCAGCATTCTTGAGAAACCATTGCTGCCACTTGGAGTTATCTGGATGTGTGTTTTTAATTCTTTATTTAGGCAGTTATACAATTTAACAGCTTCTTGGGACAGCTTACAAAAAATTAAAATGAAAACAAATCCATTTAAAACAAAGGTGTTAAATATGAAAGTTTGTATCCAGAAAGAAAAAGTTCCTTCTTTCCAGAGAAGGCTTTTGAGTAAACTTTTGGGAAGGACCATCGCTCAGTAGTAGGACATAAGCTCAGCATGCAGAAGGACTCAGGTTTACTCCCTGGCATCTTCAGGCAAAGCTGGGGAAAACTCCATGTCTGAAACCCTAAAAAACTGCTGCCAGTAATGACAATCCTGAGTTGAATAAGCAGATGGTTCAATTCAGTATAAGGCAGCTTCCGGAGGGATCCTGCAGGTTTGAGGGCCACTTCCATGAATCATGTTCCCCCTGCCCCTTGCTGCTGTGTCTAGGTCACATACTGTTCTGTATTGTACGATAAATATATCTTTGGTTTGACAAAAGCATGCATTTTCATGTAAATGCTTTCAGTCATTGCTCAGCCCAAATGGCTTGTGCGAGCCAGACTTACCATTCACTTCACATATTCCGAAGTGATAATATTCTAACGTATTAGTTCAGTTGGGTCCTGAATGGTTCATCAGACTTCATTTTCCAGTGACTCAGTGCTTATGGCGTGTGCTCAATTGTTTTAAATCATGACTAAAAAAGTGTAAAGCTGGTCTCTGACTGACTTCACAAGTCCAGAAGAATTCTCTGCTTCGCTGAATTCAATAAGCGGCATGTATATTTATTTTCTAGGTCTATTATTTTTTTAACCTTTTGAGTGTTTTAGAATTGTAGGGTTGGGAGAAGGAGCTGGTCTGAAATGCCAATTTTCAGTTTGGGAACTCTGTAGCAGAAGAAACTTCTTTTTCATGAAAATGTGAAATTTGCCCAGTAATTATAGCTTTGTAATTCAGATGACTGTAAAATTGCACCTGCTCTTTCAAGACTATTGTGGAAGGATAGATTCGGGGGGGGGGGTGGCAGGGGCGGGGAGAGAAATATATTTTGTTGGGGCTGTGACATTCAGTCAGTAAGAAAAGTGAAAAGACAGAAGGGAGAATTCTACTGTTTCCAGACATTCTTTCACTGTACAGAGTCCTCACAAAAACATCCATCGCCCTCCCTAGACACAAAGTACTGAAAGGCCTTTAGAGTTCTCAGTCATGGGAACACGATCCTTCCCCCCTCAAGTAAAAGTTGCCATTTTGCAATACGAAAAGCTATGGCCATCTGAAGGGAGGGCTGACATTTCAGGCCATTTGAAATGAGTTATATTTACTATTTCTTTCCATGTCTGTGGTCCAAATACATTACCCTGCCAAGGTCTTTCTCTTGTGACAGTGAGTTCGGCTCAACGCACTTGGGTAACATTCCAAGCAAGACCAAGTCGGATGTGGCGAGTTTTCTTTACACTTTGATCTTCAACTCTCCCCCGCTGTGAGCTACGAATTACAATTTCAAGAAAAGAAAAGAAATGGTTCCTTCTACTATAGAAAAAAAACACACACCCTGCCTTTCACTTCTATTAAAACTGTCAAAAATGCCCAAAGGGAACAAAACGCATGCCCCTCCACACCATTACGAAACAATGTGAAGTTGCTGTCAGCTTCAGTGTAGGTGTAGCATGATCAACGTAGTTTCATTCCTCTCTGCTTCTCAAGTATGCCAACACTGCCTTTTTGTGGCATCCATCTAATGGATGGCAATTGCTTTTAAAGGATGGAATAGCCAGGGACTTAATTAAAAGGCTGGGAGTTAGCCAAGGGGGGGGGGAGGGAGAGACCCAAACCAAACAACCTACAAAGAAACCCCGTGAAAAAAATCCATACATTATTGCAAAGAAAACTCTGGAATATGCAGCAGGCAAAAGTGACCCTTTAAATTTTCCCTTCATTTTAAAGCAAGTTTATTGCAAGATAAAGGTTTGGTATCTTATGTAAAAATTGTGCTTCAGCCAACGGCACCTACGGCATAACAAAGCAAAATATATTTGACTGCATAATATTGATTTTACATGAAAGCCCATCAGTTAGTGAAATGTAAAAACCAATAAAGCATCAGCCATAGCTGGGCTGGATATCTCTAGACACAATTTATTTTTACATTTAAACCAATTATTGGGCTTGTTGCATTTAAAAATGTGTACCCATATATCCTTACAAGGACTTTTTTATTCAATGAAATCAATTGGATTGATCTCCATATTCCATATTAAACACCAATCTTAAATTACAACTGACACGTTTTGAAGGCCACCATTCAAGTATCTAAGCGGAAATAAATCCCATGAAGCTTTCTCCACAGATTTTGCTGCCCAAACACAAATACAAATATTGATTACATTTTAACACACAATTTACAGGCTATTTCAATGCTAATTCCTGACTAAGATTTGTTCAATAGTGATGGGAATGTATGGAAACAAAATCCTGCCTGAGTGCCATGCTTTTGCTCATCCATGTGACATGGCCTTTGGTCCAATCAGAAGCATTATGTGAATTGGGTGAATTAGACACAGACACAGCTCTGGCTCCATACCATAGTCTGCAAATCAGAAACCAATCTGAGATACAACAACCCTGAGCCTCTCTTTCTTAGAGCAAGTTTCTGCCCTAGCTACTAATAACCATGATTTCCAGTTACTTGCCTGTGAGTAAGCCCCGTGGAAAATAGTGAGAATGACTTCTTGGTGCTGGCGGAGCATGGTCTCAGCAACTCTTTCCAGGAGGTCTTGCCCCAATGAGGTACTTGTGAGGACTGAAGGCTCCTCCCCTTGTTCCTTTTCCAGATACCACCATGCCAGTGGTTTTCAACCAGTGTGCCGTGGCACCCTGGGGTGCCTTGAATGATGGTCAGGGGTGCCACCTGCAACAATAGCCTCTGTCCCTTTCTTTCCCCTCCTTCTCTGATGCCCTCTCAAGTCTCTTGCACAGCTGTTTATTGCAGCAGCCCTGGCTATAAGCTCCACAAGGGAATGGTGCCTCTGGGAGGAACCTCTCTTTGGGGTGGGGAGGGGGGCAGCTCAGAGACCAGGGGTGGCAGCAAGAACTGCCTGGAGGACTCCCAAGGAGACGGGAGAGGAGAGAAGGCTGAGGGAACACAACACAAGGGAGGGTTTCAAAAAAGGGTGAGGGGGTGCCAGCTCTGCAAACAAGGGATGACATAACTGGGCTCCTGAGTGCCACAGGGGTGCCACAGAAATAATGTAGTTGGTTAAGCGTGCTGTGGACTCAAAAAGGTTGAAAACCTCTGCACTATGCAATGGTGCAATAGTAAGGCCATTGTCCACAAGGAGAAGGGGACAACAGAGGACGAGATGGTTGGACAGTGTTCTCGAAGTTACCAACATGAGTTTGACCAAACTGCAGGAGGCAGTGGAAGACAGGAGTGCCTGGCGTGCTCTGGTCCACGGGGTCACGAAGAGTCGGACACGACTAAACGACTAAACAAGAACAACAAAGGCCATTATTCACTTCTGCCCAGTCTCTGGTCAGCAGTGGTTTTACTGCTCTGCACCACCACATTGGTCCCTGCTAGGACTCAGTCATATGGGACACTGTGTACAAATGCAGACAGATAAATATTGTCATATTATAAAACTTTTGGGTGGGTGTTAGGGCCGAAAGGTGATTTTAAGGCATGTAGCTGATTAAGTCATTGCATGAGCAGAAAACTTTGACACAGGTCCGGATTTAGGTTTGATGAGGCGCTAAGCTACTGAAGGTAATGGGGCCCTTTATATGTCCAGCTGTCCTTGGTCAACAACAAAATGTCGCTGTTTTTTGTGTTGAATATATGCTATGTGGTAATTTGACTTTCTTCGCCACCTCTATTGCATCTGCAGAAAACAGCAGCAGGAGACTTTTTCAGGTGGTTCACAATTTAGCGGAACCACCTGCGACATCGGGGCACAGTACGGGCCACATGATCTCCTGCAATGATTTTGCAAAGTTTTTTGCAGATAAAATCACTCAGATTCGGGAAGAAGTAGACTCCACCGTGGGAGCAGGGCCAGGGCGGGAGAGTGCTAGAGTCCTGTCTAGTCAAGTTGTGTGGGATCAATTCCAATCTGTTACCTCCGAGGTTGTGGACAGGCTGCTTGGACGAGTGAAGCCAACCACCTGTCTCCTGGATCCTTGCCCATCCTGGCTTATAAAAGCTAGCCGGGAAGGACTGGGCGATGGGCTTTGTGGGGTGGTGAATGTTTCCCTCCGTGAGGGAGCCTTCCCAGACCCGCTGAAAGAGGCAGTTATTAAACCGCTTCTTAAAAAACCATCTTTAGATGCGGCCACGATAGCCAATTATCGCCCAGTCTCAAATCTTCCATTCTTGGGCAAGGTGATTGAGCGAGTGGTTGCTGAACAACTCCAGGCACGCCTGGAAGAAGCGGACCATTTGGATCCCTTCCAGTCAGGATTCAGGCCTCATCATGGGACTGAAACTGCCTTGGTCGCACTGGTTGATGATCTCTGGCGGGCTAGGGACAAAGGTGAGAGCTGTTTCCTAGTTGCTGGATCTCTCAGCGGCGTTTGATACCATAGACCATAACATCCTTCTGGACCGTCTTGAGGGGCTGGGAGCTGGGGGCACTGTCATACAGTGGTTCCGCTCCTTCCTCCTGGGCCGTGTTCAGAAAGGGGGGGGATGAGTGTTCAGACCCCTGGGCTCTCACTTGTGGGGTGCCTCAGGGTTCTGTCCTCTCCCCCATGCTTTTCAACATTTACATGCAGCCACTGGGAGAGATCATCAGGAGGTTGGGGCTGGGTGTTCATCAGTATGCGGATGATACCCAGCTCTACCTCTCTTTTAAATCAGAACCAGTGAAGGCGGTGAAGTTCCTGTGTGAGTGTCTGGAGGCGGTTGGAGGATGGATGGCGGCTAACAGATTGAGGTTGAATCCTGACAAGACAGAAGTACTGTTTTGGAGGACAGGCGGGCAGGTGTGGAGGATTCCCTGGCCCTGAATGGGGTAACTGTGCCCCTGAAGGACCAGGTGCGCAGCCTGGGAGTCATTTTGGACTCACAGCTGTCCATGGAGGCACAGGTCAAATCTGTATCCAGGGCAGCTGTTTACCAGCTCCATCTGGTACGTAGGCTGAGACCCTATCTGCCTGCAGACTGTCTCACCAGAGTGGTGCATGCTCTGGTTATCTCCCGCTTGGACTACTGCAATGCGCTCTACGTGGGGCTACCTTTGAAGGTGACCCAGAAACTACAACTAATCCAGAATGCGGCAGCTAGACTGGTGACTCGGTGCGGCCGAGACCATATAACACCAGTCTTGAAAGACCTACATTGGCTCCCAGTACGTTTCCGAGCACAATTCAAAGTGTTGGTGCTGACCTTTAAAGCCCTAAATGGCTTCGGTCCAGTATACCTGAAGGAGCGTCTCCTCCCTCATCGTTCTGCCCGGACACTGAGGTCCAGCTCCGACGGCCTTCTGGCGGTTCCCTCACTGCGAGAGGCCAAGTTACAGGGAACCAGGCAGAGGGCCTTCTCAGTAGTGGCGCCCGCCCTGTGGAACACCCTCCCATCAGATGTCAAAGCGATAAACAACTACCTGGCATTCAGAAGACACCTGAAGGCAGCCCTGTTCAGGGAAGTTTTTAATATGTGACATTTTAGTGTATTTTTCATCTTTGTTGGAAGCCGCCCAGAGTGGCTGGGGAAACCCAGCCAGATGGGCGGGGTACAAATAAATAATAATAATTATTATTGGACCTAATAGGTATCTAAAGCCATTTGCACATAACAAAATATGTATTTTATCAAGGTAATTGTTGAACTCAAATACAATTAAGAAGTATATTTGAGAGTAGGGCCCTAAGCTATAGCTTGTTTAGCTTATATTGTAAATCCGGCACTGCTTTAACAGGTGGCGAAACTTCCTCTTCTCCTCTCTTTTGTGCCTTTGCACCTTCCTCATATCTGCTCCGGGGATTCCCCAATCCCACAGAGCCAATTTCTTTTGGAGGGAGAAGGAGGAGGATGTTTGAATCTGTGAACATTGTTCTGCTCATGTGACGACTTGGTTGAATTCAACTCTAAAGTCATTCTGCTTGTGCAATCATTCCATTGGATCCAACCTTAAATTATCTGAAGGGATCCATGGGCATGTGCTGCAGCAATCAAGTGAGCAGCAAAAATAACCAAGGTGGAGATTTTTATTTTATTTTTTTGCAAATACTGTGAATAGCTGTATCTTAGCACAGACGAGGGCGGCTGCTTGGATTTAGGGAACATTATTTTTGGCTGAGGAAACATTCCAATGGGATAGATTAATCTATGTAAACCACACACACAGCTCAGCCGAAACTGCTGCTCAGCATTCTAAATTGCCAGCTCCATCTTCCTTCAGCACAGAAATGCACATTTCTTCCTATAATAAAGATATTTTATAATAGCAATAAGACAACTCCAGTGTGTGTGGTTATCATGAGATAATCATACCCTGGGGGGATTACAGATACTTGGCTGTGGCTCATAACACCCCATGTGTGTGTTTATCTCATGATAACCCTTCTCTCTTTTGTATCTTATTGCCTAATTATCCTCTGCTAATGCAAAATACTAATTTTTTGTCTGGAACAATATGTGCAAGAATCCACTGCTAACAATCACTGGAGGGCATTGACAAACAATGCTGCCATTACTTTATACCCACTTCCAATAAGAGAATTTACACACAGGAGAAACCACAACTCAGAGATTATTCTAAATTAATTAAAATCCCTCTGAGCTTTTTAAAAAGCTTCTATGAAAGTATGCAGAAGAGATCTGAGACAATATTTCTCCAAAATCTGCCGAGGCTCCCTTCTATGTTGTACACTTGATAGTTTATTGCATTTTCTTTCTCTCTTTTTTCTTTCTTCTTCTTTTAAAATATTTATTTAATGCACAATCCAATTGCTTTGGAGACTGCAGTTGGAAAAATATTCTAGAGAAATAAATTCATTGGGAATGAGGATGTGTCCCGGTTAATTTAACTGAATAGCACATCCAGGCATAGGATGGTTTTGTGAGGATGAAGAACTGCCCTATCCCAAATACCATGGCAGCACTGCATATTTGTAATAAAGGAAGCGGCTATAAACTAGGTCATCTTTTAATGCATGTAGTCCAATATGGCTAGCAGAGGCTCTCCAAGATGACAGGCAGAGGTATTTCTCACAACCTGCTTTCTGATGGTGTAAATTGGAAATGTCCAGATTCAGACTTGTAACATTCTGTGTGCGTGTGCTCTGAGTTGTGGTCCCTCATATTTCTCATACATACCCAAAGTTTGCTTTTTATGATATTGTGTGATCATATAAGGTGTTGGGGAGGTGCAAGAGACATGCATGCACCAGGTCTCACACTGATACAATACTTCCTCACACCAGATCCAGCTCTCCCACTTCATGCCATGAGCAATACAGAACTCCACTAAATGGCAAATGTTATGAAAGACAGTTCTACCTTGACTGTACTCCCATAAAATTTTTGAAGGCCTTTCAACTGGTCTTCATCCTTTTTCACAGTCTCAGTCAACCACCATGACAGCCCATACTAAGCGTGTCAAAGGTGGATTTCTACATAAGGGATCGTTAGGAAAGGGATCAAAAACAAAACAGCCAACATATCATAATCAAAGGGTATTGCCAAGGTGATTGGTCACTGTGCAGAACAGGATGCTGGACTAGGTAGACCTGTGATCTCTTCATATGCTGGGCTCTTATGTTTGAAGGAGACATATTTATTCTATACTTGGGTTCCTATAGAATTGTAGAACTGGCAAAGTGAATATTTTTCTCTATGTTGTGAGGGTTTTGAAGGAAGGTGTGTTGCGTGTCAGTACCCCTCCCCCATATGAAATAAAGACACAGGACACGTTGTTTAAGTTTAATGGGCATAAAAAGGCCACAACTTTATTGATTAGAGAATTGAAGGTATTGGCCATAGGCATTGGCTCCTATCAACTACCCGGCATGGCGACCAGGAAGGGTTAACACAAACCGTGGGGGTCCTGTTGAAGTACGCCAACTAGGATCCCACGGGTGTCACCGCTCGGGGGCGTGCCAGAGGCCCTTACCTTCCTAGGTTTTGGACAAGACAACGCCCCCTGGAGTCCTCTACCGGACTACCCTTTTCTTGGGGGAAGGTGATGGCGTTCCTTCCCCCCCCCCAGTCATTTGCATAACAATTGAATCCCAGCCAATGCCTAACCGTCAATACTGGGGAAAGTTGTGAAGTTTGCTACGAGGTAGGTGAAAAAACCAAAAGGCCGTAAGTTCGCCAACTTGGAAAAATTCCTACCAGGCCCCTTGCGGTGACCAACCGAAGTCCATAGCAAGGTCATATCTACCTATGTCTACCTATACCTAAGGGTGGGTGGGATGGGAAAGCTTCTCAGCTGGCCAGGAGTAAAGAGGGAAGTCCCTGGGCGTGCCTGGCCTTAAATATGCTAGGTCACACCTCCCCAGCCCGCCGATTGGCGGACAGGGTAGAAAGCACGCCCAGGGATTCCCCCAGTTCTCGCAGGGGCCAAAGGCCAGCCCCCGCGCATGAGGGAGGGGTTAGACCGCAACCCCCTCTCCTCCCCAAGGGTCAGAAATGGCTTTCCCAAAACCAATGGCTTTTGCTAGATCTGACTATATTCATGCAGTGACATTAACACATATCTCTCTGGTTAACTAAATCCATTGTTTAGCTATAGCTGTAGAGATGTCGAGCCCTCTCTAGACCACCAAAAGTGGTATTTATTGAATCTGTGGGTGACACCTGATATCCCCCCACCCCAGTCACCATGTGTATACAGTATCTACCTGCATACACATTCTTGCAGCCTTCCTGTGTGCACATCAACAGGCTCTGGTTGGGCTTTTCTAATAGATACAGTTACTATGTGCACTTTCTAGAGGGCTTTGAAAAACTTGGGGCTTGTTTCTTTCTATACTTACGGGCCATTTCTTCAACTCTGTTTAACGCAACCCTGTGCATGTACAACGCTTTAATGTTTCCCAGGTTCTTACCAGTCATCTCTTTTGAAGGCTGCATGTTTCTCTCTCTTAACCACTGCCTACAGATCTCATTTAACAGCCCTTTGATTATTTAAGATGCTACCACTGCCCCCAAATTCTGACTGCATGGTGCCAGTGGAAGAGAAATGCCTCAACTCAATCTCCTCTCAAGTTCCTAATTCTGCTGCCAGAACATCTGCTGTCTTGCCCAAGGCATTTTGGCTAAGGTTCCTACTGTATATCCTTGAGAGAAGCAAATCCTCATATGCAAAGTTATTTGTTTTATTTTCGAAACTTGTATCATAATGTTTTCTGGGGAGTGCAAGAGTAGTCTTTAACAGTGCAATCCTATACATTTCCACTTGGGCATAAGCCCCACATGGACATAAGCTCCTCAATGAGTCCCAAGTAAGTGAGAACAGGACTGCAGCCTTCGGCTCACAGAAATAATATTTGGCAGGCTAAACAGAACTTTTGCAGTAAGTCACTCAGTTGAGTATCCCAGCTGAGCTGAACCCAGGTTTTCCTGTCTAAAGCCAGCACGTTATAAACTCTACCACAGCTGTTCTCTGAGAACCCCGTATGCTGTAAAATCCTCATAGGGCACAGCCTAAATTCCGAGCTGGTATCACTTTGCTGATGAGTGCCTAATGCTGGCACAAACGTGGCCATGTATTTTTCAGTCACTGCACCATCATCAGCATTGTTATTAAAATGCATTACCTGCCCTTCACCGGGAAGTCCCATGAGAGGTTACAACAATCAAAAGTTAAGAATCTGCCAAGTAATTTGGATTAAGTGTTAAATATAGGAAAAGTGCACTTTTCATTTCTATTTATTAAATTTATGCAGCACCCTTCATCTGAAGATCTCAGGGTGGTTCGCAAGATAAAAAGTACAGGATAAAAGCACAAAATAAATAGTTAAAACAAAACCATGACCCCCCTCCCCTCTCCCACAAACACATTTAAAAGACCATGGAATATTAATTTGAGAATATTAATTAATTTTTACAAAATGTATATACTACTTGATTTTTTAAAAAAAATCTCAAAAAGCATCTAAGCAGTTTACAACAATCTAAAATAAGACATTTAAAATTATAACAGTTAAAATGTATATTAAAAATATTTGATATTAGCTAAAAATAATAAAACATGCCTGGACTAGCTTGCCTAAATAAACCTGTTTTAAGCAGGTGCTGAAAGAGTACAGAAAAGGCATCTGCCTGGTGTAAATAGGCAGGAAGTTCCAAAGCATAGGTACTGCCACTGTAAAGAACTGATTTCTTACAAGTTGCACAATGAGTGTTATGTAGCAGCTGTAACCAGTGCTTTTTTCTGCGGGGATGCAGGGGGATGCATACCCTTAAATATTTAGTGAATCTTTGTACCTTTGTCCATTTACTGTATTTATTTTTCCCGATTTGAACTATAAAATGGTGATTTTCTTGAGTCAAAATGAGAGCACCCTAAACACTTTTTAAAGGGGAAAAAGTGCTGCCTATAACGCTGCCAGTTACGCAGATCAAAGCAGGCATATGGGCAAATGTGGGGTAAGGCGAACTGGCAAGCATTATCTGTTAGTAATCGTTATGGCCCCAGCAGCTCGCAGATGCTTACTGTGCCTTGTAGCTTTTCATCTAAAGAGGACAGGATTTTGTTGACAGAAGACAAGAATGGTTCAAGAGCAGAAACTCTAATTCTCTCTCTCTCTCTCTCTCTCTCTCTCTCTCTCTCACACACACACACACACACACACACACACACATTATGGCAGCAGAAGTTAATGAAGAGCAAGTGTTTATTAAAAGGCTGTCTACGTCTCCTTATTCCACTAGCAACTGTTGCAGTTATTCCCAGAAAACACTTTTATGGCCTGGTAAGCATTCAATAAGCCAGTGATCAAAGGGAGGAAAATGAGACTTGGTTTTGAAATCTAAATGAAATCACATTACTGTACAGTAACACTATTACAACATTTATTTATTTAATCATTCGTTCATTCATTCTTTGGGGTTTCCCCCACTGCTTCACAGGAAAGAACTCCTTCTTAAATACATCAAAATTCCCGTTGAGTCATTTTGATGGCATAATTCTTCCACACAATATAGGTATCCTGTACTGCTAACTGCTGAGAAAACATTATTAAGTCGCAATTATTATTGGGACGATAATTCTGCAGTCAATTGAGCTAATAGATCTGATGATGCATGGATGAAATCTGTCCACACGCAAGTCCCCATTCCTTTTTCCTGACATCATGATCCATGGGTCACTGTAAGCCACATAGGAGTTCCAGAGCAGAATGGCACTGAGTGTGCAGTCCTCATGCTTCTACTGCTGCCTCATGATGGGGGTTTCTGGTCCTCCTTCCCTCTATCATAACTCAGCACAGTGGCGTAGCGTGGGGGGTGCAGGGGGGGCGGCCGCACCGGGCGCAACATCTGGGGGTTAGGGTTAGGGGGCGCAAATCCATGGGTTAGGGGGCGCAAATCCATGGGTTAGGGGGCACAAATTACTTGCCTTGCCCCGGGTGCTGACAACCCACGCTACGCCACTGACTCAGCAATATATAAAATCTCCAGCAGACCAACTCACAAAGAGCCTTCAGTGTTGGAACTGCTGTTTTGCATATGAGAGGAATCCATTTCTATGTGAGCAATACATTTTTTTTATTAAAACCCCCCTGCTAAACTAATAGTTAAATACATAAATATGCCCTAAGTCAACAAAGGAGATCTTTTTGCATTGCAGCACCCATCAATTCCCCATGGAGCAAGTTTAATGCATCTTTCGTTGCTCATGGGATATGCATCTAAGTTACCAATTGCTACATGGATGCAGTTGCTCATGACGAGAACTGGATCAGGTCCATCATGTTCAGAGGTGGTAATTTTAGGCATCAAAAACAATGATGTACTCCTTGTCACTGAGGTCACCTGGACCTCTACTGACAAAGGTGGATCCAGGAGCACCTGCAGAGTATGCACTTGCTCTTTCGGAGGGAGCAATGCAATGAACCAATTATCTAGACTTGAGAACCACTCACCCACGGTACCGCCATCTTGCCAGGCTTCAGAATCAGTTTATTGACCCTGATCCAGCCCACCAGTGAGTCCAGGCACCAGTCTAGGGCTTGCATGGTCTATCCTGATTCAGAGGTTACAAAGAAATAGAGCCCAGATTGAATGGGTTAAGATAATTTGTTTGATTGAATAGTACATCCAAAAATATTGTCATTTTTAATTCCTCCCAAGGTCTGTGCAGTACTGCTGCTGCAGGAAACCCAAAGTGGTAGGAAAAATGAAGTGTACAACAACTCAACAAACTTTTATTATGCAAAGATAATATGCAAATCTATCCTTCCTGTGTCAACATGGATGTGTTGTGCATCCTTCTCAAGAAAGTACAGGCACCTTATTTTGCTTCTCCTGTTTGATTTGAATAGGTATTTTCCATTTATACTTGTCATTTCAGCACAGTTCAGAAGCATTAACATGACAACAAATGCACTTTAATAAAAGCAATCACAATGAATTAAAGTATCACTTTAAAACTCTTCTTCATGTCATTAAATGTCTCGAGTTAAAGCCTCTTTTATTTTTATCTGTGTTGTCATGGCGGTAGAGGATCCCCCTCCCCAAAAAGTGTTTTACGCTTAGAGAACTTCATTCAACAGCAAATGGGAGAGGGAGGAAATTGTAACTATAGGAAATATCAGCTGTGTAAGGGGAAATGCCTAAACAGGCATTGTGTCACTCTTCTGATGCCCCAGTTCAACTTGTGTTTGCCTTTTATTTCCTACATTTATGCCCTGCCTTTCCTCCAAGGAGTTCAAGGCAGCATTTAGGGTTCTCCTCTTTCCATTTATCACATTCTGTGAAAGAGGTTAGGCTAAGACAACCCTGTGAAGTAAATTAAGCTGAGATTATTCATTCATACATACATACATACATACATACATACATACCTTGCCCATCTGGCTGGGTTTCCCCAGTCACTCTGGGCGGCTCCCAACAGAATAAAAAAAAGTTAAAATATCAAACATTAAAAACTTCCCTTCAAAAGGCTACCTTCAGATGTCTTCTAAAAGTCAGATAGTTGTTTATTTCCTTGACATCTGATGGGAGGGCATTCCACTGGGCGGGTGCCACTACCAGAAAGGCCTTCTGTCTGGTTCCCTGTAGCTTCACATTTCGCAGTGAGGGAACCATCAGAAGGTCCTTGGAGCTGGACCTCAGTGTCTGGGCTGAATGATGGGGGTGGAGACGCTCCTTCAGGTATACTGGGCCAAGGCCGTTTAGGGTTTTAAAGGTCAGCACCAATACTTTGAATTCTGCTTGGAAATGTACTGGGAGCCAATCTTTCAGGACTGGTGTTATATGGTCTTGGTGACCGCTCCCTGTCACCAGTCTAGCTGCCACAAGAGATGGCAACTGGCTCAAGGTGACCCAGTGTGCTTTGTGGCTGACTGAGGATATAAACCCAGACATCCGAGGTCTTAGTCTGACACTCTAACCAAAGTTGATGGGCATTGCCATTCATATAGTGTTCATCCTCTGCATCATGTAATCAATTATGCTGGGTGGGGCTTACCTGTGTCCCCACCCCTTCAATATTTCATTCAAGTTGGCAACCCTGCTAACCAGTGCATGTCACTGACAATCTGCTGGCACTTTTAATAGCTCTTGACACAGCAGGTCTTTGAAAATGAGACACTTGCAGTCCTAATTTGGGTAGGAATCTGGAAGAAGAGGTACTGTGGAATTCTCTCTTTCCCCACCTCCATCTCTAGGGATACTAAAAAGCAGGTGGTGTGGTGGAGAGCAGAAAGTAAGGAACCATATCCAGAGACAGACATTATAAGCTCTGAGTGAAAGAAGAGGTGTGGAATGTCTTGATTGTCTCTCATGTTGCAAGGGGAATTCCCTTGCTTGAAGGGCAAAGGAGATGGGAGCAAAGCAGAAGGCCTATGTTAGTCCATTGGCCCATAACATGATAGACTTGGGCCCACCAGCTGTTGTTGCTAGTGCACCATACTTTGACCATTGTGGTCAGCAGAGTACACACAGCTCCAGCAGAGTCTTCCAGCGGAACACCAGAGTTTTCCTGCTTTCCAGTAGTCAGTGTTCCCCAGAGTTCCTGGTAATTTTACTCATATCAAGGTCTCATATGTGATAAACAGGTACAGTGGAACCTCAGGTTGCGAACGTGATCCGTGCGGGAGGCACGTCTGCAACCCGCAGCACCGCGCCTGCACCTGCACATGACGCAATTCAGCACTTCTGCGCATGTGTGAGCGCCGAAGCCTGGAAGTAACCCATTCCGGTACTTCCGGGTTTGGTGCGTCCGTAACCCAAAAACGTGCAACCGCAGCATTCGCAACCCGAGGTATAACTGTATACAGAAGCTATTATTTTCCCCAGGAACCAAACCTATGCAATTATGATTTTTTAATAAGAACATTATGATTTTATTTTGTCTGTCTCATAGGCTCTCGTAATTTTTACAGCATATTTCTGAGGGGAGGGCAGGGGGAGAGAAATGCAGTGTGGGGTGGAATCAGGGAACATGAATTACAACACAATATCATGCAGACCTACTCAGGAATAAATCCCACTAATTTCAGTGGGACTTACTCCCAGGTAATGATTGCAGCCGCAGTATCATTACTTCTCACATGGAAGCAATACTGGCACAATTGCAAAATCAATTTTGTAATAGTAAGAGCTACCTTCTCATGAAATTCTGAATGAATGACCCCCCTCATTGGATACGAAAGTGAACATTAATAGCATATGTATTAGTCAGATTTTTCTGTTCTCTGAATATTGAATGTCACATACTGGTGCTAGAAAACACTGGGTTTATTCCATTTTCTACAGCATCATGTCTTGAGCTAGAGTAAAATACATAGTGTAATTTTATGCAGTCTCATAAATATGTATTTTATTATTTCAATGTTGTTGTTATTTTTAAAAAAGAACTTGATATTTCAAAATTCAAAATAATGTTTTTGGCTACTGGAACATGATATGAAAAACTAGAACTGTTCCAGGAAAAACTGGGGCATATGGTTACTTCATTACACCTGTCATTGCTAAACTCATCATTTCTTATATGTTCCAGGTATTTGGATATTTCTATAATCCATGTAAGTCAAAATAAGTGTTCTGCCTCAGGATCAGAATCAAAGTCGAAGGCTATAGACTTTCAGTGCTAAGGGACACTTTAAATGAGATAAATTTCATACATGGAAAGCACTTGTGTATGCAAGGGAAGCATTAAAACCATGTGCATATTGTCTATTTTGTGTGTGTGTGTGTGTGTGTGTTTTATCTGTCCACATCATACATGGTGAAATTCTGTCTGATTTGTGTGCTCTTTCAACTAGATTATTAATAGCACTAGCAAAATATTTCCAGCACAGATTAATTCAAAATGAGGCACAATCTTCTCAAAACTAAACTGCGCACAAACTGATTCATTAATTGTTGAAGTCAGCGCCACAATTGCATCCTAGGGTACCAAAGTAGCTTGTTGGTGTACTCTCAGCACTTTCATTCATCATATTTGAGAAATCCTGGGAAATTGATGAGATTCCACAGCGTTGGAGACCATCCTGCCAACTTTCAAAAAGTAATGAAGGAAGGATCCATTGTACCATAAAATGGTTAGTTTGACTTAGATACCAGGGAAATTAATCAAGCAGATTTTAAAGATGTCAATATAAGTACCTTGATAATAATGCAGTGATGAACAAATCTTAGTAGACTGTGGGAATGCTGTGGAGTTAATATATCTTGATTTCAGCAAACCCTTTGACAAAGTTCCCCTTGATATTTTGGTGTGAAAATTGATTAAACACAGTCTACAAAAGCAGTAAAACGTTTGAATGCAGGTAGATCCTGTTAGCGTAGGGACGCGGGTGGCGCTGTTGGTAAAAGCCTCAGTGCCTAGGACTTGCTGATCGAAAGGTCGCGGTTCGAATCCCCGCGACGGGGTGCGCTCCTGTCGCTCGGTCACAGCGCCTGCCAACCTAGCAGTTCGAAAGCACCCCCGGGTGCAAGTAGATAAATAGGGACCGCTTACTAGCGGGAAGGTAAACGGCGTTCCGTGTGCTGCGCTGGCTCGCCAGATGCAGCTTGTCACGCTGGCCACGTGACCCGGAAGTGTCTGAGGGCAGCGCTGGCTCCCGACCTATAGAGTGAGATGAGCGTACAACCCTAGAGTCTGGCAAGACTGGCCCGTACGGGCAGGGGTACCTTTACCTTTACCTTAGATCCTGTTAGCAGAACCATACTCAAATAATATTCATCAATAGTTCTTCCTCAAACTCAAGGGACGTTTCAAGTGAGGTGTTTCAGGACTTTATCCTGAATCCAATACTCTTCATCTTTGTTATCAATAATTTAGATGAAGAAATGGGGGGGAACCCCAATCAAAACGGCATAAGACATAACATTAGAAGGGACAAGCTAATGCCTCAGAAGTGTAGAATAAGATTCAAAATGACCTTGATAGGCTGAAATTTGCAAAATGAAATTCAGGAGATAAATGCAAAATTCTGCATTAGGGCAAAATAAGAGGGGAGGTAGAACATTATCAGACGTGAATGCCTGGCTGGGCAATAAAATGAGTGAAAGGATTTCAAATTTGTAGTCAATGTAGCTGTGCTAAAAGGTTAATGCAATTTAATCTGCATATACAGCACCATCTGGAATAATGTGGCCTGTTCTGGATTCCACACTATAAACAAGAGGTAGACAAATTGGGATGGGTTCAGAAGAGGACAACAAAGATGGTCAGGGGGATGGGAAACAAGTCCTATGAGGAATGTCCTATGAATAAATGTGTGTGTTTAGTCTGAAGAAGGGAAGACTCAGAAGGGACATGATAGAATAATTCAAATACCTGAAAAACTGTGACATAGAAAAGAGTAAAGCTACACCAGAGGGAATGACAAAAAGCTCATCCACACTTCCACTTGTGCTGGACCTGGAGGTTTAAAAAAAAAGTAGAGGTCCCTGGATGGTTAAGTCCAGTCAGAGGCAACTATGGGGTGAAGCGCTCATCTCACTTTAGGAGTTGGTGTTTGTCCTCACCCAGCTTTCCGGGTCATGTGGCCAGCATGACTTAACTGCTTCTGGTGCGACGGAACACTGTGATGAATGCCAGAGCATACAGAAATGCCATTTACCTTCCTGCCACAGTGGTACCTATTTATCTATTTGCACTGGCATGCTTTTGAACTGCTAGGTTGGCAGGAACTGGGACAGAGCAAAGGGAGCTCACCCTGTTGCACAGATTCAAACAGCCGACCTTCTAATCAGCAAGCCCAAGAGGCTCAGTGGTTTAGACCACAGAGCCACCTGCTCCTAGAAAGCACAAGTCTGAGTGGTTTTCCTCTTGACCAACACTTTCTAGGCATGGGTCCAAGCCTCCTTGGCCTGGTCCTTTCCAAGGTAAAATCTGCTCTTTAGAGATAGCTCAGAACAAATGTCAATCTGGGGGAAACCCAAATTGCGATTTGCTCTGATTGCACTAAAGAACATTTTTTCCCTGGGGGGAAGCAAAGGGACAAGAGGAAGTGTTGATACACACTATATCTAACAGGCTTAAAGTTACAGTTAAACATTAGGAGGAACTTAATGGCCATAGTCATTTGATATTGAAACTAACTACCCAGAGGAAGGTCTTCAAACAGAGGATAGTAAAATATCTGTGAGAGATGCTCTAGCTCTGGGTATCTTGCACCAGATAGGAACCCACAAGGTTGAACCTTCTCCAAGGTTGAAGTTATATAGTTTTATTCCAAATCTATGATTCTGTGCACTAATGGAAGACCAGCAAATTGGCAAGTTCTTTTGGAAATGAAATTGGACCATCCCATAATAACTGCCTTACCATTTGCACCCTTTATTTTTCTCACTTTTATCTCTTCATCATTGGTTTTCCAAAAGTGTGTTCTCCCTCCCCGCCCCCCCTAAATCAAACAACCTAAACTGCTGTCTCCGAGAGCACAAGGCATCACAGAATAATGTAAAGAGTATTCTAATCCCAGAGGAAAGCCTTCTTTAAGTGAAGTGCTTGCAGTCGAAATCTTGAAAATCTTGGGGAGTGGAATTTCTTATTGTCAGAACTCTCAATACAAAAAAAAAAAAAGGAGCAGCCACTGATACTGAAAGCATTAAATAAAAATTACCAACAAGCTGTCTTACCTGTGTGCACTCAAGTGAAAGGAAGGGCAAACAAGAGCAGGTACTGCTTCTACATCAGTCAAAATGCTGACAGCTACAGTGTAATGTCTGACAAGGCTGACGTGCTGTACTCCCAAAGATATTTCTGAGTGAATTGAGAAAAGACAAATAAATTAGTGATAGTAGCTCTCCTGTCAATGTCCTTTTTGTGTGTGCATGTGTGTGAGAGATCTTCTCACGCTGTTAATTAGCGTTGTCTGGTGCAATTCACAGATACACTCACTTAGCGGAAATAAAAGGAAGAATCAATTATTTTGCATCTTACAAAAATGATATAGGAGACAGAATCACCCCTCCCAAAAAAAAAAAAAAACAGTGGTTTGGTGTTTTGTTTCATTTCTAAGCAGCAATTAGAATAATATCTCTTCAATTTGTACACACTTTCCGTGTCTCCCACACCCTGCAACCGACAATAGTCTTTTGTGTGTCAAATAGGAAATGGCTAAGAATGGAAGTGAGAGGGTAAGTGTGTGAATATGCAAACCACCAGTGTCCAGGACAATTAATCTACCTAGGGCAGTGTCCATCTCTACTGAGAACAGGCCAGTATCAGGGGCTGGATTTGGAGGCACTCTTCATCTTGCCCGGGGACCAGCAGCCCTTTTCAACCTGAGGGCTACCTTCTCTTAGGGGCAATTCCAAGGAGATTGGTTGCCAATGGTGGGTGAGGTCAGCCAGAGGTTAATAATAATAATAATAAAGAGGGCAGGACAATGGGTGCGACTCTTCGGTTTGTACAGTAGGCTGCATTCCAGCCATGGAAAAGTCAGAGGTTCCTACACACACACCTCTCCATCCAGATGAACAAGAGCCTTTCTCCAGCCAAGGACACATTCCAGCCAGGCAAAAGCACTTGAAGAGAGTGTGGGATTAGGGTCAGTGGAGGGTGTGGCCAGGGAAAGAGGTATATCCTGTGGAGTATCTCAAGGGCCACACAGAGCAGCCTGAGGTTCCCTTCCACTCCTCTGGAGGAAAGCTTCTTTCACTCATGGAAGGATGGGGTCTGACAGTGGAAGACTGATGTGTGGTGTCACTCCCAACTAGGGATGGAAGGGGGAAATGGATTCGTTTAAGGCTGAATCTGTCAAATGTCCATGTTTCACAAGCAAATGGGAAGCAAAACAGACAACCTTTGAAATTTGCACTAATCTGAATTTTAGGATTTAGTCCTCCAAGCGATATTTACAAAAAAAAGAGCATATATGTTCATACAAATGAATATATTAGTCAAAATAACATACAAAAATACATTGTATTATGATAAATTGTATGCAGAAATGTGCACATTAGTCAAAACCACATGCAGAAATATGTTGATTAGAGAAATTTGAACTAAAATGCTGGGTTCTCATGAGGAACCCTTTAAAAAAAATTCACAAATTGCTGCAGAGGTGTAGAGAACATAATATTGGAAATATGAGACACTGGGAGAAACGGAACTAACATATTCTTCCATCCTTTCTCCCAACTCTGTTTGCACAGGCACTTGTATAAAACAAGGTCATCTTTTATACATTTCACCAGGGGGGCACGACCTGCGACCCTCCAGATGTTCTGGACTACAACTCCCATCAGCCCCAGTCAGCATAGCCAGTGATCAGGGATGGTGGGAGGTGTAGTCCAACAACATCTGGAGGGCCACAGGTTGTGCACCCCTGCACTATATCCTGCTTCTGTTTTATTTAATTTTTTCTTAGTGCCATGGCTCAGTGGTAGAGCACATTCTTTGCATTCCAAAGGTCCCAGATTCAATTCCTATCTGGTAGGACTGGTGTTGCGTACTTTTCAACTGGAGAAGTCTCTGGTCGGAAATCCTGCAGAGCCACTGTTGGTCAATGTAGACAACACTGAGCTAGGTGGTACCGACACACTTTGCATACAGTTCCTGCTGAGACCCAGTAAGATAAGCAACAACCCCTCCCAAAAATTGCTGAGATGCTTCTCCCACCTCAAGAAAGCAGAATTCAATTGGGCCCTGTTTTCATAGTTCAGTGATGTTTTCAGGAAGCATGGCTGGAAGATGGATTTTGGCACAGTCTTAATTTTTTCTTAATTTCTCAACCTCTTTTTGTCTGCCTTATACATTATCATATCCATAACTGGTCATTTGTTGTAGCTCTTTCACTCATAATTATAACGCCACAGAAACACAAATAAAGTATGTTCTGTATTGCTTACCCCACAAATTTAATGCCTAGCCATTTTAAAGTTGAATACTACTTGCAGCCTCATGCTCAGCATTGCTCAGGAATGCTGAGAATTAAAATCATTGGTTAAAATCAGTGCAATGAAAAATGTTGTCTGCCATCTTAATTCAAAAAGGTATCCGGCTACATTCAAATATAGACAAAAACCTGCTCTACAATCTCAGGAACCATCCTGCAAAATTTGGTCATGATACCTTGAGAGGTGTTCAAATGCATACCAAAGAGATTAAGCACTTTCTGAAAGATATACAGTCGTAGAAACAATAGCAAAAAATGATGATTTATTTCCTGACAATATTGACAAATAACTGTTAACAGATCTGTAGGGCTTTGTTGTTATATTATGAAAATTCAAAACTTCTGCATAAGTGGGAATGTGTGTGTGTGTGTTCTCATCCTCCCTATGAGGCGATTTACAGCAGTAATCATAATTCTCTGATTGAAAAGATGTGATTCTTTTCGGTAACTGCATGTGAAAGCACCGAATTGTCAACTGGACTGAAATGTGTAATTGAAAGTTAAAACATTTCCCAAACTTTCTGCGCTTTTCAAAACTCTGTGTGAGTGATGAAAATAAACTTTGTGGGGTTCTGATCTTTGATGTGGCAAGGGAGATGTACAAAAATGTCCAGCGACGAAATAAATGGAGCCTTATTCTACCAAGAGTGAAATGGTTGCAGGTGCTTTGTCAGCATGGGATTAAAACATTCATAAAGAAGTTAGTATGGAAAAAATGGTTTATTGGTAACAAGTTATGCTTGGGGATTAAGAGGTTACATTACAACAGGGCAGTCTTTCAGCACAAGACAGAGAAATAGTTGTGTGTGGGAGTTGCAATTAAAAAATATGTGCGTACACCTAGAATTTACAGGCATCTTGGGTGTCCAGCAGTGAGCTGGGCTTATGGTCTTCAGCGCGCAATGGCTTTGGGCCAATACTGTGAAATCCCACGAAAGCTGCATGTGTGCACTTGCATTGTCTATAACTACTTAGGCCTTCCTTTCTTTTGAAATTCTTTCCAAATGCCATATTCCATAAATACTAAATGTGTGCCCACCCTTCAATACCTTCCTTATAGATTTGCCAGCATGTGGCCATTGCAAAAGAATTTAGGGTGCAATATTGATCCATGGCGGGGGAGCAGGTGATCGAAGCAAGATGGTAATATAAAATCATCATTGTCATCATGTTCATTGACTTGCCATTTCTCTACAAGTTTGTTGTTTGTAACATATCAAAATGAGTAGTGATTATAATCCAAAACATATAATCATATATCACAATTACAGTTAAATATCAATAACATAATATCAATAAATCAATAGTTATCAGTATCCATCTGCCTTGGGAGACCACGGAAGAGTGCATCTTTGGGGGTAAAGTCAAACCTTTGGAGAGTTACAGTCCCTGCTCTCGTGGAAGGACACAGTGATCTTGTGGATCTTGTGGGCATCCTATCTTGTTGAGCAGTGTGAACAGTCAGTGTGGTGCAGAGCCAGTGTGGTGTAGTGGTTAAGAGAGGTGGACTCGTAATCTGGTGAACCGGGTTCGCATCCCCGCTCCTCCACATGCAGCTGATGGGTGACCTTGGGCTAGTCACACTTCTCTGAAGTCTCTCAGCCCCACTCACCTCACAGAGTGTTTGTTGTGGGGGAGGAGGGGAAAGGAAATTGTTAGCCGCTTTGAGATTCCTTTGGGTAGTGATAAAGCGGGATATCAAATCCAAACTACGCCTTCTCCTCCTCCTCCTCCTCCTCCTCCTCCTCCTCCTCCTCCTCTTCTTCTTCTTCTTCTTCTTCTTCTTCTTCTTCTTCTTCTTCTTCTTCTATTTCGGCTGACAAGGTCAAAGGCTTTCGTCAGATCTATAAGGGTCATGTACAAGGGGTGTCTCTGCTTTTGGCATTTCTCCTGAAGGTGGGAGAGTGAGAAAATCATGTCAGCTGTTGACCTCTGAGCTCTAAAGCCGCATTGCGACTCAGGATAACCCTATAAGCAAGTGACTGTAATCTGTTGAGAATTACATAGGTGAGGGCTTTCCCCATCGTACTCCACAGGGCTAGGAAGAGTCTATGGTAGTCATTTCATGGTGGGCACCTTTGTTCTTGTAAATGGTCACAATGTCAGAGTTGTGCATGTCTTATGGCATGGATCCTTTTCCCCAGCACTACAAGAGGAGGTCCTGGAGGTGCATCATCATGAGAGAAGAGTTGGCACTTGCTTCCAGCACTTCTGTTGGGATTCTGTCCTGTCCTGAGGCTTCTCCACAAGCCTGAGAGTTTATGCTGTTCCTCACCTTGTCAAGCTCTTCCAAGACAGGCAGAGTATGAATGCTGTCCATTGCTGTGACAAATGCCATGTTTTCCTGTGAGTACAGTTCTTGACAGTACTCTGCCCATTGCTTTATCTGCTTACTGCAATCTCTCCAGACAAGGTATTCAGTGGTGTAGTTTTCCCGAGTGTTGGTTCAAAAGCAATTAGTTTTCAGATGCATACTGACCCTGACAGAGAAGCATCAATAGTCTTATCCCCCAAAGTTTATCTAAATCTACTTTAAAGCTACCCAAGTTGCCGGCCATCACTGCGTCTTGTGAGATTGAATTCTGAAGTTTAACTATGCATTGTGTGAAGAAATACTTGCTTTTGTCTGTCCTGAATATTCCAATACAATGGATGACCCCAAGTACTAGTACTATGACAGAAGTCTTCGCTACCCACTGCCTCCACTGCACACATATTTTCAGACACCTCTGTCATGTCTCCCCTGAGATGCTCTGAAGGTGAAGGTGAACAACAACGGCATCATATATTCTGATGATTATTATGCAAGAAACACTTTTCAGATTAATTTCATTGGATCGCACCTGATGCTAAAGAATACCAGTCGAATTGTGTTTATACCAGGACAAAGAAGCAAGAGCAAATCCACCTCTGAAAATCTAAAGGCCAGCAGTTAATTCAGATTCAATATTGACCCCAAGGGAGAGGTTTGAAAAACACAAAAGCTGACTCAATAGTTTGGGACTTTTAGATGGTCTTAAAAAGATATGAAGATGTGAGAGGTAAGTCTGCCATTACAGTTTGTCATTGCGAGGCTGGCTACCTGTGTGACCCCATTGAATTAATTGCAATTTACTCCTAGGTAAGTTTGGCCAAGGCTGAAGTCTTAGCTGGCTCTAATAAAGGTAGAAACCAACAGATACATATAACCTGCACATCCTGGGATAGCCAAGATAAGCCCTGAGTCTGCTGATCTTCAAAAGCATTAATCTGTCTGATGTAAAATGAAAAGTTCCCTTGTGAGAAGATCCACATTCCTATTTAAATGAGCACCATTTCCCCCTCCCCAAGACACTATTTTTAATGATTCTCCAAAGCAACCTTCCTTTTTAGGGTCTCCATATGTACTCCATTACAATGTGATGCCACTTTTAAAGTATATGGCGCATCAGGGCCCTATTGGTGGGCTGAAAAAGGTATCCACAAATTTGCCACTTGCCTTGTTATTTATGTTTCCTTTTTTAAAAAGTGGGGGAGGGAAGCAAAAAAGCAAAGCCCTTGTAGTGTTGAGGTCATCTTTACCTCATGCTCCTTAGCACTAGCAGAAAAAGCAAAACAATAGCAACATCCCCACACATAGCGCATTTATAAAATGTTTCCGCAGAAGTCTTAAATCTTTGATGAAATTCAGCCAAATTGGCTTTGTATAGGATAACCATATTAATTAGCTGGCTTAGTCATGTTAATGTGGTAATTCTAGCAATATTTCACCCTAGTCATCATTAGATTAAGCCTCCTTCATCTTCTAGTTAACTTGCAATTACGGTCTTTAATATCTGACATTCGCTTGGATTTTGGTCAATCCATACAATGCCAATATTTAATGATAAGGTCCCTGGGTTAATCAGCTGGAAAATATTCCCAGAAGTTCCAACTAATCAAATTTGCTCTTGCAATTCAGTGAGTATATTGCCATGTTAAGTTTCAGAACAGATGTCTGAGGCAGGAGAGGCTTCCTTACAGCAGAACTCAAATCTCACCCTCTTGCTCCGTAATGACATAGGTTATTAAAACACACTATTTTGGTGCTGGTGGTGGTGACCTAATTAAGGCACTCAATCAAAAAGAATCAAAGCACACACACCACGTCCCTGCCTTCTATGAGTGTTTTCAAATCGAAACATAACACTGATGAAAGCACAGCATGAAGGATGGCTAAAAAGTATGATCTCAGCTGAGAAATTGGCCCTAAGCACTTGTTAATGAAGGCAAATAGGATTTTGCACGCCAACATATAAACTTAGCAAGTGCAGATTCTATTTGATTGCCATTTTCAGCAAGGTAAAGCAGACTGATATAATTATCAGCCTGGTATTATTGTCTCGTGCTTTTGCTAATCCTTTTTGCGGCATAGGAGGCCTGGGAATTAGTGCATGGGCTGTTGCTATCACCACAACCCGTAGCTGACTGTTTTGCCGTTATACAGCCTCCCCAACTGTGCTTGAGAAGAAAACCCTGGATCAGAAAGAAAGAGCAAAGTGCCATCTGATAGTTCAGTCAGGGTGAAAGCAAATGCAGATGAGAATCCATCTTGAATTTTTGCGTCCACATTACAGGTTGGCTGTGTGCATGGAAGACTTGTATGATGGTGGTAGATCCAAACCACATGTTTAAAGTAGATTCAATGCACATCTAAGCTCAGGACTTCCCCCAAAGAATCCCAAGGACTGCAGTTTCCCCCTCGCAGAGCTACAAGTCCCAGCACCCTTAACAAACTCTACAGGGAAGTTTTAAATGGTGGATGCATGGTTATATTCACACTGCATGGAAATTCAGGGAAATTCAGGGGAAAGATGCCAAATGTAATGCATTTTGGGATGTCAGGGCAAAGTTTGCCCATTCCCATATGGACAAGGAGGAACTGTGATGCCATTACTACCTGCCAACAGAAACATATATTAAATGTGTCTCACATGAAAAAAAGCTTGCATTGTAAAGCCTTGAAACACAAGCGATGTCACACACACAAATGACTGTGCTAAGATATTGCTCATTTCAGATTCAACAGTTGGAAACGTAAGCATAGATTACAGAAAAATAACTTCATCCCTTCCATTGTACATCTGTAAACAGTTATGTAAGCTGCTGCATTTAAACTAGAGGATATAGGTCACAACTGAACTTTGTGGTCTAGTTTAATATAATCTTTTAAAATCTGAGAACTTTTAAGCATTATAAGATCCCTCCTTTTGTTTTTCAGTGCAAACCTTCTATACAAAATTAATTCTGTTTGGAAAATGGATGAAACCCTCATCATTAGTAAAATAAACCTCAGAAGAGACAAACTTGTAAATGCACTGTAGCTTAAAAACCATATTGCTGCTGGTTCTTGAAAAGGGCTCTTATAAGATCTGAGGCCTATTAAAAAACAGAAATGTTTGACATCTGTTGGTGCATTGCATGAATGCAAGACAGAGATATATTAATACCATATGCGAAGGAATATGATTCAAAAATTCTAGCTTTGCTGGTATTTCCCAAAATAGATTGCCATGCTTCTTGAATAAATAAAATCAAAGATAAATATATACATTTTTAAATACACATTGAAAAATCAAGGTTTTTTTCTTTTAAAAAATGCAACAACATATGTAATGTGCTATAAAAATGGTTTCTGTGTGTAAAAAAATAAAGAGAGAGGAAAAATAGAAAGCTGAGCCAAAAAGCAACATGTGATGAAAGAGCTATTAAACTGCAATGAAGTTCTTACACAAATAAAGGGAAGGTAACTTTAAAATAAAGGCTTTTATATCTGCAAATATTGATTTGAATTTCTGCATCTCTTATCTATAGAGCTTCATCTGCAAGCAGTTTATGGACTATGGTAACTTTATACACCTTTACTCCTGCTTTTTTTCTGAATAATTACAGTGTAGCTTCCAAAAATAGAAAGGTTCTCTTCAAATACTTTGCAGACCTTGAGATCCTACTGGATCAGTTCAGTGGCCAATCTAGTCCAGAATCCTGTTCTCACAGGGACCAAGCAGATGCCTCAGCAAAGCCCACAAGCAAGACCTGAGTGAAACAGCACTCTCACTACCCATAATTCCTAGCAACATGTTCTGGGCCTAGGGCTGGGCAGTCGGCCTGCCCATGTGGAAGACTGAGGCAGCCGCATCAGGCAGCAAAATCCAAGTGGGCAGCTACATCATGGTCACCACCACCAATGGAGAAGTGAAAAGAGGCTATAGCAGTGGCTACTAGCAAGATCTTGCGAGAGTCAGCAAAATCTTGTGGCATCTCCCCGGAAGCTGCTGCCTCTTCTTCTTGCTTCTATGGAGCCGTCATGGGCACCCCACCCACCACCAGAGGAGTGAAAAGAAGTGGCTTCAGCTGCAGCTTCCAGGTTCTGGTGGGATCTTGCAGGGCTCTCATGAGAGCTCGCTGGAACCTGGAAGCTACCACCACAGCCACACGATTTCCATGAGGCAGCAGTTGGGGATCAACAACAGGGGTAGCTCCTTCCCATTGTGCTTCAGGCGGTGAAATGAGATGCGCCAACCCTGTACGTCTCGCCTCTGATAGGGGAGGTATATTCCTAGTCTGAAGCCATCAATATCCTTACTCTCCACAAATGTGCCTAATCCTCTTAATTGGTGGCCATTACTACTTCCTGTGGGAGTGAATTATTTTTGTCTCTTCTGAATCTTCAACATTAATCTTCATTGGATGACCTTGAGTTCTAGACTTCTGAGTGGCCCAGGAATGCCTGGGCAAGTAAGTCTTTAGTAACCAGTGAAATACCAGCACATGTCTCACCTGCTGGATTTCTCAGGTGAACCAATCCACAGAATGGATAGGTGGGTTGTTTTGAGCAAGACCCCACTGCTTACAACCTTCAATAATCTGTGTTGAATAGCTGATTCGGTCACAGCTGGCATAATTATTTCAGGGCACCACCCAACAATCATGTAAAAGCAACTTAGAAATGCTGGACACCCTATGTCAGCAATGAAAAGCACTAGAACCGGTCCTTTTCATGAAAAACTCATCGAGAAATATATAGACCTTTAACTGGAACAAAAGGAATGGAGTGGCATGGGGTGGTGGAGAGCAGAGTGGAATGGAGGAAAATGAGTACAGTGGTACCTCGGGTTACAGACGCTTCAGGTTACAGACTCCACTAACCCAGAAATAGTACCTCGGGTTTAAAACTTTGCTTCAGGATGAGAACAGAAATCGCATGGCAGTGGCAGTAAGCCCCAATAGCTAAAGTGGTACCTCAGGTTAACAACAGTTTCAGGTTAAGAACGGACCTCCAGAACGAATTAAGTTGTTAACCCAAGGTACCACTGTAGTGGCTTCCTATCACAGTAATCATGGTACATGCTTAAAATAGTCATTGACGAGTACAAAAATAATCCCAAGAGCACTGGATTTTATAGAGCAGTGGGTTTTAACTCTGAGGGACTGAATAACTGGACTGTAAATTTTGTTTTCAGAAGCGAGTCGTAACTAAAGTCTTGCCTAATTAAGAGCTAAGGCTGGGAAGTTTTAATTATGGTAATTGATTTTGCAATTTGATTTCTTTCTAGTGAAAGGGAATGGTTTAAAAACATTAAAAGCCACTACTGTCGCTGTGTGCTTCCTCCAACTGGAAGTAATAGGCTTATGCATTTAACTAGGACTGTAGGGGGACATCTTCAACCAACCAGCAGACATAGCTCCAGTGGGCCATGGTAGTTCGAGTTCCGCCCTGATGGGAAACTGAGATATGCAAACAGCAGCAATTATAAAAATGATGTCATGATCAGAAAAGAAGCCTACGTAGACAAAAGCGTGATGGAAGAGCTAAAGAGGATAATCGATGACAGTGAAACCAGGAAAGAAGATGATGCATTATGGCCGCCTCCTGACAGAGTTGGCTGACAGGAGCTTGAAATTGTAATTGGTGATGAACACATCTCTTTTACCATATCAAAAATTGGTTCTCTTATTGATGTAAATCAGTCCAAGGATCCAGAAGGTCTAAGACCTCAAGTGTCTCGTCTTCATTCTCATTGGATTACACTTCAAGATTAAGCCAATTTAAATTGTATGGATTTAAATTTGTACTGTAAAGTGTCTTTCGGTGGGGTCACTTTCCATATCTCTCATTGGTTTTATGTGTGTCAGATTTTTTACAGAGTGAATTTAATAAATGCTTTAAAAAAAACACCCCACCATACTTGTGAAGTGAAGACACTGCAGGGGATTGTGAGGGTTGAACTACAACACCTGGTGATCTCTGGAAGGAAATTGTGCACTGGCATTTCTTTTCAGGGATCACAGGGATTCTAGTTTAACCCTCCATGAACCTAGCAGAGAAAGATGCTGGTTGTGTCTCCAGTCTTGAAATGAGTAGGGGGTAGTAAGCAGAGCTGGAACGCTAAAAACATTAAGATAGGGTTGCCATATTTCAAAAAGTGAAAATCTGGACAGAAAAGTTGTTGAACTTTTTTCAGTTTTGGCCAAAGTTGCAAAGAAATTGAGCTATTTCTGAGGAAAATTGGCAAAAACAACACTGCGAACATGGTCTGCCATACATCTGGATTTTCCAGGACATTTAGCCGATTTCCGTCCAGACACTGCAGTATTACGTATATGTCCAGAAACTTCTGGCCTATGGCAACACTAAACTCAAAACAACAAGAAGTTCTTCAAATATATTAATGTTTAATATATTAATGAACATGTACCATCTGGGACAGATGCAGTCTTTCCACAGAGTTCTGTAGCATAATGGATACTGGGGGCCTGTAGCTGCATCTGTTTTCTCCCCACACTGTTCACTATGCAGTATTTCCACCGATGTAAATATAAACACAGCATCAACCTCTATCTCACAGTCTTTAAGAAAATTCATGACTGTCTTAGTAATGTATTGTGTCACATCCAGAATGGGATTGACAGATGCGCCTCACAATTTGGCAAAGTTCATTATGTTCATGTCAACTGTATACTGCAAAGTCTGTCCTTAAAAACAAATGTGTGTTCTAAGCATTATGGGTGCCCTAAAATAATAATAATATTATTATTATTATTATTATTATTATTATTATTATTATTATTAATCTGTTTCTGTTCTCTACTAACTACCTCATGGGAATTGAGTTTCTTCTAGGGACCTCTGCCTAGCTCTCTGGTTGCTTACCTTGAGGTTGTTTGCTGATATTCTCAAGATGCCACACTCTTGTTCAGCAAACCACCTTTTAATAATCAAGCTTCTAGTTCTCATGGTGACCTTAAGACTGTCTCGTTTTTTTTTCTTTGTAGCACATTCTGCCTTGCCTAAAACATAAAACATTATCAAATGATTTGAGAACCTCTATTGTGGATGAATTACACAGAATTTAAAGAAACAAAATTGTATTTGGGTTTCTATTATAGGTATTTGCATATGGCCTCTCACTCCCCCACCATTTATGGGCAGATAAATTTTACTGGATTTCTCCAGGGAGAAGACAGCTTTCTCAGGGATCAGGCTCACCATTACCACTGGCAGGAGCACAGCTTCTTCCTTTTTTCTGACTGTCTTCTTTGTTGGTGCTGCCACTGCAAGTGTTTTTCACCCTCTACACTGCCCCAGGCCTAGCAACAGAGCTCAGTGGTAGAGCCTGGGCCTCACATGCAGAAGGTCCCAAATGCAGAAGAAGCTCCGCAGAGGGCTGGGAGAGAGCCCTGCCTGAAACCCAGAGAGTTTCTGCCAGTCAGTGTAGCCAATAGTAAGCTAAATGGACTGGTGGTCTCACTCGGCGTAAGGCAGTTTCCAATGTTCCTAATATTCCATGGCAATAGGGAGGGGAGAATAGAAGCTGCCACAAAAATATGGTGGAAAATCTTAGGTGAAAATTCTGTAACGTTGTCATCATTTTCTGTTGGAGCAAGGCAAAGTGTAGGGAGAAACTCAGAACTTTTCTCAGAAAGATGACTTCTGAATAAATTTCTGCCCAGCTCTGCTTTTTGCCTTGGTCATAGAAACCTGATTCCCAACTCCTCATTTTATGATGGGGTGCTACACAACTGCAAATGTAAGTTTCAAACCTTGTAAAAGGTAAAGGTACTCCTGCCCGTACAGGCCAGTCGTGTCCGACTCTAGGGTTGTGCGCCCATCTCGCTTAAGAGGCTGGGGGCCAGCGCTGTCCGCAGACACTTCCGGGTCACTTGGCCAGCATGACGAAGCTGCTCTGGTGAGCCTGCACCAGCACAGCACACGGAAACGCCGTTTACCTTCCCGCTATAAAGCGGTACCTATTTATCTACTTGCACTTAGAGGTGCTTTCGAACTGCTAGGTGGGCAGGAGCAGGGACCGAGCAACGGGAGCTCACTCCGCCACGGGGATTCGAACCGCCGACCATACGATCGGCAAGTCCTAGGCACTGAGGTTTTACCCACAGCGCCACCCACGTCCCTTTCAAACCTTGAGAATATGCTTAATCCTCAGGTGATATGCACTACATTTTAATAGCTTTTTAGTGAGTTCTGGAACGCCTAGTTAAAACTGGAGGTGTTTTTATATAACACTCACAGTTAACATTAGCAGTGTGGGTGAACATATGGCTTTCTGATGTTTGTAGACATTATGGAAAGTCACACTTTCTTCAAACATATTTTACTTCTTTTTTTAAAATAAAAAATGGGTATGCTTGAACCTCATACATATTTTGATGCTACCTTAATTATGTTCTCTCCAGAGAAGAAAAATCTCTGAAATGATTCCTTTCTTTATTAAAATGAAAAGGAGTTCGTGATAAAGCATTTATATGAACAGAAAGCACCCAGGACATGATAATGCAGTATCACTGAAATCTCCTCCGAATGAGGGGGGAAATGCAAAGTTCAAAATCTAAATCATTGTTAAGTGCTAGATTGAACCAATACACTTGCCTCTTACAAGTATCATTTAACCTGTGCTCTGATACTTTCTCACCTCTTTTCAAACAGACCTAAAACCATCCCACTTCTCTTTAAAAACTCTGGCCTTGTATGAAATTGGGGGGGGGGGTCGCTAGCGCGCTCTCTCTCTCTCTCTCTCTCTCTCTCTCTCTCTCTCTCTCTCTTTCTCTCTCTCTCTCACACACACACACACCATGCTCCTCTACCTACACATGCCCTGTGCCACCCCCAAATCTATTCTAGAATTTCCCCCAGAACAGATATAGGGTGGCACAGGGAGACGAGAGCATTAGATCCTTCCATTGTAGAAAGAGAGATCCTTGCACTGGTGAATCTATCTACTTGGCGCTATGTTGAACAGAGCTTGTTGCAACTCCAGAATTGCTGAAGCTTGTTAGAAATGCTTGTGGGTTGAGGAAGAGCCTTGCCACCCAGTACCTAAGAGCTTTGCTTGCTACTTCGTAGCAAGTTGAAAGTGGAGCCTGGTTGGCTTGGGTTGCAATAAGATGCCTCCCTTCTACAACTCAGATGTGGCCTGTGGTTTGCCCGACTTTCATTCATTTCTATATACATTCCCAGCAGAAGCCTACTACTCATGGTATGGTGCTGGATGCTAATAATTGACTTCTTTGAATGATCTATAGACGGTTTTGAGTTCCTGCCAAAGATAATACATCTATTGAAGCCGGGGAGGGGAGGGAGGAGTGAGCTTGATGGGAAGAGTATCCTCATTTCCCATAAATGACGGATCAATCCATTATATTTGTGATAATCAATGCCATGGATCCTATTCATGTCAAGGTAGGGTGGGGGGAACTTGGTGAAGAAGCAAATCATTATTAATTCATTCATTGCAATAGCATTAATCATGATGAGCTAATGTGATATTAATGTGGCTGTAATATGTTCTTCCATTGGAATTTCACTGTAATATCAGAATTAACTAATGTACCATTGTTTTAAAGAGTGACTAAATTGATAAATAACACTGAAAGCTTTTTAAATGGGGCTAGACATGACTCTACCTACTCGTAGCTGGACTGCAAGATGAAAGGAGCCCATTTACCTCCCACCCCTTTACTTGTGGGTATGCTAAACTGCAGTTTTGCAACGTTCATGAGTTATTGCCCCACCGAAACAGCCAATCAGCTCGCCGTAGAGCACAGCTCTGTTCCAGGAAATATTGATATGGTATATTATCACTTCTGGGAATGGAATAATAAGCTACGACGATGCCTTCTATTGTCTGCTGCAGTCTGGAGAGTCCAGCACACACTCAGACCACTCAGCAGCCTCAGACTTGTTGCCCATGGGAGATATACAAAAATGACTTCTGAAAGGAGAAGCAGGACTAAAAGCTCCTTCAAAATAGGTGGTGTCTTTGTTTGCTTGTAAGGCATCAAATTTCACGCTAATGCCCCTTTCTATGAATTTCATTTTTCCGGCCCCAATTACGATGCTGTGAGAGGCCTTGCGGTCGGAGGCGGTGGGAGGGGACACATGCGAAAACTTGTGCATAGGTCTTTGGATAACAAACATTTTAAAATATTTAGTTCTTTGAGGGAAATGCTAGCGGGATTAGAGCATTTTGCAGGTCACACTGACGTATTGCAGATATTAATATTGTGCAGCGCGAAGCAATTGGATGCATAAAAGCTGACGCCCTTTTGAATAAAAATTGTCCAGGCCCATAATTGTGATTCAAAGCTTTACTGACCAGAACTTCTTCAAAAACAGGTACAAAACAATCCATGATGCATCTGGAAGGTTGTATAAAGGACATCCTATGCCCTTTTAAAATGTGGGGGGTTTGGGGGGGTGGTATTGGGTTGTTGTTTTTATTTTGATTATATGTTTTGTGGTTTTATATTTTGATTTTGTTCTGTGAACCGCCCTGATACCTTCGGGTATAGGGCGGTATATAAATTCAAGAAATAAATAAAGCATATGCACACTAAAGCAAATGTTCTTCCTCTTAAATATATAATATAAATTTGATCAGAGCAAAAATCAAAACTCTGTTTCTCCCAAAGCCTGCATTAGCCTGCATCCAACCTAAGGCTACGCAGCTCCTGGAGATACTTCATTATCACATCCTTTTGTTCCTGTGGCATCCAGAGAAAGACTGGGCAACTCCCTTCAAGACAGAGATTTGTAGCTGCATACCCTCACGTGATCTAAAGTTAAACACCATGTGAAAGCTAGCAGAGAACAACAACAGTTACCGGTAATTACCCAGCTAGAGTTCAGAGAGCTCTCTTCTAGTTTAGTATATTCAAATGACATTTTCCAATGTTAAACCCTTCAGCAATATACAATATAGGCATTCCATTTCAGTGTGCAACTAAACAATTAAACTTAACATGATGTTCAACATGGATAAACTCCTGCATCCAGTTGATCACACTACATGAACAGAAAAATGGGAAATCTAATGGACAGATCCTAGGAATTACTGGGCCACTACTTATGATGAGATCTTCCAACAGCAGCAAAATAGCAGCACAAGGCATGCCAGCATTGCATGAGCATGCTAGTATTGAAGGTGGGGGAGAAAGTGGGAAGATAAATCCAGGGGAGCCTGGAAAAGAGACAATAGTTTACTTCAAATATTAGAATGGCTGTCACATAGACTTGTTACATAGCAGGGGCGGGCAACCTTTCTCAATCTGAGTGCCACATTCCCTTCTGGGTAGCCTTCTGAGTGCCATGTACCATTGGTGGAGTGGGGAGCCAGAGGAACAAGTGAGCCAGAAAGTCAAGTTTTATGTTTAGGCTGGTTTCTGTACATACTCACACACTCCTCTCTATCTTCTATCCAGGCAAGCAAAAAGAATCATCAGAGTTTAAGGATACACAATAGCTAGGCAAAAACTCTCAGGATGCATGGAGATGATTCTAAGCCACAGATAAAGAGGCCTACATGTGGCCCTTGGGCCTGAGGTTGTTTCCTGTCCTCCCTCTCCCTATAGGTCGTTTCCTGTCCTCCCTCTCCCTATAGGTTGTGTTGGTTTCTGCTTTCTTCTCTGTGCAGCGAAGTGCTTGTCACGAGACAGGTTGTTTACATTCCACAGAGTCTGTACTGTTGGAGGTTTTCCCACGGGAATAGGAGACTGGATATGACGTACACTGGTTTCCTGTTTTTCACTGTTCTTTGCAGTTTCAGTTTGTGATTCTCTCCGTGCTTTAGAAGAGAGATGACGCTTTCTCTGCTCCGGCAGAGGGAAAATGTTTTTCTGTAACTCACCAGCTTTGAACTGTAAATAAAGTAGTATAGAGCATGTTGGCATATACTTCTCATCATTCCGCTGTGCACTGGACACTGCTTATCCCCAACATTTGGTTCCGGGCCCAGAATAACCTACAAACCTGACTGTAACAATTGCTCAACAGTGGAACACATCACTTCAGAAGGTGCAGGCAATTCTTCTTAAGAGGTTGTTAAGCAGAGGTGGGATGGCCTATCCAGGGATGCTGTAGCAGAGGGTTTCCTGTGTCAGCAGGAAGTTGGACCAGATAATCCTTGAAGTCCCTTCGAGCTCTATGAATTTTGTTGGAACAGGTCTGGCATGGTCAAGACACATGATGCTTATAATCTATGACAACAAAGTAGCTAAAATTTTCAATGTAAAAATTTACAAGCAGCAGTTGCAAAAGAGCTGGTTCTGACTATTTCTTAGCCACCCAGCCACCTGCCTCAATCTCTGTCTTCCTCTTCTACTTGCCTTCATCTCACCCTTCAATGCTGCTGCTCAGCAGTTCTCAGAAGTCTGTCATCACGCTGCAGGTTGCAGCACTACTTGTTGGCTGCAAACGGTTGCATGACGACAGCCTTATCTTTTATTATACCTTAAGATAGCCTGGCTGCACAGTTAAACAACCTGTTAACATTGTGGTAAACAGTTGAATAACTAGAGAATGCACTTTGATTGCAAAACATTCAAAGAATAAACATATACAAATAGTCAAAAAATGACTTCTGATCGTGAAAATTACCCATAATAATAGACAATGGGAAAGTAAGAATTATAATGGGAGACTATTTTGGACAATTGGAACCATATGAAAACATAAGAAAGATTTTTCCAATAAATGCTGGATCTTGCACATATTGTGGAAATGTGAACTGGAGACTGGGAAATGAGAAAAGCAAAGATATTGAAATTGCTATATTTCCCCATTCCTGTTTCCGGATCTCCATAGCATTTAGTTTGAGGAACATGGGGCTGGATCCAGTTCCTCCACCTCCCAAATTTTGTGTATCAAACTGGAGACTGGGAAATGAGAAAAGCAAAGATATTGAAATTGCTATATTTCCCCATTCCTGTTTCCGGATCTCCATAGCATTTAGTTTGAGGAACATGGGGCTGGATCCAGTTCCTCCACCTCCCAAATTTTGTGTATCAAACTGGAGACTGGGAAATGAGAAAAGCAAAGATATTGAAATTGCTATATTTCCCCATTCCTGTTTCCGGATCTCCATAGCATTTAGTTTGAGGAACATGGGGCTGGATCCAGTTCCTCCACCTCCCAAATTTTGTGTATCAAAGATAGCATATGAGATTTTTGAGCTGGTCTCAGGTACAACAGCAGGGACCATGCATACAGCCCAGAATGCTGAATGAACATATCCCAAGACTGGAAGCCATGAATGCGCTAAACCCTTCATGCACACAGGTCTCAATCTAGTTGGGAATGTGTGTGAATGCATCATACCTCCTGGGCTGACATATATATCTTTAAAGAGCCATCACACTTGTTCTCTTGCTGCTATTATTACAAGTTAACACCATATCCAGAATCTCTTATAGGCTGGATGGCCATCTGTCATGGATGCTTTAGCTGAGATTCCTGCATTGCAGGGGGTCAGACTAGATGACCCTTGGGTCCCTTCCAACTCTAAGATTCTATGATTCTATTAATGTGCAGTAAGGCTAGATTTAACCTTGATATTGGCCTTCTCCTGCTGTTTGAAACATGTCACTTGCAACAGTAATGTACATAATACACATAAAAAACCTTTCAAACCTCTTTCACGACTGTACAAGTTTGTACCTTATATTCATTGGGGGTAGGGTGGAGGGCAATGCATTAAAATTATGTGCAACCAATATATAAATTATATACAATGACTTGCAAACTAAGGCTATCTCAAGACCTTCTTCTTCTTACATTTGCAGTTCTGTGTATGATGCTAGTCTGTACCTGGAAAAACATTTTGATAAAATTCAATTTCTTAAAAACCCTGTTTCAGAGTAAAATATATGCTGTAACATAACAATTCTCACCTGCACTTTATGGTGCAACATCTCTCCAAAGAATCCATTGTTGTGTTTATTCCATCATTCCCTTTCTGGCTCAGCTTTATTCCAAAATATATGCAGGCTTCATTGCAATGGGTGTTTCCATCCTTCCCTTATTCTGTACATTGACTCATGCAGCAATCCTAGTCCCACTTATCTGGGAGTAGGTTCCATAAGTAAGTTACCAGAATTAGATGAAGATGTTTGGGATGAGTGGAGCCTCATCAGACACTGAATAAGTGTTCTTTGGTGTGGTGTGGGGTTAAAAGATGTGCAGTGAGTGATGTCAGCCATAGCATATAGTCTCCCATATGCTCTGTTTCTTGGCACCACCACTTCCACATCAACTGCCAATGGTAGTCATCTGGGAGCAGCACCCCAAGCTGTGGAACATTGGACTTGGGGCCCAAAGACCAGCCCTAACCAAGCCACTGCTCACTGGTACAATTTGCACTTGTACTCATGCTGCTGTGTCTTGCTCACACATACACAGCTGGGCCAGGGCAAAATTATTTCCCAATGCCTGATGTGCTACAAACTTTCAGACAAAAACCTGGTACACACACTGGACTAAGCCAAACCAGAGGTGGATTTAGAGCAGCCAGACTGGTTTTCCCGCACTGGGCACCAAGCTGAAGTGGGCGATGCATGGCGTCACTGTCAGTTTGCATTTCTTAGTGCAGAAAGTATTGATCTGATGTGTAGAGATCTTTCCTATTCTAATTAATTCAAGAGGGTTCTGGAAGCTTCTCTGTGCGAAAGAAACAAGCAGAAGGTTCATGATGTTTGGGTTATATCTTCAGAGAAGCTGAGTACAGCTGGTTTAAACTGGTTTTGTTATCTCTTTCAGTCAAGGTCATGCTGATTATAAAAATAGGCCAGAAGGAGCCTGGGTTTCATTTTCTCTTTCTATCTCTTTTCCTTCTGGTGTGGTGTTCTGTACATAGTATGCTATAGTCTTAAGATTTTGATTTATTATAAGGTATTGTAAGTTTAAGGGATGCGGGTGGCACTGTGGGTTAAACCACAGAGCCTAGGACTTGCTGATCAGAAGGTCGGCGGTTTGAATCCCTGTGATGGGGTGAGCTCCCGTTGCTCGGTCCCTGCTCCTGCCAACCTAGCAGTTTGAAAGCACATCAAAGTGCAAGTAGATAAATAGGTACCGCTCCGGCAGGAAGGTAAACGGTGTTTCCATGTGCTGCTCTGGTTTGCCAGAAGCGGCTTAGTCATGCTGGCCACATGACCTGGAAGCTGTACACCGGCTCCCTGGGCCAATAAAGCGAGATGAGTGCCGCAACCCCAGAGTTGGCCATGAGTGGACCTAATGGTCAGGGGTCCCATTACTTTTACCTTATTGTAAGTTTAATTTAAGTCAGCTGCAACTGGATTTCTTATGGACAGTGCCAATCCTGCATGTATTGGATTTGTGACCATTATGCTCATTTGCCTTCAGTAGCAGTAAAGCTGCTGGATGAAATACAATTGCCTCTGGTCTATTTTTGGAAATCTGCAACGTGTTTAAATTTTTACTCTGCTAACTATACAACTGTGTTCTGCTCTGGATCAATATTGAGTAGAATTTCCATGACAGTCACAACTATGACATGGTGCACATAGAGAATGGAAGGCAAGAGGTTGGAGGCAGCATAAAATTTTGACCTCACACAGAGCGCCACTGAAGCACTAAAGTCCACCGGTGGCCAAACCATGACTACGTATTAGTACATAGGCTCTTGGAGAGGAACCTATGACTGCTGCTATCCTCCCTTGTTCTGTTCTGCTATGCTGTGATAAACCATAGTTTGCCTTAGCAAAGTCATATGAACCCCGGATTATTGGTTTAGGTCTCCCCAGACTAATCACAAGCTGCAACCACAGTGATACAGTAAGACAAGCTATGCCTTAGTTTAGTGAAATGCAGCAGTCAAACAACCGCAGAGCCGTGAAGTGGCTGCAATCCCATCTCCCAGAATTTACATACTCATGTGTTCGTGCTAAGCCATGGTTTGGCTTATTTTGATGCGCAAACCAGACCGGTGGGACGCAATGGGAGAAGCAAGCATTCTGATAGCCCTTGTTTCGTTTAAGCCAGAGGCATTAATCTTTTCACATTAAATAGATTAACTCCCTTCTTCTCTTGCAGCGCCAGAGCGCAACATCTCAGATAATAATAAATACTATGCAACAATGACGGCAGCGTTGATAATTTGTTTAACTACACAGGCAAACTATTTAGTAAAAAATATAGATTTTAGCCTGAAAAACTGCAGTCAGAATCTGCAGCTGGTTTGCTGTTGTAAATCATAGGCATCTTGTATCTTAACGATGCCTTGAATTTTCTCTGCAAATGGATTGGGACTTCGCTGTATATTATATTTTATATTCTCTTTAAGGAGCCATGCAAGAATGTAGCATTCCTGAAAGCACTCAGTAAACTTCTAGATCTCTTGGTGATACCCAGAAACACAGGCTTTTGTGTTTGGCATTGTTTTTGTTTTAAGAAATGGAAAAATAATTATAAAGCATATTGTGCTAATAAATCAAAAAAGGCGCTTGAAATAATCTCATAAAATGTTATGGTTTAAATAATGCCCTTCATCAGTATTCTTTGTTTAACATTTTATGTTTATTGATAAATGAAGATGCATTTAAATAATTCAAACAAAACATTAGCTGCAAGCAAGGAATTAATAATTGATAGGACTGGAAGGGGTTTTTTCACTTGGGAAATAGATAATATTAGCTTAATGTGGGGCTGCAGGAACAGAGGAAATGTAATGGATCTGCCTTTTTTAAAGTGATGATGGTTATTGTGGTCTAAAAGTTGCTACAAAGGCAAAAGCGGGACAGCTCTGTAGCTGCAATAGATTTCACTCATAGGAGCTGACAGTGCAAATTGTGGTTTGATGGACCAGATTTATACATGGGAGGAGATCTAATGAACTTGGCATATTCTAAAGGGGAAAAAATAAACACCATTAAACTGAAATCTGTTCATTTTAAAGAGCAAAAAATATCCTATAGGGTTATGGAGCATTCAAAAATTTGGATTTTTTTTTAAAAAATGTATCTTATCTATTTTATGCATTTTCCCATTTATTACTATTTTTTAATTAAAGAAATAGAAAGAAGGCAGTAAAGCAGAGGGTGGAAGGTTATTTAAATCACAGATAACGAATGTGGTGCCCTCCAGATGTTGTCCCATCAGCCCCATCCACCAAGGCCAATGATCAGGGATGATGGGAGCTGTAGTCCAACAACAGCCAGAGGACACCCTGTTGGCTACCCTTGGTTTAAATATTTTGCTTTCAAAATGTACGGAGTGATCCTATCCTCAAGTTACAATGCTAGGCAGAATGAGAGATTGCTCCTAACCCTAAGGCTATTCCAGTTGGAGATTGACAGGGGTGATGTACGGCAGCATAGAAATATCCTTGCAGGGGCGGGAAGCTAGTGCTGGTTTCATACTTTTGCGGGTTAGTCTCTGCCAGCACAAGGCAAGGCTGGGCAAATGTGAGGGCCTGGCAAGATAGGATGGGAAATGAGTAGGATTCCTATGCTCATTCATGAATTGGTACTGTCCGGATAAAACCGTTTTCTGTGGTGGCTCCCAATCTGTGGAATGCTCTGTTGGTAAGCAGATGGAAGACCAATCCTTGCTCAACTCAGATGTTTCCATGATGTGGAAAGTAGCCGGTGGATTCTTCACAACAGGGTTGACAGTTGGCATCTTAGGTCTGGCCTTGACACCAGAGGACTAACAAGTGTGTGTGTGCATGCATGCATGTATGCAAGGGGATGTCCCATCATCTCAGCAGCCTCCTAATTCCTCCACACCAATTATAGCTGGTGTTACCTAGCAGCGTACCGTGGTACCTCGGGTTACAAACACTTCAGGTTACATACGCTTCAGGTTACAGACTCCGCTAACCCAGAAATAGTACCTCGGGTTAAGAACTTTGCTTCAGGATGAGAACAGAAATTGTGCAGTGGTGGCACAGTGGCAGCAGGAGGCCCCATTAGCTAAAGTGGTGCTTCAGGTTAAGAACAGTTTCAAGTTAAGAACAGAACTCCAGAACAAATTAAGTTCTTAACCTGAGGTACCACTGTACACACAATGCAGACTGGGGAAGGAGAGATTGATCAAATTATGTTCTGGGACAATAACCACCAAACAGTAGTAATCGTGTGTGTGTGTGTGTGTGTGTGTGTATGTGTGTGCAAGCGTGTTCAGATATGATGAAGGCAATGTGCAAAATAAAGGGCATCTTGTTGAGCCATATGCCAGATACATTGACTCGCAATCATACATATGCATCTCTCACCATCCCTTTTCCCTAGTCAGAGATTGTACTGGGTCATCTTGTACTCAAAGCATGTGCTTTTCCACTGAGCCACAGATTCCCATAAGATGTCTTTGGTACTAGGCAGCTTTCTTCCACAAGAAAAGACCCGAGGTAGAGGCTCTATAGCTGTCCCATGCAGGGAGCAATCTCAGTCACGGAGCTGTAGAACAGTGGAACAGTAGAGAGAAAAGAGAGCAGAGGGATGAACATTTTCACAGTGATGGACTCACCATTCCATTGGTTTATATTTGAGACCTAGGCCAATGGTAGAACAGGTTGCTGGACTAGGGCCATGTTCACACCATACACTTAAAGCACTATGATACCATTTTAAGCAGTCACTGCTTCCCCCAGAGAATTATGGGTGCTGTAGTTTGCTAAGGGACGCGGGTGGCACTGTGGGTTAAACCACAGAGCCTAGGACTTGCTGATCAGAAGGTTGGCAGTTTGAATCCCCGTGATGGGGTGAGCTCCCGTTGCTCGGTCCCTGCTCCTGCCAACCTAGCAGTTCGAAAGCACATGAAAGTGCAAGTAGATAAATAGGTACTGCTCCGGCAGGAAGGTAAATGGCGTTTCCGTGCACTGCTCTGGTTCGCCAGAAGCGGCTCAGTCATGTTGGCCACATGACCCGGAAGCTGTACGCCGGCTCCCTCGGCCAATAAAGCGATATGAGCGCCGCAACCTCCGAGTCGGTCACGACCAGACCTAATGATCAGGGGTCTCTTTACCTTTACCTTTAGTTTGCAAAGGGAGTTCCAATTCCCCTCACAAACCTAGATTTCCCAGAGTTCCCTGTGAAGAGGGATTGACGGTTAAACCAGAAATGTGAATATGGCCTAGACGGGTCTTACCCAACTGAGTCTTTTGCTATTCTTAGGGTCTCTAGTACCTGCTCTTCACGGAATCACACTTCACGAGGCACAATACAGGCAGATTGGAATCTGGATTGAGCAACATGAGTGAAGAAAGCAGCTTTGTTTTCCAGCCGCACCAGCACTCGACATGACATTTTAGAGAGACTTGTCTGCCTTGACAGTAGGCACATATGCCTGCTATTTTGTTTTAAAATACTTGTAGTGCTTTTAATAACACCATTACAGCTGTTCACTAAATGATGCCTCAAGACAGAGGCACTGCAATGAAATGAGAGTCTCAGCAAGGGAACGTTTCTGCCTGTATCTCTTTCGGTTGCCAAGAAGCATAGACGGAACATATGGTCACTTTGTAAAGGTGAGTTGAACATGCAAAAAGAAAACCGAAAAAAACCACCAAGCAGCAATTGCAGCCAATATTTGTCAGCTTGAAACTCCCCTTTTCAAAGCATAATTTAGTTTAATGTGACCCTTGTTAATTTGAGTTATAGTTTTATTAATATACAGAACAGCCCCGTTCTGTGACTGGGAAAACAATTTTAAAAATAAATGCCTAGAATGACGTGCTGCCAATTCCTGCCCTCCCCCAAACACATACTCCCCCCGATTTGTCTGGAACTATCATTTAAAAATTAATGTTTAATTTTGTAGCAGAAGAAGAATCGAACACTATTAACAGCTAGTTTGTGTGGACAGGAGAAGTTATAAGTTAGACTAAAAATCCCACTGTTGATGTGTCTATGCATGTCTCTGCTTGATTTATCTGTTTATTGATCTGCCTCGGAAGAGCCTTTCCCCCAAGGGAACAGGCAGGGCAGCATCAGCAGAGAGGGGATCTCTATGGTTAGTTTTTCTGGAGCTCACCAAGAAAGGCTAAGGGCTGGGTCAGAGAGGAAAGGAAAGGTTACAAGCAAGGAGGGGGAAGTTGGACTGCAAAGGAATTCAAGATACAGTGCCAACCCATTTTTGTAAGATGTGTGGTTTCTGGTAAAATAGATGGGTTTGTAGCCAGCCCAGTTCCTACTGTTAAGGATAATACAGGAGGTTGCTAGCTGCTAAAACCATCTTAAAACCATCTTTATTTTCAAACTACAGATGGGATACCATTGCAGCTGCTACTCCTTTTGTTTTGCATATTGTTGTACTTGTTCCCTCCAGCATGTACAGGGTGCAATTTGGTAATTTTAGACTCTGGACTTAGGCAGCAATCCTAACTCTGCTTTCCTGAGAGTAAGCTCAGGTTAGGACACAGTTACGACTGCAGTGAGAATGGTCTTACAGGTGGCAAGTGAAGGGCACTTTAGATGCCAATATGTTTTACTTTACTAACTTCAAAATGTGACCCTGTATTTGGGACCCCTCCTGCTTAGTCTTCTGGGTTGAACCCAAATGCCTATCCAGATAGTACTACAAGACATCCATGGACCAGATATTTAACTTTATCTACCCCATGTTGTAGGCTAACTTTGACAGGTGGGTGGACAATCCACTTGTCAATCACATGGTGTCACTAGGATATTGCAGGATTGACAGGTGCAGTGCTGTTTGATGCAGTGTACCCCTCTCCCCTTGAAGCAATATAGGCCCCAAAAAGCCTATATTGTGCACGTTCTTTTTACCTTGCTTGTCTACTGCTCACTTAAATGAGAAGGTTTTGATGTCACCAGTGATTCAAGCTGATGTGGATGGTTGGAGGAAAATATCCTCACAGGGAAATTGGACCACCTGGCAGGCCAGGAATTGCCCATGGCCCTGAGGTTCCCAAACCCTCAGGTTTGAATCAACTGGGTTTGGTTTGGCTTGATTTTTATTATTATTATTATTATTATTATTATTATTATTATTATTATTATTTGCCTAGGTGATTGTCAGTTAGCACTTTCTGCACTTCAAAAGCAAAGTGTAACAGCAGGGAAAGGCTTGCTATTATTAGCATGCTTGGTTCTTAAGGAGAGCCTGTTATTCGTCTTCCTTTTAGATTTTTTTTTTAATCAACGATTCTTTCTTCAGACAAACAGCAACTGGAACAGAAGTTTTCTTGTGTGCAGAAAACCATATGAAAAAAATACTGACAAGATTTCTCACAATTAATGAAAGAACAAGAGAATATTTGCTGCAGAAGGCTTGTTGTTTTTGTCCTATGATGATAGATTTGCTTCAGGAAAACTCATTACACTTTGATGCATGTGTCACTTTATGAGTGAAGTTCAGAGCTATGGGAGTACCATGTGTGTGTCATATAATGTAACCACTTTTATTGGATAGGTAAGTAGGTAATAGCTAAAAGCCTCATAAATCAGTTAAATGTTCCCTCAATTTATAGAGAATATTTGATCTAAGGACATTACTGTCTGGTGGGCAACTGAGAGAAAGAGAGGCCATGAAAAGTGACGGAGATGGATATTCTGGATAATTGTTTGTATTAAGATTGTCTGTGCCAGAATCATCACTGACTTGAACCTTCTTTATAACCCAAGCTGCAAAACAATGGAGGAAAGTCAGCTTAAGTGGTGCAAAACCAGCCCTTCGGCTTAGTAGGGCTTATGCATTAGGCTGCCTGCAATTTCCTCCTGTGCAAAGGGCTTCTACATTCATTGGCAAGGTGAGTTTTAAGGGGTGAAAAAGAAAGTGCATATTGGCATATCAGACCTTTTGACTTCATTCGCTGCCATGAATTATATCAGAGCTGGGCAACGGATAGACAAAACTCCAGATCTGGATTTTCAGCATATGATTTACAGACTCCCGATGCAGTAGCAATGTAAAGGACAATGTGTATAGCGTCAGGGGGATAAACAAACTCTGGGGAATATAGCTGGCATGGATTTTCAGAACTTCATGACATTTGACTACCTGACATCTAGCTGATATTTCCTCTGCATATACAGAATAACAAAGAAGAAGATTGTTGGCGTGTTTCAAGGAATCAGTAGCATTTGTTACATGTTTATAAGCAACAGCAACCAACATGGCAGCTTCCAGATGTTGTGGACTACAACTCTCATCATATTGTCTGGGGTTTATGGGAGTTGTAGTCCAAAACATCTGGAGGGCACCAGGTTGGCTAGCCCTGCTTTTTAATTTTGGCAATTTTAAAAAAGAAACTTGTGCAAAAGGACTTCTCTGCCCTCTCAAACACACAGCCATCCGGAAGCTGTACTTAAAGATTGGGAAATTCTCCAGAGTAGAACAGGATGGGGCATATGAAGATTGCAATAGGGAGAAGGGATGGGCAGAAACCTTCTGTGAGTGAATCCACTTGCGCAGCGAAAGAGCACTTTTGGGCTATGAAAAAGATAAGAAGAGTACTGCTGGGTCGGATCCCATTCCCTACAGTGTCCAACTAGATGCCCCTAGGAACCCCACAAGACAAAGGTGAGGACAATAGCAGTTGTTTCATGTTGTTCCTCAGTAACTGGTATTCAGAGCTATGCAGCTTCTGATTCTGTATGTTTAGCATATAGCCACTATGACAAGGAGATGGTGATACCCTTATCCTCCATGGATTTGTCATGGAGGTAGGGCCATTGTTCAGTAGTAGAGCACCCATTTTTTAGGTCAAAGGTCTGCAGTTTAACCCCTGGCATCTCCAGGCGTAGATGTGGAATAAACCTGCTTGGAACCCAGGAGAGGGGCTGCTGGTCAGTGTAAAAAATGCTGCTCTGCTGAACCAAACAGTCTAACTCGATATAAGGTCATAGCTCGCCAAGTTTACCTGCTGTTTATATTTTTCAGGAAAAGTGTAGATAAAATAGCAATCTCTGTACTAAGACAAATCTGAGAATATAACTGCATTTGAACTTTTCAACCAGTTGGCCCACCATAATCCAAAGGAGTGTTGTTTACTTGTCATTTTTGTAAGTTATGAACTTGAAAGAAAGCCTTTCCTTTCTCTGGCTAGTCAAGAAAAGCAGTTGAGCAAGTGTCTGATTTCCAAATGTGTACTTCACTGTATCTTTAACTTTTTGATTTGTGAACGTGGTGATGCTCTGAGGCATTGCAGCTTGGATTGTTCACCTATCCATATTTTAGTCCACTGAATTCTTTCCATTTTAAGTCACATCAGAGGCCTTTAAAAATCCTGTTACATGTCAAATAATTTTTCACTACTGAAAGTATGAAAGCAATGACAGGTGAACATTTCTTCTCTTTCTTTTTCTGCGGCCACATAAGCTGTGCCTATGCCCTTCTGTGTTAAAATTGATCATCATAATAGGATTTTTGGTTTGTATACAGAATGTAACTCACTTTCTCCAACACAAAAGAAAGTTGCTTTTCGATGGGTTAGGACTTTTGCACAACTCCAACTATAGTAGCCTGGATTTCCCTGATGCAATTGAAATATCAGAATGAAAAATGTGGAAAATTGCATTGTCGTAATTATACATTATTGAGCCTAAATTTTTAGAACAGCATGAAGAAGTGTCATTCAGATTGGCTGACAAACAGAATGCATTTATCATCTGCTCTTTTTGTGTGTCTTTCACTTTATGAGCCTGATAAACAAGAAGAATTCCAAAACTTCACGTATGCAAGAGCTACCAGGAATGTACTCAGGTCATGCCATATACTATATCCATGGCACCAAGACAAACAGTAGAAATTGCTTCGGCTTGTGTTCTCATCCAGCAGTGAACTTAATTATAGCATATAGACTTTTGCATAACCTGTTATCAAGATAAATACCCTCCCTTCCTCGGTAGGCAATTCAATCTGGAATTCACTGGGGAAGTGCAAAATAAGAGGCAGGACATTTGCATTTTTGAAGCAATGATCTGTAGGGAAGCAAATTAATTGTTCTTGTTCAGGTGAAACCCTGATTCCTCTCAGCTGAAATTCCTGATGAGCCTTTTATTCACTGGCCATTAAAGAACTTGTTCGGTTGATAATTGGGACACATTTCTCTTCAAAACAAAAACAAAAAAAGATGTTGAAAATATTATTTTCAGACAGCTCTGCTAGTGAGATTCTTTCCTCATCTAGCATTCAGGGAAATGAAAGGATGCAAGAAATCGCATCCTCTCACAGGAAAGCTATCAAAAAAGTGGGGGCAGAATTTTGTAGAGAGAAACTGCTGCTTCAGAAGCAACTTGTATGTATAAAATAACACAATAGCATCAAAACAGGTTGCATAGTTTCATAGAATCATTGAGCTGGAAAAGACTTCTAAAGTCATCTTGTCCAATAGAGGAAATCTACTGCAGCATCCCTGAATTTACAATGTGGCTAGAGAATCTGTAGCCCTCTGGATAACGTTGGACTCCAGTTTCCATGAGTCCCAGTCAGCATGGCCAATGGTCAGGGAAGATGGAAGTCCAACAACCTCTGGGGTGCCACAACTACCCTGATTTACTGTTTCCCAGAAAATTCATTCCAATATCATGTCGTTTGTAACATTAAGGTTTATAATATACATGCTTAGTTTGTCATAAAATAACAAAGAAACTGTGCAGTGAACCTGAATGAGCCAGGCTACAAGTATATCTCACAGACAGTCCATTTAGCTACTAAGGAAAGGAGTCAATTACAGTTGCCACATTCTCTGTGGGCTGGAGATACTGAGGTTTTGGCCACTTAACGAAGCATCCCATGTACACATTAGGGATGGGTCAATCTGTCAATTTTGGTTTCAGCTTCTTATTTTTCCAATCTTAAATTTGATTCTCCACATTTCCTCATCAGTTCGCATTTTTTAAAAAGGCTATCCTGAAAATTAATCAGCATTTTGCAGCAGATTTCTCCTAATATACACATTTTCCTATGTAATTTCCCCTGGTATACACCTTTTGGAAATGTGGCTTTCACTCATCTTGGACTTCTGAGTAACAGCCTCTGTCTGCATGCACTGGGGAGAAGCTAGGACAATTTTTTCCTTAAGTGAGAATTTGCCTTTAAATTCCTGCATTGCAGGGGGTTAGACTAGATGACCAGTGTGAGTAAGCCAGTGGCAGTATGAATTACGGTAGTTTTGAAACACTAGCAAAAAAGAGCAGAACTGTTTTATTTCTGCATTTCTTCTAAAAGCAAAACATATATACTTTTAGCAGTAAATCCATGGCAATTCATATTAGGATAAGTGAATGTGCAAAGGCTCACATTTTGCTAAAACAAGCAATTGATTTCTTCTCATGAAAACGTTGGTCATTAATGCATTCTGACATACCATCTGCTTTTGCAGATAAAACCATCAAGCAGTTCTATTCACATTTGACAGAAGCAATATTGCTAGACATTTAAAATAAAGATCTATCGGAAATTTTTACAGTAGGTAAGGGAACAAAATTAAACAAAATTAAAATAGCCACATGCCAATATTAACGTGAGGATGTGAGTGTGGTATTATTAAAGGACTGCACTTGCAGAACATTACTCTGCAGTATTTCGCCAGAAACTTTAGACAGGTTTTATACAGGCAGCTTGGGGTTTGTTTGTTCTTGATATACAAATAATATTTTTAGGGCTTTTGTGCAATCATGTTTAAGGTCAATAATGAAGAGGTCAGACAATTTTTAGTCTATTATTAATGTTTTAAAACATTTTAAGATGTTCTCAGATGGGAGGAAGGGTGGGATAAAAATTTATTAAATAAATACCTCACTAAAAAAACAATCCAGGGTTTTATGAGAACATTTGCCAGGATGTGTCAATGTGTATCCTTGGGGGGGAAATGATGGGGTAAGCTGGATTTTGGCAATGTGCTTGACCAAAGGAGAAGTGGGGTCATGCATGGCTTCTCTCAACAGAAGCTGGAATAGGATACCATTGCCCAGTCAACAACTTGGTTGAGGTGAAACGACTTCAAGCAGATTTCAGCTGAAGACAATTGTAGTAATACTACTTAAATTCAGCTCCTTTAAGTATAACCTGGCTGGAGTTTGTCATGAGGAAAAATGGAGGAAGCAGAGTTGGATTCAAGATCTTGAAATAGTTGGATTCATGATCTTGAAATTGTGCCTAGTTCTGTAAAAAAACAGCATTTATGATCCATTCACGTGGCCAGTTAACAGTGAGAGGAAATCTTGGAAGAATTTTGCTGTCACATTTGGTTTAACATAATAAAAGATCATTCAGTTCTTAGGAAAAAAATATTTTATTCAGATTGTAAAGAAGTGAGCTTCTGTTTTGTTAAAAATAATGAAATATTCTGTTAATAGGAAGATATCTTCTTACTTTAAAAAAAATGTAATTTTTTTTGTAAATTTCTTCAGGAGGTCTTACCTCTCACTGAAGAAATTTGCAAAAATTCAGTTTCATCCTCTAAAAAGGCAAGTAACTGCAATATTCTAATGCAGGCATGTCCAACTTTCAAGAGACGGAGATCTACTCCCACTATAAAAAAACCCAGCAGTGATCTACCAAAGGTGTTGAGCTTCTTTCTGTTTTGTAGTGGGGGGGGGTCCCCATGATCTACCATGGACCTCGCCCCACAATCTACCAGTAGATCACAATCTACCTGTTGGACATCCCTGTTCTAATGGAAATAGAGGTAGGCATTTTAATTGATTCAATTAATTAATTCCTTTCAAAGAGAATTGAGCTATCCTCACAATAACTTTAATTTGCTTTCCCATAATTTATAGTTTGACAGTCCCAAAATGTCGTATTTTTAATTCTGGTTTTATTGAAAACATACCATGAAAAGAGGCCAGTCCCATAACACAGGCCTTATACATATAGAGCCTATGTAGCTCTAATAGAACAATTGTGGATCAATGCACAGATTCTAATGCATCAGAGATGATCAACTGGAAAGTAAGCAAAGACTCTGAGCGAGACTTCCAACAGGCTACAGCCACTGCCTAGTCCATCCATAACCAGAGCAGGCACTTGAGGGAAGCATCCTGCCATTAAGGTTAAAGGAAATCCTTCTAACTTCACATTACCATTACCTAGAGGTGTATAGCACTTGCAGACAGAAGCAGAAACCAACAGCACTTTCCTTTAATTGTCTCAGGGTACATTTAGATATAGGACATCTGAAATTATCATATTTACTGGCCATGAGAAACGCCCTAGCCCACAATCTAGATGAGTTGGTATAATCAAAATTAGGGCTGCCTCTTTTCCTTCAAAGAGAGGCAAGCGGCTTAAATTTGGTTTTATGAATTCACTTTGTTAAATGTCATTATCTCCCATGTTTCAATGAACTGAATAATGTTTTCATGTGCACTATCACAGTTAACCAGAAATGGGTATGTAACTGTGATATATTGGTTTGCTTAAACGATAACATATAACATTGTCGTATGCAATATTTATTGATGTCGTGCCATTGCTTATTTGCCATTTATCCTGAATCAGTCACTACCAATTTGGGATGAAATCATCTTAAGAGAAGTGGCTGTGGACTTTACAGGTACAGTGAAAAGTTTCATGCTTTGTATATGCATTTTTTAAAACCCTACTCCCAACATTCATTAAAATATACTTGTTTGCTTACAATGGAAGATTAATTTTTATTCTATTTATTTTCTTCTGTAGCATGCACACTTCAGAAAGAAGAATCAAGACGATCTCTCACCATTTCAACTGAGAAGCCGTATCAAATCTGTTTAAAAAGTAAAAGCCATATCAAATAGTTAGAAAGGTTACTTACCCACTGATGCCGTTCATCCACTTAACAAACTGTTGAAAATCTGTGTAAAAGGAAACAGAACACTTTGGAGAAGATCAGAAGTGACAAGATATAGTATATTGGGCCAGGAAATTAGATTAGATGGTTCATTGGGTCCACTCAGTCATTAAGAGTCTATGGTTACCTGATCTAAAATTAGTCTAGTAAAGTGTAACCCAAATACAAACTCGGACTCCTGACCACATTCACCAAGGGCAGCCACAAAGAAAAGTTAAAGCTCAGATTGTGCTCCATGTATGTCTTTTTATGGCAAGGTACTCATGTAAACTTGCAAGCACATGCAGAAGTCAACCTAGATTCAATTTATGGCACTTCACCATTAACCCACATTTAATGCCCAACCTACTGTATTGGCCTGAATATAAGCCACAGTTTTTTCCCCAAATTCCGATCTTGAAAAGTTAAAGTGTGGCTTATATTCACGACCTTATGCTGCTGGCAAAGTGGTGCAGCTCTCCCCTCTGGAAGCAGCCCGGGAGCTTGGGGCAACAGTGCCCAGCCCACCCACTGCTCCCAAGCCTCCCCCAAGCCGCAAAATTTTAAAGGTGTGGCTTATTTGCGGGTGCGGCTTATATTCAGGCCAATACGGTTGTTGTTTTTTAGTCATGTCCGACTCTTCGTGACCCCATGGACCAGAGCACACCAGGCACTCCTGTCTTCCACTGCCTCCTGCATTTTGGTCAAACTCATGTTAGTAGCTTCGAGAACGCTGTCCAACCATCTCATCCTTTGTCACCCCCTTTTCCTTGTGCCCTCAATCTTTCCCAACATCAGGGTCTTTTCCAGGGAGTCTTCTTTTCTCATGAGGTGGCCAAAGTATTGGATCCTCAGCTTCACGATCTGTCCTTCCAGTGACACTCAGGGCTGATTTCCTTCAGAATGGATAGGTTTGATCTTCTTGCAGTCCATGGAACTCTCAAGAGTCTCCTCCAGCACCATAATTCAAAAGCATCAATTCTTCGGCGATCAGCCTTCTTTATGGTCCAGCTCTCACTGTATATACCAATACGGTATATCCTGCTTATGCCAGTGCAGGCAGGCACACGACCACCCTCCCACAGATTGACTGGAAGTTATCAAAGGATGGCTGTTCCTTGTGGGTGCTGTTGGGTGAGAAGTACATTGAAGTATCCTTTTCAAAAGCCTTTCTGCCCCACACACATTGGTTGCTTTGCGTGGACAGGCGGAGTCCCCAGATCCCGAGCGGTCCCCCCCCCCCGTCATGTGGAATAATGACTCAGGACAATGTGCTATGGGATTAAATTGGCCACAACTATATTAAATTTCAAATGTGGGTAGACCTTGGCTCAGGCATTGGGCGTTCTCCCTCCCCAGTCCCCAGCCAGGGACCTAGGGAGCATCAGGGTTATCCAGTGGGGGGGGCGGCTCTGGAGAACATATGTTCAAGCAGAGATAGCCGCCCCCGTAACGCCGCCACCGCAGGGGAGAGCAATGACGACCTTCCGGCGTACGGTCAAAGCCTCCCTTCAGAAACCCCTTCAACGGGGAACCCTGGTATCGCTGCCGCAAAGAGGAAGATGGACTAAAGGATTCCGTCCAAGGCCTGATACCACCAAAGTTGTGATGGTTTGCTACGGGAAAGGCGAAACCTGCCAATGCAGTGAAATTCCTTTCCGGACCTTTAACAGCAACCTTAACGTAGCAGCGCCCGCATACCTGTGAATAAAAGTTAACCTACAAAACCTGTGAAGGAAAGTTAACCTGCAAAATGAGACATTAACTGAGGGTGGGTAGGGTGGGAGAAGCTCTGGAGCCAAGTGAGGATTCCCAGGTAAGATCCTCCCTCTATTGTGTGGGCAGGTAATCCCTCCCCTACCTGACCTGGTCTCCTTGGCAACGCTTCCCCCAGGTGGGATTGGACAACTGACTGAGGTAGGCGGAGACCTCCAGGTATCCCACCTGAGGGAAGACAAAGCCAGGGCTATGCTGTTGGAGCTACTCCAGATCTAGGGGCTGTGCGCGTCCACGCAAAGGGCGCCCCCCGTTTTAAGCGGGGAGCGGTCATTGTGAAGATTGCTATGGATTTATGTCCTTGCTTCAAACAGGGCTGCAGCTCAGAGGTAGAGCATCTGCCTTAGATGCATAAGGTCCTATGTTCAATCTCTGAGATCAGCAGATAGGGCTGGGAGAAACTCTGGTCTGAAATCCTGGAAAGCCATTGCCAGTCAGTGTCAACTATGCTGAGCTAGATGGGCCATTGGTCTGACTCAGTTGTAAGGCAGCTTCCTATGTTCCTGCGTGGAAGTTCCAACCAGGTGGTGAGTTGTCCAAGTGGAATGACTCACCTTGCAGATTAGTTCATTTTTACCACATGGGGCAATGCAAAGCAGCCAGTGTTTGGCACCATAACATGTAAACTGGGCTTTTATGTTAAGAAGAGCATAATCTGGTCCTTTGTGATCTACAAGACCATATGCCGACTCTATCATGAGTGCATCTTTTAAATTTTAAGTGGCAACCATTGCATAATTTACACTGAGAAATGGGACGTTTTCAAAAGGTGAACAGCGGCAGATGAACAAAAAGCTTCTTCATTGGGGCCACATCCTTTGAAGTTTATTCAACTAAGAGAATTCCCAGTCAGAACTGTATTTACATTTGTTATGAAAGCAATGCTGCAATTGGGCTTAAAAGTGTAGGAATGACAGAACATATGGAGAGGCTGGCAGCCATAGATTCCCTGGTGTGGCGGCTACATTCCTCTCGCTGAAAAGGTGAGACTTTAAAATTCATTGGAAAAACTATAAAATGCGCAACCAGGATGTCAAGCACAGCTTTATTTAAAGAAGAATTATAATTATAGAAGGGACTCAAATAGTTTAACAGCTAATAAAGTGTAAGGCTTTAAATAATTATCCTTTCAGCCGAGCACTAGCAGCTGAATTCATTCCTTGATGCTGTCACCCACAGTACATATAATTCAATCTGACTGGCTTTTTTGTATATTAAATGCATGGATTTCACTCTTATTTGGTTAAGGTTGCAACAATTTGGAGGGCCCTGATGTCCACCTGCAAGGAACTGGTTTTCAAGAGAAGCCATTAGAATTTTGATAAGACACCTTGTGCATTCCACATCATTCTGAAAAGGTATATATAAGATGCTTTCCTCTAGTGTACCATTTAATGACTACTGTAACTTTACACATTTATCCTGTATGGATACCATCCCTCATCCAAATGGTTCAGGGCTACAATTGGCACTATGAGCACTGGCATAGGAGTCCCACATCATCATAAGAACATATGAAGAACCCTTGGATCAGGCCAATGGCCCATCTAACTACTGTTGTCTATGCTCTGGTAACTTCAAGGTTTGATTACTGCAATGCGTTATACGTAGGGCTGCCTCTGAAGACAGTTCAGAAACTTCAGCTAGTGCAGAATTCAGCAGACCTGTTGCTCACCGGAGCAAACCAGTTTGAGCATATTACAGTCATACCTCAGGTTGAAGTAGCTTCAGGTTAAGTATTTCCGGGTTGCGGTCCGTGGCGACCCAGAAGTAACGTAGTGCGTTACTTCCGGGTTTCGTCCCTCGCACATGCGTAGACGCTCAAAATGATGTCACGCGCATGCACGGAAGTGGCGAATTGTGACCCACGCACGCACAGTCACAGATTATGCTATACTCAGGATGTGAATGGGGCTCCAGAATGGATCCCGCTCACATCCAGAGGTACCACTGTACACCAATCCTGATCCAACTGCACTGGCTATCAGTTAGTTTCCATGCCTAATTCAAATTGCTGGTTTTGACCTATAAATCCTTAAATGGCTCAGAACCACAATACCTCAAGGACCACCTCTTTCCATATGAACCTACCCGGACCCTGAGATCATCTTCTAAGGCCCTCCTTTGTGTGCCTCCTCCTTGAGAGGTCAGGAGGGTGGCAACACAAAAACGGGCCTTACCTGCAGCGGCTCCCCATCTATGGGATGTTCTCCCCAGGGAAGTTTGCCTGGCATCTTCATTATACACCTTTAGGAGCCAGGCAATCTTTTGACATCCAACACCCTTTTAGAGTGTGGCTTTTTGGAGGGGGGGTATTGGGTTACTACTTTTGGCTTGATTTTATATGTTGTGGTCTTGTTGTAAACCGCCCTGAGACCTCTGGGTATAGGCAGGTGTATAAGTTGAATAAATAAATAATAATAAAAATATAGTCCAGCATTCTGGTCAGCCAGATGCCTATTGGAGACTTGCATGAAGGACCAGAGCAAAAGAGTTCTGGTTTCCAGAGGCAGAGCCTTGCCAATATGGCTAGCAGCCACTGATAGCCTTTGCCGTCATGAATTTATCTCATCTTCTTTTCAAGCCAGCCAAGTTGGCAGCCATTACCACTTCCTGCGGTAGTAAATTCCAGTCATCCCTCATCTCCCCAAGATGGAGGGATAACCTTTGAAGCAGAAATCCTTCTTTTTACGCATGGAGGTTTCCTATGTGATTTAGAACCTTGATGGTGCAGGGAGTCAGAGCAACCTGCTCCTTATAGATGCCTGCCTCAACTCTTGTGGAGGTTAGGGCTGGGGCAGGCAGAGCTCAGCGCCCTTGTCCCCACTCTGCCTGACATAGTTCTGAATCTGTGAATCCATTCCAATGAAAAAAATTGTGCTTGTGGTGGTGTGAAATGAAACTTGAATAATTCTACACAGGCTAGCACATGATTCTGTACTCATCAAGTACAGTGGTACCTCGGGTTACATACGCTTCAGGTTACAGACTCCGCTAACCCAGAAATAGTGCTTCAGGTTAAGAACTTTGCTTCAGGATGAGGACAGAAATCGTGCTCCAGCGGCGCAGCAGCAGCAGGAGGCCCCATTAGCTAAAGTGGTGCTTCAGGTTAAGAACAGTTACAGGTTAAGAACGGACCTCCAGAACGAATTACATATGTAACCAGAGGTACCACTGTAATAATATAAATAAACATAAATAAATAATAAAAATACATGTGTGAACCATGCATTAAAGAGTTTCAGTTTCCCTAAGCGTCTTCTTCAACTGAGGAACTGCTTTTATGTCTAGGAACTCCTTCTGAATCTTTAAACTTACAACCTCTTACTTTATATGGCCCTGTAGCACAGAGCTTCCCAAACTTTTCATGTTGGTGACACACTTTTTTGACATGCATCATTTCGCAACACAGAATTTCAGTTTTACTAGCAAACCAGAAGTTAAAGCAGTGCTTTTTCCCCTAAAAAATGTTTAGGGGTACTCCCATTTTCCTACTCATTTTGAAATACTGCCCCTCAATGAGGCCAAACTTAGATTCACAAAATGTTTAGGGGTATGCGTACCCCTACATCCCCCCAGAAAAAAGCACTGGGTTAAACCAAACCCATTCCAGCCCTAGGAGGAGTGAGGGGAGTGTTTGCGCGACACACCTACACACTGCAGCTGACACACTAACGTGTTATGACACTCGGTTTGGAAAGCTCTGCTGTAGCATATAAAGTGGGGCTGGTGGGGGTTGGAGCACACCAACACCACCAGAACAACCCATAGGTTGTTGTGCTCTTTTCATACTGCAATTCTAGCTGTTCCATGAGCAAATCAGGAACAGGAAATCTGAACACAAAGATGTTACAGGACAATACTTCAAAAAAAATAACGCAAAACCAAACGTGAAAACCAAATTGTCAAAATATATTGCTTTGCCAAACACATTGCCCATAACTGATAGTTGCATGATACATTTTTATTGTATATTATTTCAGCATATTTGTGGCTTGCATAGATCTTATAACAATTTATGAGCTACTCCCACAGAAGGCTCAGGAGACAGTGCTGGCTTAGAGGCCTTTCTGCCATCGGAGCTTTGAGGCAAAGGCATCCTGGATTGAAACTCTTTCTTTTGCTTTGTATTTTAGCCATGACTCTAAACCACTGAACCTCTTGGGCTTGCTGATTGGAAGGTCGACGGTTTCAAATCCCCACAACGAGGTGAGCTCCCATTGCTCTGTCCCAGCTCCTGCCAACCTAGCAATTGGAAAGCATGTCAAAGTGCAAGTAGATAAATAGGTACCACTCTGGTGGGAAGGTAAATGATGTTTCCGTGTGCTGCTCAGCTTAGTCATGCTGGTCACATGACCCGGAAAAACTGTCTGCAGAAAAACGTCAGCTCCCTCGGCCAGTAATGCAAGATGAGCACCGCAACCCCAGAGTTGTTTGCAACTGGACTTAACTGTCAGGGGTCCTTTACCTTTACCTATGGACTGTGGGATTCAGATGCACTGAATTTGCTGGAGTAAAACCTATAAGATGCCATAGCCTCTCTCAAGAACCTGTCTCTCTGTCCCCCTGTGAAGAATGTTATTACAGGTGCCTTGAGGTGAATAATAATAATAATAATGAACCCTATGTTGAGACTTCACTTGGTTAGGAAAAATTAAGCCTCAAGCTCAGATATATTACAAGGTTCTAATACCTTTAAGTCTTAACCTATGGGAAATACATGTTTATTACCTGACACACATATTTGTCGCCATGCCAAGAAACCCTGAATATGCATCTAAGACTGTTTAGACACAGTGTAAGCTAAGTAATCATTATAGCCTCTGCTAAAGTAAACATTCAGGTCGAGGATGTGATGTTTGAAAAGATTAATCCCTTGCTGAGTAATACCCGTCTGAAAGGTTTTATATGCCTGGCTTATAAGAAGATAGGGAGAGATAGCATTTGCCATAAACACAGCTGTTAGGAGGGAAATCTATTTCATAGATCTTTTTCAATGAAAACTTCTGACATTCCAAAGATTTTATTTTTATTATTTTATTTTATTTTTTTAAAAAAAGTTTGGATGCTGATTTGAAGATTTCAACTCTGTTTGACAGACTTGGGAGTGGAGGGATGACTCTAGCCTGCTTCTTTGATGGGGCATTTCTCTGAGATGAGTGAAAAGGAATTCTGGCTAGCTGTGAAGAGAACAGAGAAGCTCTTTCTGCCTTTTGATGTGGGATATGTTGCACGGGGAAGAAGGGCAGAGAGAGGAAGGTGTTTCTACCCAGTCCTCTTTTCCATCCCCTGAAGCGGTTGGGGATTTTCTGTTTCAGTCACCACTCTTATCAGCACAAGCGTACACGTATCAACACTCCGGAAAAAAGAGGGGGGAAACTTCAGAGAGATGCATACTACCTGTCAAACCTGCAATCTCCTTGTCCGGTCCGATAATTATGAGGTATTCCAGAGAAATACCTGGATTAGAGAGCTGATGTATCATACTACTTTATTATCTCTCGCTGCAGGGTGTGAGTTTACAATATAGGATTGCTATACTTTTTGATACTTTATTACTCACATCCATTCTGGCCTAGTTCAAATATGATATGTGTCAGGATGTTGCTTACATTGCAGTTTTCATTCAAAGAGTAATACACAACTATTGACAGGCCTATCTGAGAGCAGAAAGCTTTTGTGCTGAGTTTCTTTTCTTCCCTCCTTCTCTTAAAGGATTCTTTCCCCGACCACTACTCCATTCTTTTGCTTTTGGTCAATTAAAGTTCTTTGGAGGACAGGTGGGGGCAACTTCACATGGCAAAGAGAGAAATATTTTTCCTACACCAGTCCTTCAGTCACACTCGAGGAAGAAAAAATACTGTCCTGTAAAGCAAACAGGCATACACATTCCTGACCAGAAATCATCTCCCACTTAAAAAAAAAAAAGAACTTTTTCCTTTTCTTTAAAGTGTTTACAGCCAACTTTTAAATAGGCTTCAGGCTAGGATTCTACCATTCACAAAGGGCTCTTTGAACCAGCAGTGACTTCCATACACATATATAGAAACAGATACACAAACACAGCCCCAGTTAAAAGAATGTCTAATCAGATAATTTCGGGCATTGCCGCCATTATCATAATATTCACATGACTTGCCAGCAGAAAGTGTCTCCATGTTCAAGAAATGATGGCCTAACTCCTGGAAATATCAGTGAACAAAACTTTGGAAAGTGGAGAACACTCTCCATCCTCTCTGTTTGTAGTGACAAATTCAAACTGCTCTCCTCTTCTGTTGTCCGATCAGAATATGGTGGTGAAAGGAGTAGAGAGCCTCGAGGACAGCTTGGTAGGCCAGGTTATGGCTGGGCTGCTGCAATTAGTTAGTTAGTTAGTTAGCTAGTTAGTTAATTAATGCCTTCCACACATGTCCCAAGGCAATGCAAAAACAGCTTTAAAAACTAACAAAGCAGTTACAAAAATAAGAGAAGGTGGGTTTAAAAGCAAAACAAAATGGACAGCTGTGGCAGAGATGACCTATTCATCCAGCTGGGAAAGCTTGATGGAACTAAAATGTCTGCAGTTGCAAGCATCGCTGCTCATCTTGTCATGGCAAAACAAAGTACCACTCCGTAATGGATTTCATTAGGTGATTTTCCCCATTAACTTTATGAAGCTAAACTGCCTATGTTAGAGAGATTTGGGTGGGTGGTGGACATGGGGAGCTGTTAAAAATGTAGCAATGTCAATGTTGATGTGGCCCTTTCCTCAGAGAGTCTGGCTCCAGGAAATAGGAGGTATTTGTGAAAACCGCCTCCCATTGCCTTCCTTTCCTGGAAGCCTCTGCTGGATTAAAGAGCCTTCTGTTAATGGAAAGGCAACAATGGATACAACCCAATGTTATCTATCATTTGGTCACCAGAGAAGCCATTTGAGTGAAGACAGGGACATGGAGTCATTGCCTCAGGTTGTGTGGAAATGAAAATTATGCCAGTTGTTGGGAATCCTTGGTGGACAGAATGCAGATGTGCTTATGTCCAGCTTGCAGGCTTCCCACAGGCATCCAGCTGGCCACTGTGAGAACAGGATGCTGGACTAGATGGGCCATTGGCCTGATCCTGCAAGCTCGTCTTACATTCTTAAAGAGCAGAGAAGCTGGGAAGTGCCAGCCCAGGACATTTTGCAGTCTTAACAACCAACACTTTCAAAAGTATTCCCAAACCTCTCAAAATGACACACCAGTTCCTGACTTGACATTAATAGTTTTCTGGAGGCGGTTGGAGGATGGATGGCGGCTAACAGATTGAGGTTGAATCCTGACAAGACAGAAGTACTGTTTTTAGGGGACAGGAGGCGGGCAGGTGTGGAGGACTCCCTGGTCCTGAATGGGGTAACTGTGCCCCTGAAGGACCAGGTGCGCAGCCTGGGAGTCATTTTGGACTTGCAGCTGTCCATGGAGGCACAGGTCAATTCTGTGTCCAGGGCAGCTGTTTACCAGCTCCATCTGATATGCAGGCTGAGACCCAACTGCCCACAGACTGTCTCGCCAGAGTGGAGCATGCTCTGGTTATCTCCTGCTTGGACTACTGCAATGCGCTCTATGTGGGGCTACCTTTGAAGGTGACCTGGAAACTATAACTAATCCAGAATGTGGCAGCTAGACTGGTGACTGGGAGCGGCTGCCGAGACCACATAACACTGGTATTGAAAGACCTACATTGGTTCCCAGTATGTTTCCGAGCACAATTCAAAGTGTTGTTGCTGACCTTTAAATCCCTAAATGGCCTCGGCCCAGAATACCTAAAGGAGCGTCTCCACCCTCATCGCTCAGCCCAGACACTGACGTCCAGCGTCGAGGTGGTTCCCTCACTGCGAGAAGCCAAGTTAGAGGGAACCAAGCAGAGGGCCTTCTCGGTAGTGGCACCTGCCCTGTGGAATGCCCTCCCACCTGATGTCAAAGAGAACAACTACCAGACTTTTAGAAGACATCTGAAGGCAGCCCTGTTTAGGGAAGCTTTTAATGCTTGATGGATTACTGTATTTTGATATTTTGTTGGAAGATGCCCAGAGTGGCTGGGGTATAAATATATTATTATTATTATTATTATTATTATTATTATTATTATTATTATTATTATTTTCAGTGTGTGTACTTTTTAAGCACTTTCATGAGATGTCTAATACATCATTTGCCTTTGTCCAATCTAGCCATTGGTACGAAAGTATTACGCTTAGCAATTTTGCTGCTCTAGGAGATTTTGAAATAAAATGATTATCTACTTTTTCATGTATTTCCCCCCCCCCCCAACGGTTCAAATATGTATGAATAATAAAGTGGATTGTTTTCTTCAGCCTAGCATATCTAATAATTTATTGCAGACGGTAGTTCTTCTTTTTCTTTTTTTAAGTCTTGTAGTCATGCATTTGAGCCTGGAAAAATTCAATGAAGCAAAATTGGCATTTTCAATGAGGTTTTCGGCCAATAGAGATTAAAGATATTGGAAAGTCTCCATATAACTTCGAACGTTTTTGGACAGGGGCCTCTAGCAAAAGCCACAGTTTACCCTACAGATATCAGTTCCCTAGAAAGTTGGTGCCACTTGGTAGGTTGGATTCTCTCATCAGATTTGTGCAACTAGAAATATTAATATTGTAAATAAAGGCAAGTGGGCATTTGGTGAATGCCAATCTTCCCTCCGCCCTTTTAATATGCTCTGCATCCCATAATCTTCCCCTCTGTCTTATCCAGCCTCTTTCCTTGGGTTTGTAAAATGGCATCACAATGGTCTGTGCTATCAACTCAACCTTGACTATAGGTTGGGGGGGGGGCATTGCCCCAAGGAAATCAGTGGAAATTAGTTCAAATGCTCTCAGAGGATTTGCAGTTTGCAGATGCAACCTAAGACCCTTAATTTGACTGACATTTGCTGCTGAGGATTTAAGCTGATAACCGGGGAAGAGGTTCAGCACTTGCTGGGCTGATGGCCGACCAATTTTGCTGATGTTTAAATGGCTAATTGATAAGCCCTTTACAACTGGGAAGATCCAAAGAAACACTCGTGGAGTTCCACTCATTCAACAGGGGTTTCTGTTGTTCCGTTCTGGCTTCAGCTCCTTCTGTCCCTGAAAAACCATTGCTAAGGGTTGGGGGAGCTTCAAGAACAGCATGGTATGCAGCGAGGATGGGCTGTAACTGGAGAAGAGAATCAGAGGGAATTTAAACCCCCTTTGCAAGGGGCTGTCTGAATGCGGTCCAGTGTCAGCTTTCCTGCCTCCAAATAATTGCATTGAAATAAGCTAAATGTTAGGGACGCGGGTGGCACTGTGGGTTAAACCACAGAGCCTAGGGCTTGCCGATCAGAAGGTTGGCGGTTCGGATCCCCGCGATGGGGTGAGCTCCTGTAGCAAATGGGTACCCGTGGTGAGTCAAAATAAGGATCAGCCAGAGACAGCAACTGGAGAATGGTTTTTCAAGAAGGTCAGAAAACGCTCGTAAAGCAGTCGGTGTGAGCTCCAGGAACGCTTTGAAGTCAGCGTGGGTACTGGAGGGCAAGAATGATTGATTGCCTGCTTACGAGAGGCAATGAGAGCATCTGATACACAGAGAGCTGGAGCTGAAAAATCGCTTCTCCAAAGACAGGTGCTGGAGGCTACTGCTACGTGAGTAAGCTGGGGCACTGGGGGGAGAAGAAGGCGGCGCAGTTCCAGAAGCATGGTTTTGAGCTTAAGCTACCATGTGAAAAGCTGACGCGCGAAGGCTGGTGGACGTGGAGTCTCCACGTAGAACTGTTATTGGTCGGAGAAAGCCTTTGGGAGGCAGTCCAGCCACTACAGAAAGCGGCTGAAGTAGCAACAGAGCTGAGTGAAGCTGAGAAGTGTGTGCTAGTTTTTCTGGCAGAGAATGTAAGTGATGCGCTGAAGCCTATTGTCCTAGATGCTGAGAGGCCTGAGGTTGCTTGGCTGGCACTCCGTGAGGCTTGTGAAGCAGGAGTGGAACGCCATGGCCTAGACGCGGCTGCATCAGACGGGAAGAGGCAAGATGGCGCTGGGCACATTCTTGAGAGTCAACACACAGCTGAGGGAAGCTGTGGGCCCCCAGAGGGGGCAGAAGGGACTATTGCTGGCAGCTGTACTAGTGCTGCACCGTGCTTGTGTGAGGCGTTAGCGAAAGGCCAGAGCCCTGAAGAAAGCCCAGGAGAGGCAGAAGGATGCCCAGAAAGCCCAATGGGGGCTGGGACAGTGTTGGGGAGCTGTTGTAATGCTTCTACACGTCTGTGTGATGGACTGAGTCCTGGAGAGGCTGGACTGGCAGGCCCTGTTCCCGATGTCTTGGCCTCTAGGAGCGCTAGTGAGCAGATCGGGGGGGCGAAGAGTTCCAAAGGCGAGTTTAAAGAACTTTCCCTTTGTGCTGAAGCAGAGAGGAGCTTCAGGGGGGGGGCCAGACTGGTGGAAGGCACCGTTCCAGAAGGAGGAAGGCCAGGCCAGCTGGGAGGAGCCCCGGGCAGTGTTTTTCCACTGGAGTTCAACGTCGGCGTGGCAGTTGCCCCCGCCGGAGCAGAGAGCCAAGGCAGGATGTTTGCAAAGACTTTTCCCATGGGAATCAGGCAGGTTTCCATGGCAACAGGCCTGGGAAGACAGGCAGGCGTGGAGCTGAGCCAGGTGGTCGTGGTAAACAACAGGAAGAGTCTTATCAAGTTTCTGCGAATATGGCAGTGTTTGAAGACGGCCGAGTGGAAAATTTCGAGCTCAGCCTTGTAATAGACTCTGCAGCTAACCGCAACATGGTTCCAGAGACCCCTGCAGTCGAGAGGTGGAATTGCACAGCAGTTCCGAAGGGACAAACTATTAAGTTCGCGAATGGACAGAAAACTAGAGTTCTCAAATGTACTAATGCCTTTCTTTCTGTTTTACAGGAGACGGTGGATTTTTGTATTGTTCCAGAGATTCATCACTGTTTGTTATCTGTGCCTTATTTGTTAAATAAGGGGTTCAAAGTTTGTTTTGAAAATGATGTCTGCACAATCTCCAAAGGGGGGAGGTTACTGGCCAAAGTGCGGAAGGGACAGAATGACCTTTTCATTCTTAAAACGTCTCTTGGAGGTGAGGGGAAGGTTGAGAAAGCACAAGCGTTGCGTGCTACAGTTCCCAACCAGCGTGCTACAATTCCCGCTCATAATGTTACATGTGCATGCGTATGGCATCAGAGAACAATTCATGGGTCGGTAGAGGACTTGCAGACTCTGCCCGAGGTTGCCACGGGGTGTAGGATTCAAAATTGTGGAAGTGCCATTGATTGTGACACTTGCAAGCAAGCAAAGGTGAGAGGGTGCAGTTACCCAAAGGTGGAACGTGTGGCCACTAAACCTTTTGAGTTGGTACACATAGATTTGGCCGGTCCTGTCCAGGAGCCAAGTCTAGGGGGGGCCAGGTTTCTGCTAACTTTTCTGGATGATTTCTCGCAGAGTTCCTGGGCTCACGGTCTCAAATCCAGGGAGGATGCAGCACAGCTGATCAAGAGCTGGATTGAGGGGGTGGAACAGAGGTTCTCCACCAGGGTTCAAGCGATCATCAGTGACAGAAATGCTGAGTACACTGGTTCTGCGTTGCAGAAGTTCTTGCAGAAGAGAGGGATACGTCACACAGTTACTTCACCCCAGAAAGGGGGGGTGGCAGAGCTGAGGAGTGGAGCTCTGGTTAAGGCTGCACAGGTGATGCTGAAAGAAGCCAGGTTACCTCCTGAGTTTTGGGTGGAGGCTACTAGGGCTGTGTCATTCACCTGGAATCGTGTCTACAACTCACTGGTAGGTGACACACCGTTCTCTTTGTTAAATGGCCGCAAACCCCAGGTTCACTTTCTGCGGACTTTTGGGACTCCTGCGCTTGTCTCTTTGCCTAAAGCTTTGCAAGGGGCAGATGGAGCCAAAGTCCAGAAAATGATCTTCTGTGGGTATGAGCCAGATACCCGTGCATGGCGGTTTGCCTACCCGTCAGGTGATCAGAGTAAGGTGCTGATCAGTAAACACGCTGAGTTCTTAGAGGAGGATGTAAAGTCAAAGACTCCTGTCAGGCGTGATGTTCTCTCAGATTGTCTCTCTGACCCAGAAGACAGTTCTGATGAGGCGGAAGAAGAGACTGAGGCTGCTGATGACGACCAGGTCACTGACCAGGGTCAGGAGCAAGATAGGGCATCTCCACAAGTTGTAAAACAACAGCCCAAAAGTCAGCCTAGTTCTCCTGTGAGTGTGATGGAGAGGATTCGAAGACGCTTTAAGTCAGAAGGAGAGTCCCATGATGTAGAGGACACACCTGCTGATCAAAGTGAGTCAGAGGGAACACCTGAGTTTGTGCCTAGGAGGTCCAGTCGCACAACTAAGGGTATCCCACCAGAGAGGTATCAGGCCACAGGTGCGTGGGTAAGTTTCGCACAGTGCGATTCTGAGAGTTGTGAGGTGGTTCCACAAATGCCAAACAGGTTTGCCAAGGGAGGGCGCAAGGCATTGGGGGAGGAATTGATCTCACAAGGTGTTACTGAAGATGTTGCACAGGTATCACGCAGGGACACAAGGGGGGGTGTTATAGTTCAGAACTTAACTGGTTAAATTCCCTGGTGTGTGTCACCTGCTTACGTCAGCTTACAGAAGCTGGGCGGAGACAGAAGCTTTTAGAAGCTCAGGAGGAGGAGTTTTTCCCTGTACTTTCACTTCTTCTTCTCTCTGTGTATCTGTGAGAGAAAGACGTGCCTTTGGACATGGCTGAAAGAAGCCCTGGACTTTAATGCTGTAATGTTTGAATAAAGAGCTGTAAATAGACGGAGCTGTCTATGTGTGCTTACAAGAAGCAAGACTGCTTTACACGCTGTGTTCTACTCTGCTAAAAAGCCGTGACTGAAAGAAGAGACAGCAGGAGTTATTGCGCAGCTTGAGAGGAAGCCTGCCGGACCGCTGTAGGTGATTGATGCGGATCGTAAAGCTGTCTGACGTCGCGGCTCTATCGATAAGGCAAGATCGATAGATATCTCCAGACAAATGCTCTCAGAGGATTTGCAGTTTGCAGATGCAACCTAAGACCCTTAATTTGACTGACATTTGCTGCTGAGGATTTAAGCTGATAACCGGGGAAGAGGTTCAGCACTTGCTGGGCTGATGGCCGACCAATTTTGCTGATGTTTAAATGGCTAATTGATAAGCCCTTTACAACTGGGAAGATCCAAAGAAACACTCGTGGAGTTCCACTCATTCAACAGGGGTTTCTGTTGTTCCGTTCTGGCTTCAGCTCCTTCTGTCCCTGAAAAACCATTGCTAAGGGTTGGGGGAGCTTCAAGAACAGCATGGTATGCAGCGAGGATGGGCTGTAACTGGAGAAGAGAATCAGAGGGAATTTAAACCCCCTTTGCAAGGGGCTGTCTGAATGCGGTCCAGTGTCAGCTTTCCTGCCTCCAAATAATTGCATTGAAATAAGCTAAATGTTAGGGACGCGGGTGGCACTGTGGGTTAAACCACAGAGCCTAGGGCTTGCCGATCAGAAGGTTGGCGGTTCGGATCCCCGCGATGGGGTGAGCTCCTGTAGCAAATGGGTACCCGTGGTGAGTCAAAATAAGGATCAGCCAGAGACAGCAACTGGAGAATAAGAAGGTGAGGTTTATTGCAAGGCAATAAGGACCCAGTTGGAATATTTTCCAAAGAACTGGGACCCCGATTGATGGTAGAACAGGTTGCTGGACTAGGGCCATGTTCACACCATACACTTAAAGCACTATGATACCATTTTAAGCAGTCACTGCTTCCCCCAGAGAATTATGGGTGCTGTAGTTTGCTAAGGGACGCGGGTGGCACTGTGGGTTAAACCACAGAGCCTAGGACTTGCTGATCAGAAGGTTGGCAGTTTGAATCCCCGTGATGGGGTGAGCTCCCGTTGCTCGGTCCCTGCTCCTGCCAACCTAGCAGTTCGAAAGCACGTCAAAGTGCAAGTAGATAAATAGGTACCGCTCCAGCGGGAAGGTAAACGGCGTTTCTGTGAGCTGCTCTGGTTCGCCAGAAGCGGCTTAGTCATGCTGGCCGCATGACCTGGAAGCTGTACGCCAATAAAGCAATAAAGATAAAATAAAGCAAGATGAGCGCCGCAAGCCCAGTCGGCCACGACTGGACCTAATGGTCTGGGGTCCCTTTACCCTTAAGCTAAATGTTTAAATAAATGAAGCAGACCTAAATGTAACTAGAGGCAAAGACCCTGTTTGTTCTGCTCACCAACCCCCTGCCACGCCCCACCCCACATGAAGGATTTCCTTCCCGCCCCATGCAACTACTCAGCTTGCTTTTCACCTTCTCCATCTTATTTCTGAAGTCGCTTCTCTACTCTGCAGCCCTGCTTTGCACCCACTTTTACCTTCACCCCCATGCCCGTATCTCCTCCTCCTTTTAGGCCTCCCCTCTGCTGCCTTTGCACACAGACTGTCTGAATGGTAATCTCTACCTTCCTCCTCCACACATTGCAACTACTAAGCACCCTTTTCACCTTTCACCCAGTTAGGAAGCCACCATCCCCTCCTATTCTTCAGATCCTTTCATGCCCCCCCTTTCATCTTCACCCCTTTTCCCATACCTCTTGCTCCTCCTTTTTTGCCCTTTGCACCCTCACTTTCACCTCACCCTCTTTTCCCTTCTCCCTTTCTTTACTTTTCTCAACTCTCTTTCCATGCCGATCCTCCTATTCTGCAGCCCCCTTAAAACACACACACCCTGCTGGTATATATGACTGCATCTTTAAGATGGAAAATATCTTAAGAGCAAGCCTGTCAGTTCGTTGCTTCAGTCAGAGAAAGTCCAGTTCAGTTGATGGATGTTGTACATATAAGGGTGTTTGCTTGTTATTTATATAGCTGTTCTAAATTACTACATTGATTCTGGACCTTCCTTCTGAAGACCACACATCGTACCAAGAGCAAAATACATTGTATGAAAGTACCGTATTTTTCCATGTATAAGATGATATTTTTTTCTTAGAAATAATAGGCTAAAAATGTGGGTTGTCTTATATAAGGGTAGCAGAGGGGGGACGGGCGATTGTTTGCAGTAGCAAACAGGAAATTGGCAGTGGCAACTGGCTGTGTGATTGGTTTCTGCGGCAAGGCCAGCTGATGATTGGCTGCGGCTGCAGCAATTGGGCGGTCCATTTATGGTATCGGCGATGCGTGTGTGCAATCAGCTGTGGTTGCATTTAGTGTGCAGGTGGGCTTTTGTTGGCGAGCGTGCAGACGATTGGTGGTCGCAACAATGCATGCGATTTGCCATTGTCAGGCAGGCTGTAGAGCGATTTGGGGCAATGACCCCTCCCCCCAAACAAAGCTCAACAACTGTGAGCAATCCCCCCCCCCAAAAAATATTTTTTTGTGGCGGTCCAAAAAAATAGGGTTCGCCTTATACATGGGGGTATGCTATACACGAGAAAATACGGTACTATGGAAACAGTTGTTTTCCTCTCAGTATCTCCCCATCCCTGTTTTACTCAAACCTCTGCAGATATTTAGAACACTAACTCCCCCTCTTCATTGTTTCTCCTTTCTCACTGTACTCAAACGCCTCCCTCTTCAATGCTTTGACTACCTCATATGACAGAGTTGAAGGATTCAGAGCCCTCAAATATTCCATAGTACTTTACTCAAACTTCTGCTATTGTTTTTAAACTGCGATTTCCATCTCTATCCTTGTGTTACTCAAACCACCACTTTCGCCCTCCTTCTCGTCCCATGCTATGGCCATGGCTATTTTTACAGCCTGCTCCCTTAGTCCACATTGTTCATGCAAATTGAGGTTTGTCATGAGGTCCTACAAATTCTCCAGTGGGTGCTACAATATCAACAATATAATACTGTTGATATTCTAACTGTGCTATGTAAGCCACTTTGCATAGAAAGGCAGCCAATAAATCATTTAAAATAAATAAAAATATATTTCTAATTCCTCAATATAGCTCTTCTTTAGGCTTCTTCTTTCCAGGTTTGTTTCCTTTGGCAAGAAGGCACGTGGCATTTCGCTAGCCCAAACCCACCACCATCTCAGTTCTTCAATTTCATGGGAAATTATGAAATGACCACACAGAACTTCAGTTTCCAAAATTAATGGCTTCAGTGATATTCAGCCCAGTCAAAATAGGCAGATCTACTAGAAAATTGTCGTATCATCTACTGAGATCATCAATATAAGTTGCTCAACCTATAAAATATATAATTAGATGATCACAGTGTATAGTTCAATTACTACATTTTAAAGTACTAAACCTACATGGCTCTAGCTGTAATAGAAAGGTGTTGATCAATAAATGTGATTGAGCAAGTAAAAATTAAGTGACTGGATGTGATAAAAATATGTAACATAGTGACTATAGCAGGCAAGTCCTTCAACTTATGCATTTTGATGCACAAGGTTTTTTTAAAAGTATATTGCGAACTTTTCAATGACCTTATAGTAATTAATGGAAAGCTGGAAGATGACAGGTGATAGATATTTGCTTAATGTTGCTGTGATTTCAGATTTCCTTTGTATGAGCTCTGTCTTCAGAAGTCCTAGATCTATAGAATTCCTGCTCTGCAGAATCAAACCAATATGTTGAATAACTTTTAAGGCCAGAACAAATCCCTACCAACCATCTAAATGAACTGATCCAGATACTTCAGTACATCCAAATTTACTATTCATAACTGTGATGGACATACTCCTAAACTATGGGGTTGGCTCTAAGTTTAATCACATATAGAGTGGACCCACTGAAACTGACTAATTTATGCCCCACTGATTTCAATAGGTCTACTCTATACCTGTTTAGAGTCAAGCCCATGAAAACATATAGGAAGTCTTTTCAGGTTCTAATTGTACATTAGTACTTAAATAAACGTGTGAACCAGGAATATGGCTGCAATGGGACACCACCGTACAGATTTGGCCGGTTCATAGAAAATGCCAGAACCATAATTTGGCTTCAAACCTCAGACTTCCATGTTCCCTTGTGTGCCACCCATTCATGAACTCCAGTTGAATTAGTCACTTCCTAATTTGTGGCAACCATAGCTTGCTGTTACACCCAAACTATCAAACTATGTATTTTGCCCACCCTGCAAAGTAGCTCATAGTAAAATACCGGCATTATGTGTGAACAACCACAAGTATAACCCTACGGGATTATATAGATAACTGCAAGATAGCTAGCTATATAGCACTTGTATAAACCTAAACCAATTTAAGGAAAGCTGATAGCGATGGGGGGATAGTAAAATGGTAATTGGGAACAATCCAAAAGACAGATTTTTTTAACATCCAACTTTCGAAACGCAGCATATTGTAATTTTTCAGTATTTGTCCATCCCACTTTATATGAGAAGGATAAACAACAAATATCTGAACTTGGTTTGTTAAAAAACAACAACTGGGAACCTTTCCCTCTCAGAAATCCCAAACAGACTTCACTGAAAGAGGAAATAAAGATTTTCAGCATTCACTGAATTTTTTCATCTCTCAACTATACTTCATATATTCCCTTCATACATCAGCATATTTGTAGGATCTATGAATTCATGGAGACTAGGAATGGCACATTTAATCCAGCTTCCCCCTCCAGTTTAATGTAACACATGAGCGTTGCTGAACTCCTGGATATACTGCAGTGATGCAGGAATTCGGTTATTATTTATCATTAGAGAGTAATCATTTCCTCACCAATGGGGGGGGAATTAATTATGGCTTAAAATTCATGCCAACTGCCAATCTGACAATGAAATATATTTGAGAAACATCTAGGTTTCCCCTTTTAAATCTTTTTTTCCCCCATAGCCATAGCCATAATTTATTGTGTCACATCAACAGAGTCTAAATAACCATTAAACAAGTTGAAGCATAGACATCAAGACCACTTTATAAAACACGGCCTCCTTTCCTTCTCCACAGTTTGCACCTTTGCGGGAATTCAAGGTGTCATTGGTAAGATGCTTCTTTTTGTTTATTTGCTTCTTATTTCTTACTGAGTTTAATTTCAATCCATGGACACTGGTGTGTTGATGAAAAGAAGGGAAATCTAATAGTAGGTGAGATATTTGTCCTGAGAATTACTATAGATCTATTCACACACTGAGCAGAACTCAATGAGCTTTCTATAGTATTTTAGAAAGTTATTGTCCATCCAGCTAAGTATTGTCTGCTCTACGGGTAGCTGCTCTTCAGTCCCTCAGGAAGAGGTTTTTCTCCCATCACCTGCTACCTTTAGATGGAAAAGCATGTGCAAAAGCATTAATTTAGATTATCCTTCCCTTAATTGTTTTTACTAAGTCAATCAAGCTTCAAATAACACAGCAGCCTAGTCCAACTTTTTACAACAATTACGCACTGGGGCTGGGAGCAGTTGCCAGGACTATATAACACCAGTCCTGAAAAACCTACATCGGCTCCAAGTACATTTCAGAGCACAATTCAAAGTGTTGGTGCTGACCTTTAAAGCCCTAAACAGTTTTGGCACTGCATACCTGAAGGAGCATCTCCACCCCCATCGTTCAGCCCGAGGAATACACACACCATAATGATCGTTTTGAGGTATCCTGATTAAACTGCAGATTAACTTCTGGGTACAACTCAAGATGCTGGTCTTAACCATCTTCCTTAACCTCATGCCTTTTTCTATATCCTCCTCCCTGCACACACATCAGCTTAGGCCCTGCTCTGGATCCCTCAACCTCAGGAGTTGAGGCTTTTTTCAGCTAAGGATAGGGCCTTTTCTCTTGTGGCACCTATTTTATGGAATGCCTTCCAAGAGAGCTCCATCAGCCACATCATTATCCAGCTCCTGGCAGCTGGCCTGACATTTGAAAAGTTAATTGGGTGGGTTTTTTTCTAAGTTATTTCCACATATTTTGAATCATCCTGTCTAGATTTAGCCATCCATCCCTGCTTGGATCCAGAACAAGTTATCTGGACATGGATGAAAATAATTGGAAGAGATGCGGGAGAGCTCATCCTCAAATAACCCAAAAGCTCGTTTTTCATGGTCCCCTATCAGCAAACAAAGGAAATCAGACAGTGGCCAAGACTGGGCCAGCTACCATCACATTGAGAGCTTGGGGTTTCACCTTAGCATCAGACATCTAACCACCAGAACTGTGTCTTTTGACTTTGGAAAGTGCTAACGGTCCACACTGCCCCATCCAGGTTCAAGAGTTTGGAAGGACAAAAGATGGACACTAGGGGTAACCCCCTGAGAAAGGAAAACTAAGCTCAGAACCCTCTGCCTCTGTGCAGAAAACTTTTAATCTATTGTGTATGTCTTTTTACACACATTTATCAATAGACAGACTGACATACATATTACTTGAAAAAAGAGGGAGATCATTCCCTTTTTCAAAACCTCAGAAATATTAGGACCATCTTTTTGAACTGAACTATCTAATTTAAGATGCTCCCTTGACTTAGAAGGGAATCCTGACTCACAGACACATGCATTGATTTAGAGTTCCACCCATTCATCTTTCCCTTTCATAACATAATAAATGTCTAGACACAAGATATATAGTTCTTAATGGGATGCATATTTAATCATCTGTGCTCACACTGCAGTTCTCCTAAGTTGGTTAAGAAAAATGACTGTGTTAGAATACATGTAAACAAGTTTGCTGAGAGGTAGGTTACAAAAGAAAAAGAATAAATTATGTCTACCACTTAATATAATTATGTACTGTGTTTTAAATAAACCAACATTTTGTTTTGTGGTATTTTAACATCATTTCTAGCACAGTATTCCATCTATGTTTGAGACAAATCTCACATTAGAGCTAAGAATACTTTCTATTTTAAAAAAACCACATGCAAAACAAAGAGAGTTTTCTTCAGATAACCTTTTCTCAGAGTAAACTCATGGAATTTAATGGACCTAAGTTAGTCATGGCTATCAAATGGGTCGCCTCAGAGTAAGACTTTGCTAAATACAACTTTGGGAAGCTCTCACATATTCCATGGGGGAAATATTTTTTAAAATTAAAAAAAGTTATTTTTTAAAAATGGCTTTGAATAAATTAAGCAATCATAAGAAATAAAGCATGAAAGAATATTAAATACCCAATCCAAGTAACTTTATTGTACTATCCATTGGACGTGACAAATGTGAATCAAAAATAAATACAAGCAAAAGGGGTGTTGTGCCACAAATAATGGCCTCTATTTAGATCTCTGTGTGTCCCTTACAGTTCACTGCTAAGGTCCAGGGTCTTCTTTCTGATATTTTTGGCCGCCAAAGCAAAAAGGGCAACTTTCTGAGTCACTGAAGCGTTTACATTGCTAAGAAGCCATAGGATCTTCTCTGCTGGTGAGCTAATATTAAATATACATTAATAAATACAAGTTCAAACCCAACATACAAGTTCAAACCCAAATGTGTCTCATAGTTAGAAAGAAGCTTCACTAATATTTAGGGTCTTGAAAACTTCAAATCATGGGTTTTTTATCATTTAATGTAAAAGAAGGAATTTAGGCACAAATGTAACCATCAAATAAAACTATCCAATAGTGCACCCTCCCTATCCCTCTATCTGCCAGGTAGTAGTAAGAAATCTGTAGCATGCGATGAAAATCCATTAGAATACTCAACTCCAGAGCTATAAGACATAGTCACTTAACTGGCTAAAATCCAAGTGCTTCATCTTAATAACTGGTTTGTGAATCATACTCTTGAGAGTTGCCAAGCTGAATTCCAAGTTCAAATAAGTCTGGACTGAAATTAGTCAAAATGAACCATGTTTTGGATTGACAAGAAGTTACTGCATGTCGCTAGCCCAACTGGTGGCATATACAGCAGCTAAGAGCATGTATCCCTTGATAAATTAATACAGTGTACATTTTCAACAAGTTTCAGGGCCAGGAGCTGAATACAGCTGTCTTCTCCTGCTTTCCCAACAATCAATGTTCTCAGTGATGATAACATCTGCTCTGGTCTGTGTGCCGGCTACAGAATTGGAGCAGGAATGGTGCACACGGGACCTGTTTGCACACACAATTTCTAATTCAGTTGCTGACAAACGCAGAGAAACTTCTGTGCTATCACAATGGCTGCTGTAGCTAAATTGAGGTGACCCCAAGCACGAGCAACAGCTCTACACCATGGAGGGAAGGAGCCACCAAGAAACAGTTTCCCCTACCCTTAGTGGATTGATTACATCATACCAGTGATGTGAAAGGTGCTTCGATGCAACTTATTCTTATGCAAATAATGTGGGAGGAGCCCAAACTGCAAATTCTTCCCAAGCCCACATTTTAGAAATGGCAGCATTGGCTGTAGGAAAAGCCATAGGATGGGGTCCTCATCCTTCCAAATAGCCTGGGACTCTTGCCTAAAACTGAGTCAGACCATTAGTTCACTGACTGTCCCCTGGGCTTCAAACAGGGGACCTGAAGATGCTGGAGACTTGACCTGGGACATTCTGCATGCAAAGGGAAGTTTTTAACGTGTGATATTTTACTGTATTTTTGGTTTTTATGGAAGCCGCCCAGAGTGGCTGGGGAGGCCCAGCCAGATGGGCGGGGTATAAATTAATAATAATAATAATAATAATAATAATAATAATAATAATAATAATTAAGAGTGTCTATCACTGAGGCACAGTCCTTCCCTATGACATTACCCTGGTGACAGAGGGAGGAGCCTCATTGCAGCAACTCCCATTCTGCCAGCATGAGGTAGGAAGGGGACCACTGGCAGCATGGTTCAGAGGTGGGGAACCTGTAGCTCTCTAGTAGTTCTTGAACTCCAACTCTCTTCAGCCCCAGCCAGTATGGCCAACATGTTTATGGGAGCTGTAGTCTAATCCAAAAAATATATCAAGGGTCATAGGTTCCCTGCCCTTGGTATAATGTGTAGATCAGTTCCACACTTCATTATCATGTTTATTTATTAAATTCTTATACTGCCCTTCATTTCAAAATCACAGGGCAATTCACAACATAGAAATACAAAATGAGAGCACAAAATAAGTAATCAAACAAAAACAAACCAATAGCCCCCTTCCCCAAAAAATCACATTTAAGAGGCCACAGAATGTTAATCAGACAAAGGCCTGGCAATAGAGAAACATTTTTGCCTGGCGTGAAATTTTAGACTATGATGAATATAGTACATCTCATAAAGAAAGTATTTGTTTTTTCCTACGTATGTCATTTCTTTACTTTTTGCTCCAGGGGGAAAAAATGTTAGCTTCTTCCTCTGAGGAAAAGGTCCAACAATATTTTAGTGTTTCTCATCAGATTTTGGGAGGTATAATCCTTATAAATGCCACACATCTTTTACACATTTTGACAAGTCATTGACATTCCAAAGCTGATATTAATAAGAAAAGAACTGAGGCATTCAGTAAATAGCCCATAATAAGATCAAGTACTGCAGTCAGTGAGAACTGACAGCGCTTGTGGTTCATGATTTACAGGTTTTGGTGCAGGACGATAAATTCTAGACATTTAATGATAAGTTCCCATTCCAAGGCAATAGCTAAAATTGTTGATGAAATTAAACTTCACATTCAGTTTGGATATCCCAAACCACAGAAATCTTTCCTGGGTCTGAAATTTAGCCAGATGTCTTCTTTGGCCTGCGCTGGATTCCCCATACACTACTTCAAGATATCTATGAATTTCTACTTCTCACACATTAGGTAAATATGGCTTGCTTTGGCCAACAATTGGATTTAGACTAGTAGGGCATGGCGTCAGTTTTCAGTCCTGTTCTGGTCATTTTTGAACTGTAGCATTAGACCAGGAGCACATAGTGGTTGTGCTCAGAGGTCACAATAAGCAAGGGTTTATAGCAAGCACACCCTTAAGGAAGACTCAAGAAACCATAGTTGTGGTGGGAAAGGTTGTATTTATTCCAACCAAATAAACAATTACCTGGATCAAAATATAGTCGAGACAGGGAGGTTCCCTAAGGTGGGCGCAATTGGGTTACTTCACACTCCTGGGCCCATTTACAAGCTCTACCTACAGCCCCATGGCAAAGGATTGGAAATAATTATTCCTTCTTGACATAAGAAACTTAAGTATGCAAGCCTGACAAGCACACTGTGGCCCTGCCGAGTCAGCATTCACCAAGCCTAAAGAGCACACCAAAGGACCCAATGGCAAGGCAATATTTCCTCAGTTATTTACCCCACCAGATCTTAACATGTATTTCCTGCCCGGAATAAAAGCCAATTAAACCAATTAAAAATGCACTCCAATAAAAGGATTCCCAGCAGGATGAAGCAGGCAAAAGAGAGGAGTCCCAATCCCAATTCTGGCTCCCTAAAAAAATCCTACTCAGCCCCCAAACAGGCAACTAGCAAAGTCTGTACTGCGTAGGGAGGTGTCGTGGACTGACTGGATGCAAAGGAGTGGTGGGAGGCACCAGCTGGGGAACACCCAAGGGAATGCCAAGGGGAAGAAGGCTCAGAGCTAGGGGGTTGGTGGTGGGATGACAGTGAGTGGTCAGAGGGAGAAGAGGGAGCAGACTGGTAGAAGGAGGTGTCGGAAGTTGAAGAGGCAACAGGGTTTAGTGAGCAGGAAGAGGCTGTGGCAGAGAGCAGTCCAGACTTGGAAGAAGGAGAGAGTAAGCAGGTGATAGAAAGAAGGCAGGCTGCTGCAGAATCCAGGGAGTCTCCCCCTCCTGCTGCAACCAGTTCCCCACCACCTGGTTTCCCAGAACACACAAAGAAATGATTAGGGTAGAGCAACGAAAGTCAAGACAGCAGAGCCTTAGGCAGCTGGGGAAGGAACCAGGGAAGGATCCTTAGACAGCAGTGGGAAGGACCAACTGTCTCATTGGGGCAAGACCTACAGGGCAGAATTGCTGTGATCACTAGGCCTGTGCTGTTTTGGTTTCTTTGAATATAAAGTTTATTTCACTGACACCACTGTTTTTTTTATTGCTGACCTACTCATGACACCTGCTCCTAACAGCCTTTACAGGACGGAAGACTACATTTTGCAAGTAATTGCTCCAATATAATACATTCTTGTATGTTATTTTCACAACTATATTCATTTTTAAGCATACTTCCCTCAATATATGCATTTTTGTGAACATCTGTTGGCTGGAGAACTGCATCACAAAATTCATATTAGTGTGAATTTTGATGAATGTCTGTGTATCAGGTCTGATATTGCTTTGGAAAGTGCAAATTTGATAAATTTGCTTTAAGAGCAAACTGAAATGAATTTCTCCCTCACCTCTACTTTGCAGCCCCTTTTAAGGTAGAATATATGAAGTCCAAACCTACCAATGGGAATAATAAATTCTCTTTCAAGAAATCCTCTCTTTCATTCTGATTACATGACAAACCCACAAAGCAAGCTGATAATAAGAGGCTGTGCATAGATAGATCATAAGAGGCTGGTAGCATCTCTCTGTTTTATCACCTAGGCATGTAATTTGCAATGGTTGTTTTTGTTTCAGGATGTTGTGCAGAAATTGTTTGCTTTCTTTCTTGATGTTGTATTTCACTCTTTACTGTCATATAGCAAACATAAGACGCTTTGGAATTATCTGAGGAGGAAAAAGAAGACATTTGTACCTTCTGGAGGAAACAAAACAAGAGCTGTGAATTTCCTCTCTAATTTCCACCCCCACCCAACCAAATTTAGAAATTCTCACATCCATCTGTATTTTTACATAGCACAGTATTATTTACTGCCTCACACATCCATTATTTTTATGTGTTCAAAAGATCTCTTTAAATGAGGAAGATCAAAACACGATCAGTTCCTTTAAATAAAAGAAAATGCAGCCATGCCAAATTTTTCAATGAACTGATTCATACTGATTGTAACAAGCTGAACAATTTGTTTTGGCTGGAGTGACTTTTTCTCCATATGGAAGTGCTTGTATTAGTTTTTTTGCTGATCGAGTGGAAGGAACTGCATAGGGGGGTTCCGAGTTTCTTTTTGTGGCATTAGTGCACTTGGGAGGCAGAAGCCTACACTGTAAATTGCTTTCTGGGGGCTTGGGTCTTTGTGGCACCCACATATTTGCATCAATCATCAGTTTGCCGGATAACAAAGTTAACAGATTCCAGTGTGCCCCCCAAATATGAGGCACCCCTTGCTGCTTTCCCTCACTTCTCATCAAAGATCTTCAAAACTTCTGCGAGAAGTTTGAATTTAGCTCATAGATTCCCTTTATTATTTCCAGCCTTCACTGAAGAAATCTTCAAGGAGAATAGCAAGACAGAGTTAAGAAACCCCTCTCTCTAAGGCAGAGATGGAGAACCTTTGCACCTCCAGATGTTGTGGAACTCCAGCTCTCATCAGCACCAGCCAGGATGTCCTGGGGCCAGCAACGATGGCAGCTGTAGACAAACAACATCTGGAGGGCCACAGGTTCCCCATCTCTTCTCTAAACTGTTTGGTTTTGCCCTTTCTGAATCTCTGTTTCTCTGTTTAGGGTCCACCTCCAGAACTCATTTCTAATTCTAAGACTCAGTTTTACAAGAAGGGAAGTAATGTTTAAACAGTGTGTCTTTGGATATATGGAAAGGCTGAATAACTACAAATATAGCAAGCAAATCTGATTACTTGGGAGGTGTGGTGGCCAGTAGCTGGCAGCCACCAAGAAGAAATATTCTTGCCACCACTGCTAGAAATTCCCAACCATTTCATTTGCATTTTGTCTCCCTGCCAAATAATACCTCAAACTCCTCTTTTTGGTGCTCATGAACGAAATGGGAGGGACATTTTGGCTCATCTTTAGTTTTACATGTTCTTTAGTAAACTATTTCTTGAAGTGAGCATGGCTTTGAGAAAGCATATTGAAGGAACTTATCCATGCTGTGCCTATAAATGTTTGCAATTGGAACGAAGGGCATCACGCCTTTGTTCTTAGGCTAAGATCAGATGGCGATATATTGCAACCTGCTCTGAGTCATTGAGATTGGGTGGGAAATAAAATGAAATAAATAAATAAATGCAGGCAAAATAAAGAGCTCAGCATCCTGCACTCGTTTAACTGCAGGAAATCTGTATTAAAATTCTACTGAAGGTTTCCAAAGTTTCTGAATTCCCACATATCCCCAAGCTAATCATGTAACTGAATGGCATATTTCTTTTATTTATGAAAGTTTCAGAAAGGGAAATCAAATGCGGGAATAACCATTTCCCTCTTTGAGGGGGAGCCATTTATAATACACATTTGTTAATATCCCTTTTAAAAGGGAATGATCACAAATTCTGGAACGTATTGCTAAATGAATTATTGAAGTCCAAAAGTACCATCAGGGTTTATATACTCTACATAATTGCCATTCTGGTCCCAGAGAAGGACAAGTCCAAAATGGGTAACTTTAGCAGGTATACTGGTCAAGCATCAGTTGGTAGAAGTGTGTTAGCTTTCAAACTTCAAAATGTTGCTGTTGTTTTTAATTGAAATGGAAAAAACCATACCAGTTCTCAAATTTAGAAAAGAAAATAATCCCCATGAACAGTGATCAGCATTTTAGGGTATCCTTACCATGGAACAGTAAAGCACAGAAAAGGAGACAGAGGTTCGAGAAAGAACTATGGGTGGAGGGGTGTCCTTTTTCTATTCTTGGGAAATTGGGGAAGTAAGCTAGGAAGGGGAGTAGTGAATGCATTGGGATTTTTAAAATGTCCGTATTAAACATGCAAAAGATCCATCAATTGTTTTGAGTGTTTGATGGGGACATTGAAAACATTATTTGTGAGGCCAGCAATATCTCTTCCTTCTATAAGTGAGGACCACCCACCCACAAATATGCAAATCCAGATTGTAATGTTCTTCAGTCAGAGAGCAGTCCAAGCAAAATACCTCCAGATGATTCTAGCAGAGCACCAAGCCACATAGCTGAGGGAGAACAAGTAGCAGGGTCATTGTTCAGCGCATTTCCCTTACGTGCCTCACCTACCCATAGTCCACTGTGGTTTCTTCTGAAATTGCCCACCACAAATACAATGCCAGAGGCTCTTGGTGTCTTCTAGTTACTATGGCAGCAAATGAGAAGATGGTTAAAACATCTGGGGAGACAGTGGTTTCACCTGAGGCAGTTCAGTCTAAATGTTTTGTGTTTGTTTCCTTCTCCAGGTATTTAGCTATTTAAGTCCCACAGCTTGCTTGAGGCAGGAGCACAAGGTCTCTTGGCCTGTGGCTCTCAGCTGGTGGATTACAGCATTGCTGGCTGGGCAGTGACAAGCTGGGGCTGAAATGGGAGGAGATGATTGGAGAAATAAGACTATAAGAAGAGCCTGCTGGATCCAACATCTTGTTTTTCAGGTGCCAGTGGGAAACCTGAAAGCAGGATCTGAGCACAAGAGCACTCTCCCCTCTGTGGTTTCCAACAACTGGTATTCAAAAGGACTGCCTCCAACTGTGGAGATGAAGTAATTAACTTTGTAAGTAACTGTGGAGATGAAGTACTAGATGAAGTTGCTAGTAGCCATTAATAGCCCTCTCCTAAGTAAGCATTCTTCTATACGCTTGGTTATTTTATCTTTAGCAATACTTTCCAGCTCTATGGAGGCAAAGCAAAGCCATCATGGCTAAAAGCCATACATAACCTTCTCCTCCATGAATCTGTTTTTTGAAGCCCGCTAAGCTGGTGGCCATATGTGCTTGGTGAAGTTCAAGTACAAGTCCCAAGGCACATATCTTGGGAACATGCCCAGCCTGTAGACTTAAAATCAGCACTGCTGCCTATCACCCTTTGGGGTTCCAATTCTTATTGGTTTTATGGGTTGAGGGGGGAGAAAATATTGTTGTGGGTGCTCCCTGGTGAGAAGAGAGAGCTTTGGGGAGAAAGTTTGCCTCACCTTTTTGTGCAAGCTTAATTCGGGGATATAAGAACAGAAGTGAGAGTGTTACCTATAGATACATGCTGTTCTATTTGGTGGGTAAAACAACACAGGCTGATTGTCTCTGCTGTATTTCTATACAGTGGTACCTCGGGTTACATATGCTTCTGGTTACATACATTCCGCTAACCCAGAAATAGTGCTTCAGGTTAAGAACTTTGTTTCAGGATGTGAACTGAAATCGTGCTCCGGCGGCGCAGCAGCAACAGCAGCAGGAGGCCCCATGAGCTAAAGTGGTGCTTCAGGTTACAAACAGTTTCAGGTTAAGAACGGACCTCCGGAACGAATTAAGTACTTAACCTGAGGTACCACTGTATTTTGTCATTATGGTCCCTATGTGTTGTTGAGATTTAAGCGGGTCTTATTTGTTACTTAAAATGTGGAATTTTTATTTTGCAATTACTTGTGATGCATTTATTGTGTAAACCATTCAGCGACATCTCTGAAGGATGAAGCAGCATATAAATTGCCTAAATTATATATGAAAAAGTCTTGCTTAAAAACTTAACTGTGCTAGACTGAATGCTGAAACTGTCATAGTCATCCAGCAGTGGGGTTAAGAAAGATATGTGAGGTTGATATTGTCAGTATTCACACACAAGCTAAAATTGTATGGAAGAGACAGCAAAAACTGGTTAACGTTTAGTTTGTTTTAGTATCCAAACATACCATTGCTCCTTAAAGACATTCTTTTTAAAAATATGTTATTTTTGTTTGTTATGATGTTGGCATGTTTATTAAGAATTAAGCGTGGAACTTAAAAAAATAAATCCCCATTTATCTACAGCTTCCCTTCTCTGCAACCTTCTGATGGTTTATTTGAAATTGGGGCGGGGGGAGGGAGAGAAATCTTTCCCTTCTGTGCCATGTATGCAAGCTCAAATGACTGATCCCAATACCCTGCAACCAGGATTTTTGAAGCTTTACTCTTCTATAAGCTACTTCTGATTCAAGCCTACTGCTGCTCTCTATTGTAGTCCCTTATCCTCAGTCCTTTGCAAAATTCATCTTGGCATTATATAGTAAATCCTTGCCTCTCAAGCATCGTCTTCAGCAGAGGTATTCCTGTGATAGCTCATCAAAAGCAACAGAGAAAACAACTAAATGTAGATGTGTGTTATGGCTTGTCTACATGATTCCAGCTGAAATAAAATGTCACTGTAAATTGTACAAATCACTGTGAACAAATAACAGTCTTCATGCCTGGTATAAAACATCCAACGATAAGACGCTAAGAGCATCAAATACTGCTTTGGGACATGGTTTTGTCCCCTTCATCTTTAAGCTCATAGCTCAATCCAATTACAACAAATTTAGCTTCTGCCCATGATTTGTGTTTCAGAGGAGGATTTGTTTGTACAAACTTCAGCCTACAAACTGGAAAATACTCAAAAAGAATTTCATGAAAAGGCAGGAGGAATTACGTCACAGAACAGGCTGTTTGTACGATTTCCAGTCAGCTACTGTTGCCTGCATGTTTTTTAAATACCTAGGAGATCACTGCCTCTCCTGTCCTATCACTCTCCCTCAGATAAGTTGAGAGCACTCTTGAAAATGCCAGGCCCATGCCAGCTTAGAGGTGGCTCTCAACAGCTTCCCCCAACTGTCAAATCTCCACCCCACAGATTCACCAAAGCCTGAATGTTGCTTGGAATCACTGCCAAGCCTTTTTCTTTGAGGAGGCTTTCAGAGGGAGATAGGCTAAAAACGCTGACAGTGGGTGGGTTCAGCATTTGCTGTTTTAACTGGACTCCCTGGAATGCTCATGGCACTTACGCATCCCCACCAAAGATCTCCCTCTACTGAACAGAAAGTTGGTGTTTTCTGTTTGAAGCATTCTGATGATATCTTGTGGGGGAAGAAAGTGCTATGAATGACCCCCTTGGTTGCCGTTGTGTGCAGTGAGGAGGAACACAAGAATAAGAGTGCACATTTCCCTTTAAAAATAAATAATTTCTTCTTCTTCTTCTTCTTCTTCTTCTTCTTCTTCTTCTTCTTCTTCTTCTTCTTCCTAGTATTATTATGTGATGTAGTGGCTAGAGTGTTGGACTGGGACCCTGGAGACCAGGGTTCAAATCACCACTTAGCCATGAAGGTCAATGAAGGTCAACCTTGGGGCAGTCACTGCCTCTCAGCCTAACCTACCTCATGGGTTTGTTGTGGGGATCAGATTAGTAGGTGGAAAACTACCCTTAAACACATTTGAGAAAAAAGGCAGGCTATAAATGCAATAAATATATCATCATCATTATCATTATTCCTACTCCAATTGATCATCTGCCCTTCAGCATCAGGTCCCAGAGTGGGCTGCAACAATTTAAAATTCAATATTAAAAACATATTGCAACCAGAGGAATACAGTGGGTCCTGAAAACAGACATCTCATTCATCAAAAGCCAGGCTAGGACCAGCCTGAGGCGTTTTGCCACTTGAGACAAAAAACCCTTGCTGCTGTTCCTGTGCCCTCCATGGGCATGGGCGCAAGCTGCCATGAGTGCGGACACACCATGTTCTTGCCATGCCCCTGCTGCCACCCACTCCATCGGTGTGCCACATTGCTGGTGTGGGTGTGCTGCAGTGCTGCTGTGGCAACAACGTGTTAGAGGAGGAAGCACAGCTGTGTGGCAGGAGGAGGCAAGCAACACATTCCTCAGGCCCAGATCTGCCATCTGAGGCCACCACTTCGCCTCATCTCATGGGTGTGCTGGTCTGGATCAGGGTAAAGAGGTGTGTCTTCAGCACATGGCAGAAACCATAAGAAGAATAGAGGACCCATCACTCAAAAATGATAGGTGCCCCATCCATTTTTACCAGAAGACCTGCCCCTTTTATGGTTGCTTTTGGATTCCCCCTAGGAGCTGCCACAGAAAAAGCCTTCACCTGGACCATCCTCCATTGAATTTCTGCAGGAAGTGGAACTACCAAGAGGTCCCTCTCGGCTGAGCTTAGCACCAGATATGGTCTGTAGGGAAGGAGCCAGTCTTTCAGATATTTGGAGCTGTCAGGGAACTGCCATCGGGGCCAGAGGGAGAGGGAGGACTCCAGAGGGATTCCGGAGAGCGTCCCGGGAGGGAGAGAAGCAGCCCATCTTCTGGGGAAGGAAATCAGCGTAGCACCAGTGGAGAAGGGGGGCAGATGGGGGAATCGGTGAGGTGGCTCCATGACTCCTCGCCGGGGACCAGCGGGGAGAGCACGGGTCCTCCGCTGCCCACACCCTCCCTGTGCAGAAGGCTTCTGCGCAGGGAGAGTAGGCGGAGACTAGGCGTCAAATAGCTTCTTTGCTGGAAGAAGTTCAAGAAACACCCACTGATGGATTCTGCCAGCGATTGAGACAGCCACGGGTGAGTGGCTGTCCGGACAGAAAGGGTTCACTCAGGCAACCCAGCCAGCTGTGGCGCCGATTTACGCACGAGCAACCCCTAGAACCATTACAGGAGCCTATTAGGCTTTGAACACTGTTGCAATCCTATACTTTCCTGGGAGTAGGTGTACTGCTAAGTAGACATGTTGAGACCTTTAAGGAATGGTTGAGGGAATTGAGTATGTATAGTCTGAAAAAGAGGAGGCTCAGAGGAGATCTGATAGCTATCTTCTAATATCTAAAGGACTGTTACGTGGAGGATGGAGCAAACTTGTTTTCTCCTGCTCCAGAGGCTAGGAACTGAACCAATGGATTCAAGTTACAAGAAAGGAGATTCCAACTAAACGTCAGGAAGAAGAGTAAGAGCTGTTCAACAATGGAACAGACTCCCCTGAGAGGTGGTGTACTCTTTTTTCCTTGGGTAGTTTTAAACAGAGGTTGTACTGCCATCTGTCATATATGACCTAGCTGAGATTCCTGCATTGCAGGGGGTTGGAATACATGACCCTGGCGTGCCTTTCCAGTTCTATGGTTCTATAACCTGCTATTTCTGTAGTATAGGTACTGTGGAACAGATTGTCATAGCTCTACTGCCAACTATAAAAACCTTATAGTATAACAAAATGTTAGACTGTTTCCATGATTCATATTGATTTCAATATAAAATGCATCTAAATTCCTGTGCTTAGTCCCTCCCAACCATTGCTTTCTGACTCTAAACAAACTTATTCCTTTAAGGGAGATTTATTTGCACCTTTTCAGAAGATGAAAGGAAATGACCATTTCAACAGGTAATACATTACAGCCTGAAATTAAATGAGTCGCACATCGTTTTCTTAGGAAGGCTTCCGTGACCAAAAATGCAACTTGAAGACTCAATCTCACAAGCCTTTGAAGGCACAAAATACAGAAATAACAAACAATTCCAATACATACATAGGAACAAGTTGTGTTTGGGGATTTGCTGTATTTGGCCTTATGCGTGGTGATAAGATGCAGCATAAGACATATCCAAACACTCTGTATTGATGCAATTCATGGAGGATAAGGATCAATGACTACTAGCCATTCTGTAGCTATGTTCTACCTCTACTGTCGAAGGTAATATGCCTCTGAATACCATTTTATGGCAATCACAAGTGGGGAGAGGGCTGTTGCACTCATGCCCTGCTTACAGACTTCCTACAGTGGGGACCCAGATCTTACAGGAAGTCTGTAAGCAGGGCATGAGTGGGTGTTGGGTTAGATGGGCCTTTGGCCCCACCCAGCAGGGCTCTTATTGAATGGTAGAAGGCAGGAAAAAAGTGATAACAAACCAATTAGACAAAAGTGCTTCTTGTTACTTTCCTGCCACACCATTTATTTTATTTTTATTTTTATTTTATTTTTTATTTTTATTTATTTTTTTTGAAAGTGGGACTTTTAGTGATGCTTCCAAATTCCTTGTCTTGGCAGCTATCAATCTGGAGGACAAAAAATTATCAACAAGCTGGAAGAAACAACCCCAAAAATCCAAACATCAGCAAAACTACTGCAGCTCTAAAAGGAAGTTAAAATGGATGTGGTAGGGTACCGTCTCACGTGGTGTTACCATTCCTAGGATTCAATATCTTTCCTTTAAAAAAAGGATTTATGAAATTGAATTATTCAGTGTGAGATTTCTGAAGTGCCACAAGCATTAATCTATTTTACAAGCATCTGGATGTTGAAAAAGGAACATCATTGCCAATATTCCTCTCAAAATGAATGTTGTTTATGGAGATAAATGTGTCCTTTTCTGTATCTGAGCTTCACTGTCAAGTGGGAAGACACCAGCGGGAAGGTGCACGTGGCTTCTGCAGGATAGTAGCTCAGAAAGGATAACAGGAAACACTGGGAAATACAAGGCTTTGTATTCTTGTTATGAAAAAGCATGCCTGGACATTCCATTGTTGCACCCACAACCTAGGTTTAAGATGCCATTTAGCTCCTAGCTTTCAGATCTCAGTGTCTAACACTGATATAACATTTAGGAAACATCTGAAAGCAGCACTGTATAGGGAAGCTTTTTAAGGTTTGATGTTTTATTATATTTTTATGTATGCTGGAACCAACCCAGAGTGGATGGGGCAACCCAGTCAGATAGGTGGGGTACGAATAATAATAATAATAACAAAAAAAATATCCTTCCAGTAGCACCTTAAAGACCAACTAAGTTAGTTCTTGCTATGAGCTTTCGTGTGCATGCACACTTCTTCAGATACACTGAAAGAGAATTTTCCAGACCCTTCTATATAGTGAGAAGGTGGGGAGGGGTATTACTCAGAAGGGTGGTGGGAATGGGTGATTGGCAGATAGCTGTGATGAGCCTGTTGACGACTCTTAACGACTGCAATAGGTCTTACAGGAAAAAGCAAGGGGTGAGAAGGTGAAAAATGGCTTTGTCATGTATAATAGATAAGAATCCAATGTCTTTGTTCAGACCAGGTCTCTCCATGGTTTTAAGTTTGGTGATAAGTTGCAATTCAGCAGCTAACTTAGTTGGTCTTTAAGGTGCTACTGGAAGGAATTTTTTTTGTTTTGACTATGGCAGACCAACACGGCTACCTATCTGTAACTGTAATAATAATAATAATAATAATAATAATAATAATAATAATATTGTGAGGCATTGTGGGTAAAGTGGCCCTAAAAAGTGCCTGTTTTGTATTCTCTGAGGAAGGATCCCCTCCCCCACTCTGGAGTGAGCCCTGTAAGTTACTTTGAGTATCCTTGTGCAAGATAAAGTGAATAACAAATTTAATAAATAATCTCTGAAACAATCCAGATCACGAAACTAGACTAGGACACTGTGCAGATCCAAGGACAACAGAAATCAGCTAAGGCTGCTAAGCTAACCACAAGTGCTTCTCAAGGCATTTTGGCTCAAAATATTTTGCTGCCTAAAGAGAAACCCAAACAGCAACCCCACCCCCATGCCTATCAAGAGACTCTACGGATGTGCTTTTGCTTTGCTGGGTCACAGGAATTCCATTAAAAATAAATAGACCATACCATAGAAGAGTTAAACTTCCCCTGCTCTGAATGTTATGAATGAGCTGAAATCTGCAGTTACCATTTCTGCATCCAAACCAACATGCTTGCTACTGTACCCTACTGGCTGGTGGGAAATTGCTCTAATACCCTTCAAGCTAACTCTGATTCTAGTCAGATCTCTGTGAATGTTTTTTGCTTTGGGGGGAAGGAAACCCATCTGATTTAAGATGAGCTCAGTATAGCTGGAATGAGAGATCTGGTGTTTGAATTTGTGACCTTATGGTACTGAACACAGGAAGACTTTAGGGTAAAGTTGTGCTTTGATTATCCTATGTCCAAGTTTAAATGTTTTAAGAAGTAAAAGCTCATTCTGTTTTCATCAGCTGTCTAGTTGAATTACATACAGTAACTTGATTCTGTGGGGGCTGTTAACAATTGAGGAATTGTGGCACCACATTCACATCTCAGAACTAGGCATGTATTGTGAGGGTTGGCATATCCCTTATGTTGAGCTCAAACAGTCCTGAACCAGTCATACCCAAGACTCGAGAACTTTTCTACAGGATGAAAGTGACCAGGCCAGGACCTTGGACAGCTATATTCAAATAGAGACACAGAGGATGCATTCTCAAGCTCATAGACCATTAGATGAAACCTTAAATACAGTCATAAGCATATACATCTCTGCTGACTAGGCTCAGCAAAGGGCTCAGTATCTATACGAGACCTGGCCAATCCAAAGGCTTTATAGGTAAAGATAAAGGGACCCCTGACCTTTAATTCCAGTCGCGGACAACTCTGGGGTTGCAGCGCTCATCTCGCTTTACTGGCCGAGGGAGCTGGCGTACAACTTCCGGGTCATGTGGCCAGCATGACTAAGCTGCTTTTGGCAAACCAGAGCAACGCATGGAAACGCCGTTTCCCTTCCCACCGGAGCGGTACCTATTTATCTACTTGCACTTTGATGTGCTTTCAAACTGCTAGGTTGTCAGGAGCAGGGACCAAGCAACGGGAGCTCACCCCATTGTGGGGATTTGAACCACCAACCTTCTGATCGGCAAGCCCTATTGCGATTACATGTATCCATTCTATGACAGAAAGTGACTGTGAAATAAAGCCACATGCAATGAATCATAGCTCACTAGGCCTCACTCAGCCTCCGAGGTCTTCAAGGGAAGCTTTGGAGTTCCTGAGACAAGATGAGTTCTTTAGTATGCTTCTAGTGTATTACCAACTCTCATGTGGAATGGGATTTTTAGTTGATGGTGTTCATTATTAGTAGGTATGTTTGCCAACTTTCAGCTCCAGAGTAAAGATTGTAATTTTGACAGTTGTAAATGAGGGCTTCTGATTTAGTGAGTTAACCTTCGAAGGCAAGGCAGGTTTAAGGATTAGCAATTTGCTTGGATAAAGGAAAACGGAAAAATATAATTAATCACTTGCCTGTCCCCCCAACACTAGTTTACAAAACCATGGTGAAACTTTATTGAGATCAAAATTGAAGGGTGACAAGGTTAATATGTAGCTTTAGACCTCATGGTTTCATTAGCAAACACATTACAGGGCTGTAAAGCTGAGCTGACAGTAATGCTAGCCCCAAACAAAGTAAATAATTACTAGCTTGGCAAATGAGGAAGCACTTGCAGAGTTTGTTTACATTTGGTTTTTTGGGGAAAATTCATGTTGGCAACCAGTCAAATACAGTTTGATAGTAATTGTGACAATTGCTCACAGATGCTGCTGGAAGAACAACAAAAGAATGGATTTATGGTTATTCTCCCTTGCATTTCTCCCCTTTGTTGCCTCTTTCTTTCACCATTTTGGATCAATAATAAACTCACAGCCACAAAGATAAGTGGGTTACATGGCAGATGGGCTCTGGAATGCTTAAAAATCTCATGTTGCATTCTGTCTTTTAGCCATAGACCAAAAGAGAGCCATAGACAGCTGTGTTCAAGCTGCACTCATAAAATCGTTGCTCCTTAGAAATGCCTGTGGGTCCCTGAGAGGGGATCATAGGCCTGCATAGGATTTTCCATGAGAAAGGCAGTGGTTCCATGCTGTTGTGCTCTCAGTAAACTTTCTCAGATGCTGGGGATACAAGACTGCGGCTAGGATCCATTCTTTTGCACAAATCATTCTGAAGGGAACTTTGAATATATTGCCCGGGATTTCAACATGGAGAAAGCCCACCAAACTGGAAAATAATACTGTGTGGCAAATCAGATGAATCAAAGTAATCATCATAATAAGAAAAGAAAACCTTAGGTCCTTTTCCAAGCCTTCAGATTCACCTATATCCTAAGCAAGAATTTGTATACAGAATCCAATGCTTACAACTTAATATTTGATTTTGAATTCCTATTTCCTCTTGAGGTACAGTAGAATGTGTACACTGGAAGCCAATTTTTTATTGCTAACATATTCTTGTCTTCAAATCCCAAATAACTGAATTATAGTCTGTTCAGTAACCTGAGACCAGTGGTATCATTACATTTAACCTCCTCTCTGAGATATCTCGGTATATAATTGCTATGAATTATAATTCCTCCAAGATGAATACCACTCTAAGCTTGGAAAGAAAACAAAAAAGTGAGTGTTCCAGAGTGGGGAAGTATTCACAGATACTATGCATGCCTGTAGGAGAAAGTGAGCAATACATACACTGGTGCCCACGGTTTTCTAAACTAATCCCCCAAACCTCAAAAGTATCTGAGTTGTCCAGCTACCTAAAGTTTCTGAATTATTGATCCCTTCTCCTTTGTTTCTCAAGTTGACTGCTGTGGCTCCTTGCTAGTAGGTCTCCCCCCTCTTTTTTTTCTCAAGCTACTTTCATCTGTGCTCAGACCTCTTCTTTCTTCGTGAACATTATTTTAACCATCGTATTTCTCAGTGCCATGCCCTATATCTCTAACTCACAGATGGGCAACCTGATTAGCTGGATGTTGTTGGACTACAGCTCCCATTATCCCAGCCATGGACCATGGGGCTAATGGGAACTGGAGGGCAACTACTCCTCTTTGCTCTATCTACTTGTTTGCCAACTCAGTGGGTTAGAGCATGGTGTTGGTAACGCCAACGTCACAGGTTCAATCCCCATAAGAGACAGCTGCATATTCCTGCATTGCGGGAGGTTTGCCTAGATGAACCTCAGGGTCTCTTCCAACTCTATGACTCTTTTACTCTTTTTAAGCTCAGGATTTCCACATCTGTCTCTTTCTAGGTACATGTTTTTCTTTATCACTCTCTCACTCTCATATCTGCTGTGTTCCATTCATCATCATCTGTTATCCATCATGTGCTGTATCCAGCCTAGTCATTTCTTTGCTCAAGTATTCCCCATATAATTTGATTTCTCAATGCCTTCCGTTTCTTGGTTCAATTCTTTGTGCACTCATTTTTTTTCAATTTATTCTTTCCACTGCTGACTTCCTAGGATGCAGAATTGCCTGAATTAACAGGACATTTTATGCCCCAAATGCCTTCCCCATTCAAGCCCCCAAGACTTATGAAATTTCATATATGATTTTGGGCCACAGCTCTTGGACTATGTACAAATCCAGCATACTACCCCAGATCACTTTTGCCAAGGAATGTTGGGTTGCACCTTTAAGATTGTATGCTGATTCCTTTAAAAAAAATACTGCTCGAAATGATTGCTTGGTTAATTGCTGTAACAAAGCATATCTCTCCCATATTGGTCTCTTACAGCCGCTGTAATCTTCCAACAGTTCACCCCCAAAAGCACACTCCTCCATTTTCTTCCAAGACAGACAGATTCCAATAACAAGTCAAGCTGACTCGGTTAGTTGAGCAACACACTGCTACAAACATGCTAGTGAATGTTTTATAAAAATAAATGCAATTTCAATGTAACTGAATGGGATTTTCTCAGAACTAGGTCTTTGCTTTTTCCTACTGCGTGTGTCAATTTATTTTACTACAAAAAGTAATTAGATGTCCACCTGCACCCTTAAGCATTGAGGCATCCCCTTTATGTACGAAGTAGGCATGGATGGCATTTCAAAGTACCAAAGGATGGCCTGGATAGTTCAGTTGGTTAGAGCATGGTGCTGATAACACCAAGGTTGCAGGTTCGATCCTATACGGGACAGCTACATATTCCTGCATTGCAGGGGGTTGGACCAGACGATTCTCGGGGTCTCTTCCAACTCTACAAGTCTATGATTCTATGATATGTGGGCAAGAGGGGCTGGCCGTCAATATCTGTGGCTCCCCCTTCAGTGCTTCTCTCACAGCTAAGCTCACTTTCTGTCTCCCAGATCCTGAGGAGATGGAATGGGTAGAAAGAGCATCCAGCCTTTCCCACTAAAATAGGGTTGTATCCAAAATATCGGTGAGTAACATGTCCTATAAGCAACCAGATTCCCACTTGTGCAACTGGACTCCTCCCTTCCCCAGTATGCCTTGTAAATCTGTCCTTCTAGGAGCCATCTGGAGCAGACTTGGGGGAAGTGTGGGCACACACAGGGGGAGGGGGAGTTCAATTGTGCAAGCAGAAAGCCTTTCACTGATGGGACACATTAGTTTGACACTGCCCATGCCTCTTTAAGCCCTTTAAGACTCCACCTAAGCCCCCACTCTGTAATGGCAGCTCTGTTTTCTAAGGACTAGAGTCTGCTGTCATCCCATGTACTTTGGGTCTTACAAACACTATAGTCCTGACCAGGACCAGCCCAATATATTTTGACACCTGAGGCAAGCCACAAAATGACAAATCCCCTCCTCCTCTCGGGGGAAAAGGGGTGAAATAAAGGAACAAAGGGTAAATAAATTTCTACATTAGGATCTGCTGCCTCTGTGGATCCTGCCGCCTGAGGTGGTCGTCTCACCTTGCCTCAAGGGTAGGCCGGTCCTGATCCTGACTGCCTTTGTTCTGCTCATTTTGACGAGTGGAGATATGCCAATCTATTTCTAGAATGCTGGAGAACTAAAATGGCATGAAGCCTTCTCCACAAGGCTTACAAATAGAGGGACATAGTAAAATCTGTATGTGGATTTCCAGCAGGTAGGAATCTGAATTACTGAAATGCTGATGGCTGACACTTTGAGAATCATTGCTATGCTATATATTGACTTAAGGAGATGCCATGCATGCCTGTTCCTTCTAGTGATGGGAAGGTTGGGTAGGTTTCTCTGTAGCTGACTGACATTTGATTGACGGAAGACAGTAAGGGGGTCCACTTGCCTTTTAAACTGCACAGTTGGAGCTGTCAGCTAAGGCTCGAGCCAGACATTATATATATTTTTTCCTGTGCAGCTATTGGCCCAAGTGTTGCCTTAAAAAAAAATGAAATGAAATGAAACAATACCATTACAAGTGAAACTGCATGAAATGAACAAAATAGGACCAGAACCCAATATTCTGACTATCAGCAAACCAAAATAGCACTACAGTGTGCAAGAATGCTGGCTTCAGAGTTGATCAGTTCTTGACCTCTTCCTAAACAGCTGTAGGAATCCAGCTCCACTAGCCTTGGGGTGTATCTCAGTGCCAGGCAAACACCCAGGTGAGGGAGCAATGTACTGTTTTTTCCCTTGCAGGTACACCTGCAAGCCAGGGAGCAAACCTATCCTGGGAACTGAGGGAGGTTGCGGACAGCAAAATTATTTTTTATGGATTTCTGAAGAAGCACTTGAGTGCTGAAGAGCACCTGGCAGTGATTAAAGTTGTGTAGTTCAAGAGCAGCTGAGAAAGAAACATACACAGAAACTGGATGAAGCAGCAGCAAAAGTTTTGTTTTCTGCAACGGGTTATCTAGGAAGGCATAACGTGCAATACCATTGCCTGACCCAGAAAGTCCAGTTCTGCAGGATGAAAATTCCAAGGAAATGATATATAAAGATATGTAATGAATTGGAAAAAATGTTTAAAAGTACCTTTCCCCCCAAAAAAAAACCAGAGTCCTTTTTGTTGGGGATAATTCAGAGGGAAATTCCCAGGTGTCAAAAAAGACTATTTATTTATGCCACTATGGCGGCCCATGTTTTATTAGGCCAAAAATGGAAAACGGGCAAGGTCCCAACCAAAGAAGAAAGGCAACTTAAACTGATGGAATACGTGCAGCTTGCAGATTTAACATACAGAAGAAGAGAACAAGAAGAATGTATGTTTAAAGAAGACTGGAAAATGTTTACTGAATATATGGGTGAAAACTGTGTTCATTTAAAAATGCTGGTAGCATTAAGATAAATTCAACAGTGTAAATAAGTTTTGATGGATGTAACAATGGATTACTGAATGGTTTAGTTCATGTAAAATATGCAGTTCATGTAAAATATGCAGGGATGGGACGCAGGTGGCGCTGTGGGTTAAAGCCTCAGCGCCTAGGACTTGCCGATCGAAAGGTCGGCGGTTCGAATCCCTGCAGCGGGGTGCGCTCCCGCTGCTCGGTCCCAGCGCCTGCCAACCTAGCAGTTCGAAAGCACCTCCGGGTGCAAGTAGATAAATAGGGACCGCTTACCAGCGGGAAGGTAAACGGCGTTTCCGTGTGCGGCTCTGGCTCGCCAGAGCAGCGATGTCACGCTGGCCACGTGACCCGGAAGTGTCTCCGGACAGCGCTGGCCCCTGGCCTCTTAAGTGAGATGGGCGCACAACCCCAGAGTCTGTCAAGACTGGCCCGTACGGGCAGGGGTACCTTTACCTTTACCTTTACCTTTATGGTATGCAAAATGAACCACAGAAAGGGAAGAAAGGACACCATTGATTTAAGGTTGTTTAAATGAATATTTTGAAATGTAAATTAGAAAATGTAATAAAAAATAATAATAAACCTAGACCGAGAAACTGCATTTACCAGCACTACCTCCATTCAGAAACATACCCAGTTACTTCAGGGGTCAAGGCCACAGATGTGTGTGTAAGCAGTTAGGTAGTGGGGGGGGGGGAATTGTGAAGTGCAGTAGAAGCAAGTAGGCCAACTGCCACAGTGGCAGGGCAATGGATGAATGAGGTGATAACGAGGCTTTCAATATCTTCTTTAGGTTGTGGGGCTTTTTTTTAAAAAAATGAATTGTTCTTTTTTTTTTACTGTACACCACATATTAAGCAGTGTAGAAGTAGAAGAAGCTCTCTTTCTCTCTCTCATCCAAATGAGATACTGAAAGCATTCATTAGGAACAAATACTTCTGTTTCTTCCTGTACTGGCAGACTTGGGAGGCCTGACTGGCCCTCATTCTTTCTTCCAATTACGGGTACTATCCCAAGCAGGCTGAGATAAGATAGCCTCTGTGCTTTTCAACATTTCTTTTTCACCACCAGCTTGCAACACCAAGATACAATCCCTTCCAGAAGCATGGAGAGCTTCTGGGACATCAGGTCTGCAGGAGGTTTTGCAACATACTCATCGCTTCCAAAAGTTAAATTCAACAAGAGAGCTGTAAATACGTTGCACTGAAACTGACACACACACCCCTACAGTTAAAAATGAAGCACATTCAGCTCTTAGAGGAGAAAAGCCTATCTGAGGTAGAGCTGTTGTAGGAAGCACTTCATATTATGTATGAACACTGTTGCAGTATTGATTAAGGTATATTTTAATCAATGTGTGAATACTTAAAACAGAGTGGCTTTGATAGGCCCTAAGGGAACCTTATTTCATTCAGTTCAAAGGTTAGGAACCTTTGCTCTGAGAACAGGTGAAGAGGTGATAACACATAATTATGAGGCTGCATCAGATTCCCAAGCAGAATGTCAAAAAAAATGAGTAGCGCTAGACAACAGTTGTGTATTAGCTTAGACAACAACTGATTTGCATTGTTTTATTTTATTTTAAGGCAAAAGTAGATGAGCATTGCTAAAATTCATGAATTGTAGAACACTACACAACATTTATTGTGGCCTACAGGACAGTGACTAAATATGCCTTAAAGGTGAAGTAAGATAAACTGTCAAGCTGTCTAAAAAGCAGTAGTATGGGCGTGATATTTTATTTATTTATTTTAAAATGTATCCTGACAACCAGCCAATTCAGGATCTTGTGACTGTTTATAATTGGGGGGCAGGAAGGGGGATTTCTATAAATTAAATTAAGAAATGGAAATAAAACTGTAAATACTTAAAACAGGAAACAGAATTTTTTATATTATATTTTATGTATATTAGGCAAAATTGCATACAAAAATGTGAATATCTGGAGAGATGTGCACTAAAAAGCTGGTGAATTTTCATGAGGAATTTTCTTTTAGAAAGATTCACACACACAAAAATGTGGAAATGTGACAAACTGAACTTAAACTTGGGAAAATGAGAAACTGAAAAAACCAAACTAACAGATACTGCCATTCCTACCAGCAAGATACCATGGCTGTTGCTTCCAAAAGCCACTGTGAGATCAGGCAAGAGCAAGAGGAACATATTCTTCTTGTTCCCCTCCCAATAAAGGTCATTCAGCAGGGTGGGCAAGGCTAATTTAGCCCCAAACCCAAGCAGAACCCAGTTTAAAATAGGTCCAGATATTGGTTTCCTCCCATCCATTTCCCTCGGTCAGGCAGACTGGAGCTTCATTAATGTAGCAGCTCAGATGGGTATCTTATATCCAGCCCTTTCTGGCTAAGAGTCATCCAAAAACTGAGGTACCTGGTGTGGGGACCTCCAGACCTAAAACAGGGCTGCCCAGATCCAATGTCTCTTCAGGGTCATTAGCTGGGTGGAGATCTGCTGGGGGATCCTCTTCTCTTTGCTCCACATCTGGGGAGACCTCAGGTTTGAGGTATTGGCAAAGCTGAACCTTGGTGTCACACGCATGTGATTTCCCCATCTGCAGTCTGAAGGGATATGGTTAATTCCACCACTGTTGTGCTCTGCCACCTTATCCCTACCTTATTCTTCATAGACCAGGCTTCAGACACAGCAAGGCAAAATGAATAAGAAGGGGCTGCTAAGCCCAGGAATACCAGGTTGGACAGGGCAAGGGTGATTATACCAAAGAATCAAAGAATGGTAGAATTGGAAGGGACCTCCAAGGGTCATCTAGTTCAATCCCCTGCAATTCAGGAACCTCAACTATTTACCAAGTGTGTCAGAAATGACTGGCAATCTATTATATACAAAAACAGGATGGAAGAAGGAGAAAGCTATGTCACCAACATGGTTCTCTCTTCCCAAGTCCACGTCTGACATTCATACAAGATGCTTTTTCTCTTTGAAGAATGGTAATTATCTGTTCCAGATCCTTAGGTATGAAGAGACCTATGTGTATGAAATAAACCTATGCTATAGTTCGAAAGCACGTCAAAGTGCAAGTAGATAAATAGGTACCGCTCCAGCGGGAAGGTAAACGACATTTCCGTGCGCTGCTCTGGTTTCGCCAGAAGCGGCTTAGTCATGCTGGCCACATGCCCCGGAAGCTGTATGCCGGCTCCCTCGGCCAATAAAGCAAGATGAGCGCCGCAACCCCAGAGTCGGTCACACCTGGACCTAATGGTCAGGGGTCCCTTTACCTTTATAGACAACTAGTTGGTCAGACAATAAGAGGTCATTGATAAGCAAGTGATCAATGAGCCATAAGCTCCGCCCCCCACAAATGTAATAGTGATTGACTTGTGTACTAAGGACCTGCTTTATGGTACTCCTGGAGATTTTTGTATTTTAACCCTACATTAGAATGACATAATCAGTGAAACAAAATATACTTTCCAGAATTCATTTACCTGCAGAAAGAGGTGTTTACCCTTAAATATTCTTTTCCTTGAGCAATATGTGTAAATATACTGGTGAGATATTAAATTGGCATTTGATGTAGGCTACTATTTTTTTAAACAAAGTTGTCATTCTACTCCTGTTGAATTGCTCATAAATTCAGGCTTGAATAAAGAGATCAGATTACATTAAATGCATTTTGGTATCTCTAACTTTCTGCAATGAATTAAAACTGGCTGATCGTGTCTCAAGTGCATTTCATTTTCCGTTGATTCATGTACTGCAATATAACCTTCAAAATTCCCTTATGCCAACAAACCGACTCAGATGTACCGAATGCATGAGAAGATTATGGTAGCTATAAGATTGAAAACTATATCATGGCATCAGATAATGTAGTAGAGGTATTGTGAATGCATAAACAAAACCTGTAAATATAGAAATAACAGTTTATATAATCCACTATTGAATTCAAGGGAGAGGTTTGTTGCTCAATGACTATGTACAAATGGACAAAAATATGGAATGTCAATATAATATTTGTGGTTCATTCTTCTTATTATTTTTTTTTAAAAAACTTCTTCATGGGTGTGCACTAGAAAAAAGGCATTCATATATATCTTTCTTCTTAGAACAAAATGCATTTTCTCTCAATAAGCCAAGTAAATTGAGAGCTATGAAAACTAGAGGGATCCTTAAAAACCTGCTATAATTTTTCTTATTTTTTTAAAAAAAGAATTAAGTCACTTGTAGAAATAACCCTTCATATATATTTTTTCTATACAAGGGCTTTTTGTTCCTTTGTTGTGAAATCCAATCCATCTTTAAAGGCTTTTTAAGCTGGCAGAAATGCATTATTACTAAGCTGGTAGCTTCTATTGTTTCAGAGGTAGCTATGGCTATGGATGAATGCTTTCAACAGAAGTTAAAAGAGATAATGAGTCTTTAATGATACAAAATCAGAGCCTTGTGTGCTTAGTGAAGCCTGACACAAGCTCCAGCTTTCAGCCAGCAAGAGGAGCTTATACGATCTTCCCGTTTTTCTAAGCTCAAAATACCCACAAAAGTGCTTTCTTGCAGCACTCTCTATCTCCCAAGATATTATCAGTAGTAGATGCCTATGATGCTCAACTGTTAAATGACAAGAAACATCAAATAGCAATGGTGAAATTAAACCCAATTTTGTTTCCTCACCCCACCCCAAATCTCTTAATGGATCGAAGGTAGATATCATTTTCCAAGAAGATGTCCTATGTATTCCTTTGTATGCTTCCATTTTTTTCCTTGTCAATATCCCCTGTTCTTTCATCTGATTCAGCTAGCATACACAACCCAATGTCTGCAGGTGACTTTTTAAAGCAACTTCAGGAATTCCAACAAGAACCATTCACACTAATAAACACGATTAAGTGCATGAGATGTATTTTAAACTTGTAAGATATAATTTCACTCTAGGGTTAAATGTCTTACGATTCATATTTTGAAGCTGTTTCTGTCATTGTGAAGACAACAGATTTGCTGTTTTCAGTGAAATGTGTGCAGAGAAGGCGAACCAAGATGATAAAAGGTCTGGAAACCAAGCAACGTGAGGAATGGTTGAGGACGCTGGGTATTTTTAGCCTGCAGAAGAGAAGACTAGGAGGTAGCATCTATAAATATCAGAAGGGCTGTCACATGGAAGAGGCAGCAAGCTTGTCTCCTGTTGTTTCAGAGGGTCTCCTGCTGAAACCAGTGGATCCAAATTACAAGAAAGGAGATTCTGACCAAACATTAGGAAGAATTTTCTGAGAGTAAGAGCTGTTTAACAGTGGAATGGATTGTTGGGGATAAGCAGTGTCCAGTGCACAGCGGAATGATGAAAAGTATGAGCCAACATGCTCTATACTACTTTATTTACAGTTCAAAGCTGGTAAGTTACAGAAAAACATCTTCCCTCTGCTGGAGCAGAGAAAGCGTCATCTCTCCTCTGAAGCACGGAGAGAATCACTAAACTGAAACTGCAAAGAACAGTGAAAAACAGGAAACCAGTGTACGTCACATCCAGTCTCCCATTCCCGTGGGAAAACCTCCAACAGTACAGACTCTGTGGAATGTAAACAACCTGTCTTGTGACAAGCACTTCGCTGCACAGAGAAGGAAGCAGAAACCAACATCCTCCCCCTTTCTGTGAACATCTCTGGGCAGCGTGTTCGTACAATATCAGTACAAACCCAACTTCTGCACATAGGTACAGTGTTGATCCCTTGATACAATCCTGGACAATACATCAGCAGGAATTTCATTACCTGGCATATAGGACACCGTTACGAGTCCCTTCTGAATACGTTCCCTAGCATGTTGCACCTTCAATTGCAAGTGCTTCGTGCTTTGCTTACAACCTTCAGAATTCAGCAAAGCCAAACATGCTTTGTTGTCCTGGTAAACCTGGATTGGACATTTGACAGGAATTTTCATGTCTTTGCACAATTGTAACAACCATTCACAATCTTTAAGTGAATAAGACAGTGCATTCAGTTCAGCTTCACAAGTACTTAAGCTAACTGTTGTTTGCTTCTTGCATGACCAATCAAACAGACCCTGATTGTACTTATAGCAAACTCCAGATGTACTTTTCCTGTCTGTAGTGTCACTTCCAAAACTTGCATCTGCAAATATCTCAAGACCACCAGACTTCTGATTGTTAAATCTCAGTCTGTAATGCATAGTGCCTTTCAAATACCGCGCTATGCGTTTCAGAGCTTTCCAATCCTTAACAGTAGGATTGTTGACTTGTCTGCTTAGCAAATTACAGCTAACAGCAATGTCTGGTCTTGAACATCTGGCAATGAAGTTTAGCTTGCCTAGCACACTTCTGTACAGTGTGGTGTCAGAAAATGCTTCTTCAGTGTCATCTACCTGATAACCTGTTGTCATCGGTGTGTCTACAGGGTTAGCATCCATCAGGTTTAGTTTGCTTAACACATCAGCAATTTTCCGTGACTGGTGTACTAGAATGTTACCATCTTGATCTCTCTCTATTTCCAGAGATAGGTAGTTGTTTACCTCACCAAGATCTTTCATGTCAAAGTGCTCTTTCAGTTGAGCTAGGGCGTTATTGTACATTGTGACATCTTTCCAAAAGAATAAAAGATCATCAACATAAAACAAACAATACAGTTTCTTTTGCCCCTCCTCTTTGACAAATACACATGGATCAGCTTTCCCTTGCTGAAAACCTAGAGAAAACAATACTTCAGTGAGTTTTGTGTGCCAACACCGTGCACTTTGTTTGAGACCATAAAGGGACTTTTTCAGAGCACAAACAAATCCCTGTTTTACCTGTACGCCATCAGGTGGAAGCATATAAAGTGATTCATTTAGAGATCCGTACAGAAAAGCTGTATTCACATCATGGTGACTAATGTGTAGATTTTCTTCTGCAGCTAGCTTGAGCATAAGCCTAATGCTCTCATACCTCACTGTAGGTGAGTAGGTCTCGTGATAGTCTTCACCTGGTACCTGAGCAAATCCTCTGGCTACCAATCTGGCTTTGTGTCTGACTATCTTGCCATTTTGATCAGTCTTCGCTTTGAAGACCCATTTGCTTCCAAGCAGTTTCATTCCTGGAACTACTGGAACAAGTTCCCATGTTTTGTTCCTTTCCAAGGAATCAAGCTCAGCCTTCATGGCATTTAACCATGGCTCAGCTTCCTTTGAATCCAAATCCTGGATTTCTTGGAAACTTGAAGGTTCAAATACCTTCTTGGAGCTTTTAACAGCTTTTACTGCTATCTTAGCAAACTCATCAGCAAATCTCTTTGGAGGTCTGCCTTTTGTGGCTCTCTGTGACCTGCGAATTAGCCTTAAGTCTTCAACACTCTCCTCTTCCTTCTTAGGAGAAAAGTGACCTATTGTGAACAATGGTTCCTCCAATTCTTGATCAGAGCTTTCAGAGGGTCGCATAGAGGCTTTCGCACTCTTGAAATCCTCTGAATCATCTGATTCAGTTTCAGACTCAGAATCAGAACCTTCATCAGTGGGTGTGGGTTGTTGCGGTTGCTTTTGACTATCCTCAGTCTCATCACTGTCATCAGGATAACACTGGAAAATTCCCACATTCTCCCCCCACTTGGCATTGTACTCAACACTTCTTGTGAGCTTAATTTCCTTAGAGTCAGTCATCATTATTCTGTAAGACCCTTTCTGATAACCTAGAAAGATACCATGCAATCCACGCTTGTCTAACTTGGAGTGTTGTGGTGAGTGAACCCACATGTCCGAACCAAAAATTTTCATGTGTTTGATGTATGGCTTCTTGCCAAACATCTTCTCATAGGGGGTACAACCAATCGCTGAAGATAACCTGCGATTATAACTGTAAGTGAAACATGAGAGAGCTTCGGCCCAATAACTCTCTGGAAGATTTGCATCATGCAGCAAGGTTTTTAACCCTTGAAGCAATGTTTGATTTGCTCGTTCCGCAAGTCCATTCTGCCATGGCGAGCGAGGACTAGACAAATCGTGTTGAATTCCTTTCTCAGCCAGAAAAGCTTCAAACTGCTGAGAAGTGAATTCTCCCCCCCGGTCAGTGAAAAGAATTTTTATCTTCTTGCCATGCACATTTCCCAACCAAGCACAGAATTCCTTGAACCTAGGAAAAGCCTCTGATTTCTGCTTGAGATTGTACACAAAAATATACCTGGAAAATGCATCAATAAGAACCATGAAGTACCTATTCCCACCCAAAGAGGGCGCTAGTGGTCCAACCAAATCAGCATGAATAATTTGGTATGGTTCTGTAGCTTGCCTACTAGACACCTTACCTTTCGCAGCCATTTTCACCTTGTTTGCTGCGCATGCCTTGCACTTCATGTGGTACCTACAGGGTTTAATAGTCATACCTTCAACCAAGGCAGGCATTTTAGATACTGCCTCAAAATGCAAATGACCAAATTTCCTGTGAAAATCGTGAATACATTCTGCATGCAAACCTTTGTTAGAACCTGCAATGCAACAAGTGTCATCCTGCACAACATCATCATAATACAAAAGAAACAAACGACCAACAAATTCAGCATACAATTGATAATCATTTTTCTTGGTGATGATGCATCTATTGTTCTTAAAGGAAACGTCAATCTTCTTCTCAATCAGCTGTCCAATGCTGAGCAGATTATGTTTCGCATCCGGCACATAAAGAACATCCTGTATCGATAAGTCCAAACTGTGAAGAACAACAGTTCCGTAGCCTTTACTGGGGATTGTGTGGTCATCCGCCTGGTGAATTGCACCTTCCTGCGGTGTAAAAGACACGAACAGTCTCTTATCGTTGCACATGTGATGCGTTGCAGCCGAATCAACAATGAAGAAAGATCTAGACGTCTTCTGGACCTCTGCAACCTCTGCAACCTTTGTAACCTTTGGAGCGTAGCGTGAGACCATTGCCTTGTGCTGCATTGTCCTGGACACCGGACCTTTGCCTTTGCCTCGGCCTTTTCCACGCGATGAGCTTTCGCTGCGCTGCTCTGTCTTGGCCCTGGGATATTTGCATTCCCTCTTCATATGGCCTAGACGTCCACACGAGTAGCATTTCACTGCCTTCAAAGCTTTGGCGCCATCTGGTGGTTCCACTGCACTATGGGATGACGTCTGTGAAGACTCCCCATTTCCCATGCAGCCAGCACCTCGGCGATCTGCTTCATTCTGAATCATGGCAGTATCACAAGCTACTGTGAGTTGAGCATTTGGCTGATCAGTGGTATCAAATTCCCCACTTGCTTCATCCAGCCTTCTGCAGCTAGCCATCATGACTCTGGCATTTGCCTCTTGCGTCATCTATGCTGCTTTAGATCAGACTGCTTTATAGATGCTGCTTCTATCCAAAAGCAAATTCTAAACAGCCTCTGCCTTGCCTGTGCTGCTGTTTTGTTTAAACGCTTTGCTTATCTGCAGCTGCTTCAAACTGCATTCCAAAGGCAAGTTCTAAAGCGAAAGTCCCCAAGTGCTTTCTCTATGTTGCCCTTTAATTCTTGCTGCGTCACATCTGCAGCTGCTGTGAAACAACAGCACTTCTTAAAAGTTACTTTCGATTTCCCGATTTCCCCCAGCATAGGAAATCTTTTCCTTTTAGCCTTTTGCCTTTGCCACGGCAAAACCGGCTATTAAAGTTCAAAGTCCAGCCATAAAGCCATTAATTAGAAGCTGGCAGGCTGCCCGGAGCAGTAGCACATACCTTCATCAATCATTTTGAGGCGCAGAGCAGATACCGTTCCGATCTGTCCCTCTGCCGCTGTTCCGATCCTCTGCCGGCACTTCGTTTCTTGCTCCTTTGTTCCTTTGCCAGGAGCCCGACTTCTGGAGTCCATTCTCAAAACACTGCGTTTTTCTGGGCCCATAACCAAATGTTGGGGATAAGCAGTGTCCAGTGCACAGCGGAATGATGAAAAGTATGAGCCAACATGCTCTATACTACTTTATTTACAGTTCAAAGCTGGTAAGTTACAGAAAAACATCTTCCCTCTGCTGGAGCAGAGAAAGCGTCATCTCTCCTCTGAAGCACGGAGAGAATCACTAAACTGAAACTGCAAAGAACAGTGAAAAACAGGAAACCAGTGTACGTCACATCCAGTCTCCCATTCCCGTGGGAAAACCTCCAACAGTACAGACTCTGTGGAATGTAAACAACCTGTCTTGTGACAAGCACTTCGCTGCACAGAGAAGGAAGCAGAAACCAACATCGATTACCCCGGAAAGTGAAGGAGCCTCCTTCACTGGAGATTTCTAAACAGAGATGGATGGCCATTTGTCAGGGATTCTTTATTAAAACCAAGATACCTGGCAACAACCCTCATACTTGGAAATGCAGAAGATTTAGGAATGATCTATTTGGTGGAATCTTATGGGATCTAAATAGGATCTAAAAATCTCAATGGGATCTAAATCTTATCATTACAATGGGAAATATTTAAGTTTGTGTTTAACTTTCTAACTAAAATCAATAGATCTTAAATATTCACCATTACACTGGATTATGCAGTTTAAAGGGGTTTTTCCCCCAACGGAGCTGACAAAACTCGGTCAAAAAGCTTTTTTTACATCAATCTTGACTAGTTTGGATTAAAAAATGACTGACAACACACCAGAGTAAATCAAGTTACAACAAAAAACCACCAGCACTAGTTTGCAAAATGTTGATTGACAAGGCTCTCTGATCAGTAAATGCACTGTTCCCAAATCTTAAAACTAATTTAGGCTCCATCTGCACTATATATTTAGAGCAGTCTTATACCATTTTAAACAGTCATGGCTTCACCCAAAGAATCCCAAGGAACTTGAGTTTGTTAAGCTTACTAAGAATTCTTAAGAGACCCTTGGTTCCCTCACAGAACTTCAGTTCTGAGAGTTCCCTGGGAAGAGGGATAGATTATTAAACCACTCTGGGAATCCTTGTTTGGTGAGGGGAATAGGGGTCTCCTTTCAACCCTGATCAACTATATTTCTAATCTAATGCTTCATTCCAGGGCCAACCTTCCATTTAGCCTAGCCAAGTCAAGCCGCTTGTCTGAAGTGATGGATAAGAAGAAATGGCTGATTGGTACTTCCTGATCTGTCTGCCACTCCTGTTTTTCTCATTTATTCACTCATTTATTCACTTGCTGCCATTGACCTCCCTCAGACAAACACCAATCAGTCCATGGAGAAATGGCCAGCAGTGACTGCCTGCAGCCACTGCTGTCAATTTACTGCTGCAGCAAAGTGACTAGTGGTGTTCCTAAAGGGGGCTCCATGCCATCCAGATGTGGAAGGGTCCTTACTCAGAGTGATGCATTGTGGGTGAGGAGGCCCTGGAGACCGCCTGTTTAAAGTTTCACATTTAATTACTATGAAACTTTAAACAGCATTACAAATACTGTTCAAAGCCTTAACAGTTGTTCAATATTAGTAGGTGAATTATAGGAGTGGGGATCCCTGACATTGTGTGCCCTACCAAATTTTAATAGCAAATGACAACCATAGAAACCTGTCACTGATTTATTCTAAGGCACATCTGGAATGGATCTTTTTTCTTTAAATTAAAAAGATGTATTTTAAACTTCATCACTATGGAAGGATCAGAAAAGAAAGGTGAATAGCCACACCCTATTTAGCAACTGGAAAAAAGAACATAGTATTATATTTTAATATCATGAAATCTGCCCCATATTAGTCCAAAGCAAGTGTTCTTCAAGCCAGCTTTGGGGTATGAAAATAACAGAGAATTTATTCATGCCCATGAAATCAGACTTGAAGCTATCTTACTGGTCCATCAGGGGTCACTTTTTGTGACATGAGACTGTGCCCTGAATTGTCTTAAGCGGGGAAAAACCAGGCTTGCTTTTATAAAAGAGAATGTGCTGTGATTTTGATTTGGTTTGTTTTACATAGCTCCATTGTTTATATCATTTACATTAACTTGCCCTGAAAATATATCGGGAGAGAGCGAACTTTTCTGTTCATGACTAGATCCCAGAATGGAACGACTGCCCACAGTGAAATGATGTGTGTATGTTTTATGAGTATCCTATGTTTTACCTCTTAGACTCATAAAGGGCCTCAAGTGCAGGTATCAGTTATATGGCAGTACGAGGGGAAAAACGCCATACAGCTGCAATAACTCTCTCTGGTGCCCTCAAAACTGTTTTTCATTACATTCACTCTCTTTAGCTTCTAGTTGGAGGGTCCCAAAGAGGGAAGCATTTGCCCCTAAGTAGCCATAGCTTCCAATCTTTAACTACTGCTTCTCTCCCTTTGTATTTATGGACAAAGTCTCATTCAAACAACATCCTATCAGCCACCAACCATTTCACCTTTAATGGCTGAGCCATCATTTACCTTTCAGGATGTCAGATCCTATCCTATGGAGCTCACCAGCAGCAGCAGGAGGAGCTAGCAAGCAAAGCACAGCACAACTACTGCCATATTATCTCCCTGGCAAATGTTAAGGCTGTTTCCAACGACCCTCACTTTCAATAGCAGCTGGCACAGAATTGCACTAAGTCCCACAGGTCAACAGGAATTCTGCTTTCTCCCTGCACCTGCCAGCCCTGGACAGGTATCCATGCACGACTGCATATAGAAACACAGAATTTTTGGAAAGGAGCCCAAGGGCCATCTAATCCAACCCCCCTGCAATGCAGGAATCTCAGGCCATCCAACTCTGCTTAAAAACCTACAAGGAAGAAGAGTCTACAACCTCTCATGGGAGTCCATACCACAGTCAAGCAGTTCTTAGTGTCAGAAAGGTCTTCTAGATGTTCAAGTCAGCATCTCTTTTCTTGTAACTTGAAGTCATTGGACTGCACTGGAAATCATCTTTTGGAGTGCTTCTGTGGGCATGGGCGAAATAATTGCTATTGTGTCAAAACAGCAATGGTATCTCTACAGTACGATACTGGGGAGTGCCTGGTTAACAAGCTACTTCTTTTATTTTCCTAATGCCATAAATGATCGCCGAAGAATTGATGCTTTTGAATTATGGTGCTGGAGGAGACTCTTGAGAGTCCCATGGACTGCAAGAAGAACAAACCGATCCATTCTTAAGGAAATCAGCCCTGAGTGCTCACTGGAAGGACAGATCCTGAAGCTGAGGCTCCAATACTTTGGCCACCTCATGAGAAGAGAAGACTCCCTGGAAAAGACTCTGATGTTGGGAAAGATGGAGGGCACAAGGAGAAGGGGGCAACAGAGGACGAGGTGGTTGGACAGTGTTCTCGAAGCTACAAACATGACTTTGACCAAACTGTGGGAGGCAGTGGAAGACAGGAGTGCCTGGCGTGCTCTGGTCCATGGGGTCACAAAGAGTCGGACACGACTAAACGACTAAACAACAACAATGCCATAAATGGTTGGCACAACACCAGAGATTAATACGTTAAGCACATCAAGGGGTTCTACCAGGGACCCAGGTGCCAGGATCATCCCAGGGTCAAACTTATTGCTAAAGATGCTTTGGTGTTGGGGTTGTTTTGCTTTCCATCATGCGACTGGCATGCTAACCTGGCCTTCTGACAGCACTCTTTATGATGGAAGGGTATTAGTATTATCTTGAGTGATTCTCAGAGGCTGATGTTGTCAGAAACAAAAGTCACCTTGCTGAAAGCTTAAGCCGAACAAAGAATGGCATTCTTGCAAATACAAATAGAATGGAAGCTGAGTACTAATGCTTGGGTGGATGGTTTTCAAAATGGATATAAATATCATACTAGGAGATAAGAACTGCCATTGATCCATTTCCTTTCTTGTTTCCAAGCTTAACTTATGATTATTATGATTGTGATTTAAAGCATCCTCTTTCTACTGAATATTGGTCTATGCAAACTGAGAAGCATCATTGCACCATATCCTGAAAGTTCACAACTGATACTAACCCTGCCTTCTCAACAGATCCTTGGGCAAGTTACTCCAAGGGCCATGGGCGGGTTTCAGCAAATGAGTCCTGTTAGCAAATGCCCTGTTAAATAAAATTATGGGAAAACCCCTAAACAGAAACACTTCGGCATACTGGGTCTGGTTTTGACTTTATATCTTGTTGCATATTTAGGGATGCTTTAAGAATTTGATCTTCACAAATTTCAAGACAAAATGATGTGATCCACAGCTGCCAGGTGGGAGGACTGGAAGCTTGCTCTTCACCAGATTTTGCAATTTTTTTCCCAATGTTCGGATGCAGTTCTCAGCAGTTTAGACATATTTAAACTGCAAATACAGTCTCAGTTGTGGCTCCTTCACACATAATATCCAGATATGTTGGACTACAACCTCTATCAAAAACAGCCAGCACAGTCAGGGATAATAGGAGTTGTAGTCTAAAATATCTGATGGCCACCATGTTGAGGATGCCTAGTACAGAGTGCCTTTTCCATGGGTTTGATAGGCAGTAACTGTGGATTCATCTTGCCTAGTGACATATATAAACTAATTTTATGCTGGTATTTCTTTCTGTGCTGATCTAGCTTTGCAGAAAACTGAACGCCAAGTTTGCAAGCATAGGTTTAGTGACCTCACTCACAACTATAGGATTGAGATGTAGTATAACTGAGACTGACTGATATCCTGATTTTATCTTGAAACAACATTAAAAACGCAGGGAGGGGGAGGCGAGAGAGAGAGAATCTCTAGGGATAATAAAATTAGCCAACTGACTTATCAGCAAAACAATTTTGTCGAACAGAGACTGAAAATGAGAAGGTGTTACTGAAATGTGAAGGCCTTAAATCATAGCAAAAAGAAAGCAACAGAAAATTGCTTGGGGCTGCAAATCTAAGCATACTTACGTAAAATTTAAATCCCTTTGAAATGAATGCAACTAAAGGCTGCTTCCTCTGAGACACTTTCTACTGGACTCAGGTTCCAATATCTGTGTGCACAATGCCCACTAAGAGCAGCAGTTACAAAGGGTGCACGGTTGTGTGTCAATTGCAGCACTATATTACATTTAAGGAGTAAACTAAAAGTGTGTTTATAGTGGGGTGATTAAGAATGATTTGCTCGTCTGCACACTTTTGATAAATGACATGTATATGTTTCAAAATCCCAAGTACAGAATGTAGCCTAAAAAGCAGGCCAATATGGCAGCTCTTCCTGCAGCCATAGAAATTTGAGATGAAAGGACGAAAATATAACATTGAAAGTCTGCATGCACTTTCACCATGAAGCTCCTTACTTTGGAAGAAATCATGCAATACTTGCACAGTCCTGATCTGCTTTTAAACTTCTTCCTCAACTGCCACATGTAGTGTGGTGTAGTGGTTAAGAGCGGTAGACTCCTAATCTGGTGAACCGGGTTCATGTCTCCGCTCCTCCACATGCATCTGCTGGGTGACCTTGGGCTAGACACACTTCTCTGAAGTCTCTCAGCCCCACTCACCTCACAGAGTGTTTGTTGTGGGGGAGGAAGGGAAAGGAGAATGTTAGCCACTTTGAGACTCCGTGGGGTAGTGATAAAGCGGGATATCAAATCCAAACTCTTCTTCTTCTTCAGTGCATCTGCAGTGACATACAGTAGTACCCTTCAAGATGTACCATTTAAGGTACTATAAGTTTCTATTTTTCTCCAGATTTTATGGAGCAAAATTGTAGTGGACCCTCCATACCACATTTCACTTTTTTTCAGAGGGTGATTGCACTTTTCCCCATTCACAACAATGATGAAATGTGTTAGAACAGAGAAAAATTGTGTGACTGTAGTCACATACCTGTTCCTTCATCCATTCAATCAATCAGTAAATGTTGGAGTTATGTATTGTATTAACCACCTGGTATTCCAGTATTCTGTTCATGAGTGAAATTAGAAGATTAAATGGAAAGAAATTTGGGAGGTCATTGTCTTGGTCTGAGCTATGGATAACCTCGTCAAAAAAGAAAAATCCTATGAGAAGAGAAAGTGGGGAATATTAATATTTCCTGTAAGCCACTTAGAAGTTTTACTACAGGCAAGTTGACGAATTTCTCGATCTCTTATTGAATAATCCTAATTATCATTGTTGACTCAATGGGGAAGGAATGGAGTTAATCCCATAGGACACATGGGGAGAACCTTTGACCTCACCCCAAATGTTGCTGAATTACAACTCCCACCAGCCCCAGAAGCAAGCATGGCCAATTGCCAGGGAGTTCTAGTTCTGCTGAAGAAATACAACCTGTGCTGTTAATAATGATTGTGCAACCCGTACAGCACATAGGCGACAATTAGTCACACAATTAATATTCTGGTTCAAAAACAATTTTTCACCACATCAGATTTGTGAGAATAAGACAACTACTTACAAAGTACTATGAAAACTTATAAGATATCTAAGATAAACTGAACTTGCAGTATCAGATTTTACTAAGTTCTTACAACTTCTTGACTCAATTTTTGTTTTTTCTTGTTTTTTAGATAAGTTCAAGAAGAAGGTAGGTAAGTTCAACGATGTTCCTGGTAGCTGTGAAGTGCAGATGGAAGACAGGGTGCCAGCATTCTATCCCCGTTTCGCCCTAGCAGTCCATAAAGTTGAAGAGCTGCTACTTTGCTCCTGGCAGGGCCAATTTATTGGGGTTGGCTGATAGCCCATTCCCTGAGCACAGTTTTCTGGGCTTCCTCAGTAGTCTCGAGCCATTAATGTGACTATTAGTGCTAAATGTAGTTGCATGTCAAGGTCCCCAGGGCCACCCCAATAACTCACACATCACACAGAATTTTTGTTTAAGGTTTTTGGCATAATTTTGGCCACAACTTTATTAAAATACAAAAATGTGAGTGGTTGCTTAGGCATTGGTTGTGACTATCTGCCCCCCCCCAATGGGGGACAGACTGACATTCCGCATGCCTGCAAAAGTCAGAAAAGGGGAATACACTTGGAGGTAGTGACAGAGCAGGGAACCTGCCCTCAGCCCTTCCCAAATGCAACCAGGAGCTCTTGCAATGGCCCAAGCCCCCTTGACAGGGTGGACAAGCAATAGTTAGCCCCTGATTCCTTTAACGGAATCCCTTGCAGCAGCAGCAGCAGCATTAGAGGGGCAGGCACAGCCAATCCATGCCCCTCAACCAACCAACCATAAACCAATGCCTAACCGCAACCTTACAAGTTGTGAGGATTTGCTACACAGTAGGCAAAAAACAAATGGCCCCAGCCAATCAGCCAGATGGACAAAATTCCTACTGGGCCCCTGCCCCAAGAGCAGACGACCCCATGACAGGTGTAGCAAGGTCAAGCAAACAACCCTAAATATAGGGATGGAGGGACGGACAATCCGATGCACGGTCAAAAAGAGGAAGCCCTAGCTTCGTGCAGGGAGTTTTAGCATTTCTGGCTGTCAATCAACAAATGGCAACATTAACTTCTTCCCAACAACAAGGGAAGCCCAATCGCATCAGTGGCCAACGATCAATTAGATCAATTACCCCACAACTTTGGAGTGTCCTGGGGCCCCCACCGCAACACGTGCTCTCCATGAAGGAGAACATGCTTTACAGAAACAATTTCTTGGCTTAAGCATAACTTTGGGAGTTCTAGTTCAGCAACATCTGGGGGCTGCAACCTGTTACAAGGAAAGAAAGACATCTTGATCATTGTCCTTTGCCAGAATTTGTGACCTCTGGCAATTTTAAAAGGAAATAGCTATCCTTCAAGGTAGCATTGTTCACTGAAGCTTGGGTTGCCTGTAAGAAACCACTCCCACCCCCGCAATAGCTCTCATTAGCTGCACCAGAGGAAGTTGTTCTCTAACATTTTGACCATAATGCATTACTGGGGCTTTTATCTTTGCATAAGTAGTTTTTAAATAGTAGTCTAGCTTAATGAATTTATCTTAATAGATTTCTATGTTCAAGGTTATGTTTGTGTGTGTGTTTTGAAGAGAAATCCTTTCTGGTTAACTGTACCTATTAGAAATGGACAGGATAATTGCATAATTGCATTCCTGTGTGGTTTTCATCTGCAAAAGGAAAATAACTTCTCTTGCAGGGTTGCGCTAAGGAAGAGAGAGATACAGAAATGTTGGCGGTGGTCTAGTGTGGGTTGCAACTAAGTGCTGCTGATATTAGCAGTGAATTTCAAATCAGCATGTGAACTTTAGTCCTTTCCCTTCCACCAGCCGGTGCCTTCTCAAGTCCTTTGCCTAGACATTGCTTTCCTCCATCTTCCTCACAATGGCAAGATTAGTTAGTATCCCACCCTTTAGTCCAAGAACTACAGCTCCCATCAGCCCTCTCAAGCATAGCCAATGGCCAGGAACGACAGCAACTGTTGTTCAGCAACATCTGGAGGGCCAAACGTTCTCCAAATCTGTTATAGAAAGAAGATGAATTGGCTCTCCATGCATCCAGACCTCTGTGTGGAGCATTCACTTCATCACAGGAAGAGGCCCATCTACTTGATATGCATGTGAACAGCCAGTGGAAAGGGCAGAAGGAAGAGTGATTTGTTTTAGACTGCAAGAGGTCCTGCTTCCAGAATGCCTGCATTTATAAACTGGCTCCTCACTTTAGACAGCATTGCACCAGGACGACAGGATAGAAAGGCAGAAATGTCCCCCGACTTGCTTTAAGCAAATTCACAGTGCATGCGGGATTATTTTGGCAGAAACTTAACATAATTACATTCAAACTGTGGCAAATTAAGCTAGTTTGGAATGAGCAATCAACAATTTTGTACATGACTGTAGTGGAAAGAGGCAGAATAACCTGATTCAGCCTGAATTCTCTCATCATTAGAAAACAAATTGCAACCAATTATGTTATTTGTAGTGCATCTGTGATTACAGATACATGATGCAGAGCAGCTGGAGAAAAATAGTAAGGGTCACTATGGAAAACTGCATTACAAACACCCTTATTTCTGGCACCAGACTACTGTTTCCCCTTAGCAGGAAACTGCCAGTTTGAACATATGTGACTTGATTTGACAAATTGACTTGCAAGAATGAAAACATTTTTCCTTCCCCACCCAAGGAAAAAATTATCTTGTGCACAGAAGCGTCCAGTAAAATGCAGTCAGTGATCTGAAAATTGCCATATTAAAACTTGGGTCAGAAATCACTGACATTAGAATCTATTCTTCTGTTTGGATAGGGTGTAGGCCAAACAACTAATATGGGCCAGAAACAGACATACAGCCAGAGGTTTCTTTGTGGCTTGCCCTGTAGTAGTCCCCACTACTGAGGAGATAAGATGTCATTTGCATCTTAGAAATGTCTTCACACTATAGCAGTGGCAACTCTTGCTGTAGCAACATCAAGCGTCGCACAGAAGTTCTACAAAAATGCAACCTTTCTCATTTTCAACAGTGGAGCGGACCACTACTTTCTGTAATAATAATAATAATAAATTTTATTTGTATCCCGCCCTCCCCAGCCGAAGCCGGGCTCAGGGCGGCTAACAACAATCAAAACAATCAAACAATCAGATAATTGCACATTCTAAAAATATTTCATTATAAAAATCAATTGAAATCAAATTAATGGCAACTGATTAAGCAAGATTCTGTGCAGGTTGCCAGAGGAGGGAGTCAGGCTGTGCCCTGGCCAAAGGCCTGGTGGAACAACTCTGTCTTGCAGGCCCTGCGGAAAGATGTCAGGTCCCGCAGGGCCCTAGTCTCTTGTGACAGAGCGTTCCACCAGATTGGAGCCGCAGCTGAGAAGGCCCTGGCTCTAGTTGAGGCCAGCCTAACCTCTCTGAGGCCTGGGACCTTGAGGGTGTTATTATTTGCAGACCGTAGGTTTCTCTGTGGGGCATACCAGGAGAGGCGGTCCCGTAGGTACGAGGGTCCTAGGCCGTACACAGATCTGTGAAAGTGTGCCAGGAAGCTCACACAAGTGGGTATGATCCATACATGGTCCTTCTTTTATAGAAATCTTGCCTCGCCCCACATAGGTTTTTTAGGCTGTATTCTGTCACATGCCATTGATGCAATAAGAACATAACAAGAACCTGCTGGATCAAGCCAATGGCCCATTTAGGCGATCATCCTATCCTTGACAACTAGATGCCTGTGGGAAGCCTGCAAATTGGGCCCAGGCACATGAGCACTCCTTTGGTTTCTAGCAACCATTTTCAATGCATCATACCTACATAGAGTTTTAGTATGCTGATGGCAATGTAGTGTGTGCACACTCAGAGGATGACCTCCAAACCTTCCTAAATTTCTTCACAGAAGCTTACAAAAAACCTGGCCTATCGCTCAACATCCAAAAAACTAAAGTACTGCACTGACAAGCACAAAACAACCCCTCTGCAGTGCCACAAATCCAATTCAATAGTGTAACGTTGGAAAATGTTGATCACTTCTCCTACCTGGGCAGTTATCTTTCCACAAGGGCCAACATTGATGCCGAAATCCAGCATCACCTGAGTTCTGCGAGTGCAGCTTTCTCCCAATTGAAGTGCAGGGTGTTTGAGGACCAGGACATTCAAAGGGAAACCAACATGCTTGTTTACAAAGCTATTGCACTACCAGCCTTACTGTATGCTTGTGAAACATGGGCCACTTATAAACGCCATCTGCAATTCCTTGAAAGATTCCATCAAAGGTGTCTCCGGAAAATTTTACACATCACTTGGGAAGACAGGCAAACTAATACCACTGTACTGGAAGAAGCAAAGATCACCAGTGTCAAATCAATGATTCTTCAATATCAATTTCGTTGGACTGGTCATGTTGCGTGGATGCCTGATCATCTTCCAAAGCAACTACTCTATTCCAAACTCAAAAATGGAAAGCGTAATGCTGTCAACAAAAGCATTTTAAAGACTTTCTCAAGGCAAATCTTTAAAAATGTAGTATAAACACCAACAAGTGGGAAACACTAGCCTGCGAGTCCTTCAACTGGAGAACAGCCTTTACCAAAGGTACCGTGGATTTCGAAGATGCTCAAACTCAGGACAAAAGGGAGAAATAAGCTAAGAGGAAGGCATGGTTGGCAAACGCTCATGATCAACTCTTGCCCATGTCCCCACTGTGGAAGGCCGTGTGGATCCAGAATTGGCCCCCACAGTCACTTACGGACTCACCATTAAGGCCATTTTCATGGAAGCCAATCTTATTCGGCTCCGAGTGATCGCAAAAGAAGACTACATTGGTGGTGGATTTATACCAGAACATCCCCACAACATCCTGTTATATCAGTTGCCCTGCAGTGCTTTGCCAGTGTCTCCATATTGGCCATCTGGAGGAGCATGTTTGCACAATAGCACCATAAAAGTTGGACAACCCTCCAAACATCTGTGGTATGAGAACTTACAGGATTTCAGCAGGAAGTTAGAGGATATGCACTGATAGGAAATGAAGCTGTGGTTGGGATTCAGCTAAGGAGTCCCATCAGCCGAACCCTGCACAAGGATTTCTGCTTGTGCAACAGGCCTATCCCCCTGCAACCCCAACCTATCCCACTTGTTCTGGGGGATCAGGAGAAGTCCCAGAACAGCCCGCATGAGGAAGAGGAGAGGGGGAGGATGATTCTGTCTGGTGCAATGATCAAAACAGTGCTAGGCTTTCGCTTTGTGAAAGGATCCTAGTTCAGTGGCAGAGCACACATTCTGCACTTTGCAGGTTCAGTTTGTGGCATCTTTAGTTGAAAACCATCAGTGAGTAAGGGGTGAATAAGATCTCTGCTCTTACTCTGCAACAGCTTCTAGTCAAAGGAGACAATACAGAATTAGATGGACAAATGTACCTGTACCTAATGTTGACACAGTTTGTAATCTGTTCAGCTCACGATTACGTTGCCAGTTCTCTCCTTCACTGGTTCCCCTTACCCTTTCCCCAAAAGTCCTTGTTGCTTGAGGAAGATCCAGCTGGAAGATGAAGGATCCAATGGTCAGTCTGGATGAGCCAAGTCAGTTCAGGGACTAAAGGTGCTTCACTGAGAAGTTGCCACTGGCAGGTAGTGGTTCGCCAAATGGGGTGACTGCACATGGATGCAGGAGTTCTTGATGGTTGGGCAGAATTGGAAGAGATTTCCTACCACATCATCTGGCTGGCTGGACTTCTATTAATTATTTGGACCAGCATTGAAACACAAGACATAGCAGCAGCAGCAGCAACAACAACAACCCTGCCAACAAAGATATGTGTAAAGCTGAAGGGCCAAAATCATCTCAGAGGTCTTTCATTAGCACACTAGAGCTATATGTTGTTTTACCATATTGCTAACCTTGGAACCTAAATAGATCCTCTGTTTTTCACGGGCTCCATAAGATCTTGTTGAATGACTTCCAGTTTGGGATAATTCACGAGGCCACTGTTTTCTGAGTGTTGCAATTATTTGCACTGTATAATTCTACAATTTATAGTACGTCTCTGTGAAGTTTGTATCTAAGGTGTAGCTTATTTTACAGCCTGTCATCCAGTGCCATACGGTTAAGAGCTCACTGTATCCAGTTAAGATGCTGAAATGTGAATTGAAAATGTTTTATTGTACTGGTTATATATTTATGTGACCTGTCTATTCAGAATTCACAGTACAATTATTAAAACTGCCTAAGATCTTTTCTTGTGGATTCATGTTTCTCCATGTGTAGCAGCTGTAAACCACAAGTGAAGCTTCTAATGTTAGACAAGGTGTAGCCATTAGTTCTGCTAAAAAGCTCTAACCACCAGTGCTCATTGATTTCTAGTTTCATATATCTTTAATGAGGAGATTAAATACTTGTTTAGGAAGCCAAGCCTGGCTTAAGTGGTGTTTGCTCATACAGCATGTGCAACTGAAGACCTCCCTAATATTTCCCAGAAGTGATAAGAAGCAAAAAAGACTTTCTTCCCAAAAATAATAACACAAAAACCTGTCTCAGTTGAGTCTGCAAATTCATGCCCTGTTTTATAATGTAAGAAATCCTTGGTGGTGTAAATGCCGCAGAGAGCAAAGCTATTTACACTAAGCGATTTCTCAGTTGAGTGTTCCTGTTTAATTCTTATGCATTGTTTGGATCCAAGAATTGACCATTTACTTCTGAGAAGACATAAAAGGTATTGTGAAACATGGCAAATGTTAAAATGCTATTTCCTTGCTGGCTTAAATCCCAACAGCAAAAATCAAGAATGCTTAAACTCCACCTTAAATGACCTTGGAAGCTCCACAGTGGAGGTCCCCCTCCCCCATCTTACCATATCATTGGGACTGTAACTTGATCATAAATCAGAAGTGATTTTCAACAAAATCAGGTCAACTATTTACTTATTTATTTGAGCACACACACATACCCCGCTACAATGAGAGCTTGGTGGTAAGGAGTAAAAAAAATTATACACACACATACCCCAAAACAGGACAAGAGATGGAACTTCATATCAAGTACAGCTCATACAATCATCGCCCATAACTGGAATAAAATCCATGCTAGCTGACCAAAGTTTGGGATATAGCCACCATGGTTAAAATTATTAATATGATCCAGGTCAGAGAGAGAGAAGGCAGAACTATGATTGTTTTGTTGGAAAAAATGGCTTTTTTCATCATGTACTAATGTAACAAAAATTTAAATCCATATGCTTTGTTGAGAATACTTTGATATTTTTTATTTACTATGTTGAATGTAATCAATTTTCTTGACTGTTCTCCCCCTTTTCCTGTTCTGTTTTGCTCTGTTTTGTTTGCATATTGTTAAAAATAAAGTAAAAACTTGGGTGGGAGGGATAGAGATATAGATGCAGAGTGCATTCAATGTTATCCTGCCTCCAACAGTTGAAGCAGAGCATGGGAAGGGGAAAGGCAATTTTAGAGAAATTTATTTCCTCTGCAGCAACACCGCCTACACTGTTCTGCATGTTTCCCCAGATTTCCAGAGAAGTTTTTCCAGAGGGCACAGAGAGCTATAGGAGGGAGGAGGAATTCCTAACCAGCATCTCTCACCTTCCTCCAGTGGAAGAGTGCCATGAGTGGAGTTCCACACAAACGTACACTGGATCCAACCCATTGTCTTTGTTGTTGTTGTTGTTGTTTTTTAGTCGTTTAGTCATGTCCGATTCTTCATGACCCCATGGACCAGAGCACGCCAGGCACTCCTGTCTTCTACTGCCTCCCACAGTTTGGTCAAATTCATGCTGGTAGCTTCAAGAACACTATGCAACCATCTCGTCCTCTGTTGTCCCCTTCTCCTTGTGCCCTCAATCTTTCCCAACATCAGAGTCTTTTCCAGGGAGTCTTCTCTTCTCATGAGGTGGCCAAAGTACTGGAGCCTCAGCTTCACGATCTGTCCTTCCAGTGAGCACTCAGGGCTGATTTCCTTAAGAATGGATAGGTTTGATCTTCTTGCAGTCCATGGGACTCTCAAGAGTCTCCTCCAGCACCATAATTCAAAAGCATCAATTCTTCAGCGAATGTCATTTATGAAATACAGGAATAATTAACATGGTACACTCAATCAGCTAAAATTGACAGCAACAACACAACACTTTAAAATCCTCAACACCTTTTGGCTTTCTCCTATTTGGTTTAAATATTCTTAACATCAAAGCTTGATTCTGATCAAGGCTGGAGCAGTGGAGCACTATCCTTAGTTAAATGGTTTGGTATCCTTAAATATTTTTCATTTCCTAATAGATTTGGAGGTTTCTCTCTGGACACCATCACAGTTCCTCCAGAGAGCTTTCGGTTTTGTTTTCCTGACTCTGTTTGGGTTCAGAATTTATTTTCAATGTATTCTGTCATGGAAGGCACAGACTTAATTGCAGCATATAACCATCATCAAATAAAAAATACCTTCATCTCATTTGCTTAGATAACATAAAAGTTTCACAAAGGCCACTACAGCATTCCTAAAAAACAAAGAACTCACCGCAATCCAAAGTCTCTTAAAAACACATGCACACACCATTTACCCTAGAACTGCAAGGCAAGATATCGTAGAAAATTGACAGGGGAGGGGATGAATCTTAGAAATCAGCATGCTTCTAAATTGATACCATGTAAACACCATATAGTATTGGAAAACCACTGCTGGGGGTAAATGAAATGAATTCACTGGGGCATCTAATCCTATTTCTAGAACATTTAAACTGTTTCAATGCACTGGAAAGCAAACAAACTTCAAAGTGATCATTATACCCCTGACACCAGTGCTTGTGTGGCTGAAATCTTTATGAGATTAACCCCCCACAGTGAAAGGAGTTGAACACGGTCAAAGCCACTTTCCAAGTGTCAGGAGGATACCAGCTTGAATGCCCGATAGTAACAAGGGAGGCTGCTACCATTTAATATTAAAGTAGTTCAACACGCAGGTGGAACTGACTAGTGGATGCTGTTTAAGTGCCGCTCTTTCTCTTTTTTAACCAAAGAAACACGCCAATCCATCTTTCACCTCTGCATTCTGCACCCCATTAGATGCTGATCCAGCAGAGAAAATTAGATGATTTAATTACAGTTCAGATCAGATATATGTTGTCATTATCAGCAGTGTAGGCCTGCTCTGTACCTTTCATGCAATAGCCCCAAAGCACCAAGAAAAAACTATGTCTTGATTTTTTTTGGGGGGGGGTAGCAATAGGAGGAGTATTAGAATACCATCCATGTTACAAAGTACTAGGGATGGGCAAATATGTTAATTTTGTTTCAGTTTCTCATTTTTTTCCCTCAGTCTTGAGTTAGTTCTCTGCATCACCACATCAACTGACATTTCTTTAAGTCTCCATGAAAATTCAGCAGCATGTTGGTGTGAATTTCTCACAATATTCACATTTTTTGATGCAATTTTGCCTATTATACACATTTTTGCAAAGCAATTTCCTCTAACAGAATGCATATTTGTATGCACTGATATATACATTTATATGCACACTTCTCCCCAGTAGAGGCATCTTTCCACAACACTTATTACTGAGTTGGAGAATTGCACTGCAAAATCCAGAGAAGTGTGAATTTTGAAGGATGGCTGTGTTTCGATTCGCATCTTGTTTCAGAAAGTGCAATTACGTAAGTGCCCCTTTAGATGTGAACTGAACTGAATTCTTCCCCCGTGCCTACATAGATCCCAGTGCTGCTGCCAAAAACATCAGCGCTGTATCAAGTTCTTCTTTCCTACTCTGTAGTTATGGAGTTCCTTGTTCAAAGTAATCCTTCTTCTGATGGGTCCTGCTGAATTTTCCCCATACCTCCCCCCCAGATGTAGCCAGCAAAGAGAAACACAGAGGAGATGCGCAGACAGGTAAACTGAGCTAGAGGTTACACGGAGAGAGGAATACTTGACACACAACAGGAGTTCTGTTTTAGTGGCAGCTCCAGGTTTCAATGTCGGCATGTATTTTATGCTGTCTTTCAGGACTAGTGCCAGCTCTCAGCAGCCTTGGGCAGCTGCCAGGGCCTCAGGGCCTGGGAAAAGGAAGGGGCCAGATTTAGATTGGCATGATATTTTGCTTTTTTGCTTTTAAATTATGTATTTAGAAAGACATAGGAATTGCTATGCAAAAAATCCAGTAAGTCGTGAACATAAAACAAATATCAATTCAAGAAAGATAAAATCAGTGATTGTTAAAAACAAGTATATATAACCAAAGTATGTGTCTGGATAGGCTTGCTGGATCACTTTTTTAGAAGGTGTGTAAAACAGTATTTTTCTGGCACCCATCTGTCTTGATAGACAATAGAGTGTGCTTCTGGGGATGAAGTCAACCCAATGCATTAGAATAAGGTTACCAGATTTTTTTCAATGAATCTGGACGCTTTTCAACTTCAGTAGGAAAGATAGGATTTTGCCAGGGGACTGGTTTATAAATCCGGGGACTGTCCCCAGGAAACGGGGACATCTGGTAACCTTACATTAGCAGCACCAAAGTGACCTTCCTGGGGAGCAATCCCAGCAGGGTGTATGGAGGTTCGGGGCTACCCAGATAACTAGACCATGTTGATGCGGTTCAAAGGAAAGCAAAGTGATACATTTGGCCTCAACCTGGCTGCAGGAGTTGCCAGAAGGAAGTGTACAAGGTGCCATCCAACCGTCTTAGGAACTCTGCTCTGGAATTTTAGCCTTTTCTTCTCTCAAAGATATTCTGCAAGGCAGCAGAGGTTTATGCAGCCTTGATGGGCTACCTTCCCAGGTTGATGAGTCCCACCTGCCACCCACTTCCCTGTACCGCATGTGCAGAAACAGCCTTCTTGACCGTTGACCCACTATTGGTCTTGTCTGTCCAACCTGTTTTCACATGCAGGGGAAGTCCCTAACTCCCCGAGGGTTTGAGACCCATCAGCTACCTCACCTGGCTTAGCCTGCTTATATAGTAATAATATGCCCTACACTCCCAGTCCCAGTTAGTGCTTGCATTATGAAGTGAAGTCTCCATGTGGTTGCATTACCATGTAGCCTGCTCACAACTCAACTCCCATTTGCTACATGTAATTCAATTTTCTTACCTTCCTGGTTGCTCCACAAATGTGGGCAGGGACCATCAAGGCAGGCTTCCCAGGTAACAAGGATGCGCTCCCTCTTTCTCCTCTCAGAGCAAGCACATTTGGAATATTCAGTTTTCTGCGCTAATTACATCATGTAGCTACATCTCATTGGCTATGTGTTACGGTAATGAACCATCATGTTCACTAATGGGATCACAGAACGAAGCCAAAAATAATACCACAAGCACACATATTTGCACAAAAGCAGCAGGTCAAGGAAACAATGGCGGCCAAGATGCATGGGAAGAAGAAAACACACAAGAGGGTTAAAGATAGCTTTCTTTTTACGTGTCCTTTCTTCCCATCCACATGAAACAGAAAAGCAAACCTCACAAAAATCTAACACAGAAGAGATATAAACAGGCATTGATAACAGTGAACATCTAGATAAAACATCTTGCTAACAAAAAAATTACTGCTGCTTATGTGAATTACTTCTTACACTTTGTAAAGTGAATTTGAAATACTGAGTGGATTACACTGGGCTTTTTTTGGTATGTTATTAGAATTCTGAATTAATTTGCCCCTTGGAATACTGTTCCTGACTCATTTGTTTTCTCCCACCAATCACCCAAAACACATTTATTTTGTGCTTCTTAATGAGCTACATTGTCAAATGGTTCTTTCCCTTTCTGAAGGCACTGCTTTTCAACTTGAAGTGCTATCAATATTTGCCACTCTTGCAAAAAGTTTTACACAAATGAACTGGTGTAATAGAATATTAGCCTATAATAAGAGTTTGTCAGGCAACATTCACACTGTGGGAGATCTGTCATTGATTTTTCAATAAATATGGCAAATGGCAAAAAATATAGTACGCGTTCCTCAGCACTAAATTTCTTGGTGACCATTTTTCTTTTTTGCCTGCTTTCTGCTCTATTGTCTTCTGGTGATATATATAATAAAATCTGCTCTTCTCTTTTATAGCTTACATGCTGAGACAACCAGTGGGGATTTTATGTGAGGCTGATAATTGCCTAGCTGCTCTTAATACACTCAGACCTCAAAGGGACGGGTACCATCCAGTCTGCAGTTACTCATACTTAAATCTCAATGAAGGCGGTGGGATATAAGCACACTTAACTCTTGCACCAGATTCTCCTCCTACTTTGATAAAATAGACATTTGCATTCACACCAGGCTTCCTACATTCTGCCCAAGCAATGCAGATTTCCACATAAGAATGGAGCGCTTCCTAAGTGATACTTTTTTTGCCTTTGCTGTTTGTTGGGTCTACTGTATAGGTTGCATGTAACAGCCTAGAAAGTTGTAGGTAGGAGTGCTGCAGAGGCAGGATGGTGTTCCAGTGGTCAGAAGTGATGTTTTCCCTATACTCAGTTGGTATGGCTCCATTACCTTTGATCCTTTCCCTTTACCACCTCCACCTTCGCCAAAGGCACTCTGTACACTTTCCATAAACTACGTCTTCGAAGTAGACAATACCATCTAAAGTAAATGATTGCATAATTCATGGCATTCAGAAAAGTCTGAAATTTGGCAATGCAGATTTGTATCCGCCCTCTCCCCGAGCAAAGATTACACAGAGCCCTGGGTATATACTATATAATTAGATTGGTCTTTTTTTCTTTTTTCTTTTCTTTTTTTCTTTTTGCACAGTCTGCTGGTTGCAGATAATTAGGGACCTAATTCAAAACTCATTGCTGTCAATGGAAAGATTTCCATTGGCTACAACATGCTGAAATACAATACCTCCATAACACATAGAAGCGGAGACAGAAGCAGCTGCAGGCTCTGCATAGCCCTGAGGATCTTGTGCATTTTATGGCAAATTCTTGAAGCTGATGCAGACTCTGTAGTTTTTCAAACTAGACTTCCACTGTCTTTGGTGTTTTTCTCTAGGGAAAAATGTTCCATGGACAAACGGCAGCATATAAATATTGCAGAGCATTGACACCATCATTAGACATAAACAAGGATTTTATCATTATTACTGTTATATTTACAAGTGGGAATTGAGACAAAATGTTGTGAACTAAGTGCTCCCATGGAGAGTGCCAGCCAATCATGTATTTGAAAGATACTCCATTCCATGTTCCAGACCCTCTGACCAGGTTTTCTGGCTTTCCCCCCAACAGACTGAGTTCTGTGGCAATTGAGCATCCCTGGATTAAAGTGTTTTGGTGCATGTATGCTGCCTTATGGGTCCCCCCTTACAATATTTTTTGGAAATCTTCAAGCCTTGTGGTTCCCCTGAATATGATGATACATTTCTCTTGTACATGGGAGTGCTGTTTTGATCACAGATGGATTGGCACACATCCCTGAATGTGGCTAATAGAAGCTCATCATCACCATCACTTACCTGCTGTAGGAAACAGTCATTAATAGTCGTCAACAGGTTTACTATACCCATCGAGTCAATCACCCGTCTCCTACTACCCTGCTGAGAAAAACCCCACCCCACCCTCCCACTATATATAAAGGTCTGGTGACTTCTGTTTCAGTGTATCTGAAGAAGTGTGCATGCACACGAGAGCTTATGCCAAGAACAAACTTAGTTGGTCTCTAAGGTGCTACTGGACAATTTTGTTATTTTTATATATATTTTGACTGCGTCAGACCAACACAGCTACCTACCTGCCATAGGAAGTACGTGTGCACTTCTATATCAAGTATATTCAGTTTTCCTGCTGATCTGGAAAACTCACCCATACTCTCCCAGTTAGCACACCACAGCTAAAATTGCCATTGAGCCAAACTGCACATGTTAGATTTTCCAAAGATATTTTTTTTTAAGTGCAAAGAAACTTCAGGAAGGAAAATGGCTTAATTCTTTTTATGCCATCTATTTGCTGCTCAAACAACTCAATTCTGAGCAGAAAAATCAATGGCAGGGAAAGGGTTAGGCAGCCCCCCCCCACACACAAAACCCTCCTCCAGTCAACCTCAGAATCATTTGTGACTGCATTTCTTTAATACCAAAAAAAGGATAACAGTACAATCAACCTGCAGTTTGGCCCTTAGAAAATAAACAAGCATGTCCCCTATGCTCAAAATTTGCTTCATTAAGTGAAAAAAAAATAGGAACAACCGATGCATCAACTACACTCATTTATCAACCAGCACCCCTAACTTAAAGGATGTTTCAGGAGGACAGAAGTTTAATTCCTCTCTCAACTTTTCCATTATACAATTAGCAGTTGTTAGCAAGGGCCTCTAAATGTGCCCAAGAACTTAACGCTTCCCCATTTTGCCTGACGCATTGAAAGTGTTATTAGGTCATTTCCCTGAGCAAGCAACATGCTCTTTGTAATGCTCAGGAACATTCACTACAGGTGTTCATTTCATAGGGGCTGATCATCAGGAGGAAACGTATTCTTTTAACTGGCTCTGCTCCTCTGAAAGCTACTTGTTTAAGAAGTGTCCCATGGCATTCATTGAGCAGTAATGTTTCGCCATAAAACCCCTGTGAAAATGGAACCTTCTGATTTGCAACTGGGCCCAGGAGAAAGAGAGCAGGAACACAAGGGAACTGTCATTAGAGAAGCACTTATTGTCACTGCAGCTTAAATATATGCTTGAATTCAGCCTTTCTCTGTCTCAGCATCTTGACAGACTCTGAAGACGATGAGATGATTGGTCAAAAGCACTCCATGGAAGCCTTCCATTTGTTCATTTTATATCCCCTAGGTCTTAGCATTCAACTGTGCATTCTTTGTATAACATGCTTAATTGGGCTGATTTGTGGGAATAAGTAGCAATTACAGCAGCTTGACAAAAGATGGAGGATGGGCACTCAGCTGTGTGGGGTTTTTTTTTTTAATTGAATTTTTACCTTTTTTAGGAAAGGCTCTCACCTTCCCGCAGCAGATGCTGGCCTTGCTACAGCATTTCATTTTCTTTACATTGAGGTGATTTACTCTAAGGAATTTGCTTTTATTAAATGGGGAGGATATTTCTTTCCCCCACTTCTGTATCTTCACCGGGGTGGGGGGGTGGGAGGTGGGTACTTTCTCCTCAGGAACCCCCTCCCATCCCTGCCTCCATCATTATCAAAGCAAAAAGAGAGGGTGATACTAAAAGCAGTGATCTATATACTAATCGTGAGCTTGACAAGTTTTGTTCTGGAATGATGTTACAGCAGTTAGTGGGCTGGTACACAAACATGGTTAAGGGATAAATGGAACTGCCTGCTTTTGTAGATGTGCAGGAAATATAAACAGAGGGGCATGCACAGCCACGCCTGGTTTTTGCTGTCCACCAGAGTTCTGCACTTTATAATGAAGTTCCTGCTCCAATTCAGTTTCAACTTGTAAGGATTATAAGCATAGTCACTTGAATCAAACCTAGAGAATAGGGTTGAGTTAGAACACAACCAGGGGAAAGAAACAGTTGGTGCGCAGAGCTGGTTCCAATCTGAATTATGACCGTTGCGTGAATAAAATTATGTGGTAGTCATAGTCCCCACTTGGTAGGTCTGAACAGAAGTCACCCAAGGTCGACTCCATCCTCTGTTTCAAACGGAACCACACTCTGAAAAAGCCAGGATATGAGGAGGAATTTGCTATTCTGTGTTGTCTTTGAATGAAAGAAAGTGAGAGAAGATGAACAGACTATAAAATCTCGTAATGGAGAATACAAATTTAGTTTTACTGCTGCTCACAGACCAAAACTGAGAGGGAATGGTTTCTATACACATTTGGGAAATAATCAAAACAAATGTGTGAAGACATTCCGCCTAAAGGCTTCTATGAATATCGGAATGCAGTGAGCAGTTTTTCCCCTCATTGTCTTGGAGTTTTTAAAGCTTGCAAACCAAGCAAAGCTATCCAGCAGTTTGGTCATGTTTGAGGGAGGAGTTGGACTCTTCCTGATGGGAGAAGGAAAAGACCATTATGAAACATGCATTAGGTGGCAGCAAGAGGGCCACCAGTCTGCCCATGGGAGAGGTGGTTATAGCCAACATAGTGTTAAAAGCTCAGAAATCCCTTGATCTTGGGTGGGCAGGGATATCAAACCTCAGGGGGTGAAATGTGGATCTTCAGGCATCACTACCTGGCCCCTGGGTCTCTCTTGACACCAACCAGCCTGGCCCAACCACACCCTCTCTCCCCAGGACACACCCCTCACCAACCAGTTATGGATTCTCCTTGAGAAAAGTGTGAAACAAGCCTACTGTACAAAGATAAACTTAACATTCTTTGCCTTGGCACCACATATCTATGCAGTGCAGGATGCGTGCTGAAAACTTTCCTGCTTCAGCAAAGCCTATCCAGGCATATGGTTTAAATGTTTTATCTTTGTTTTGGGTGATGGTTTAATATATAGGGTTTTTATTTCATTTACCATGAATTTTAGTCATGTTTTATGGTAAGGCTCATTTGACAACAAGAAGAAACCAAGCCATTAGCATCACAAAGTCTTATGGAACTCTCTGGCACTAGAGATTCAGCCGGCACATTCTGTGACAACTTTTAAACTCCTCCCAAAAACCTTTATATTCCATCAGGCCTATGCAGGCAATTAGGAATACATCCTCCCACAGTGGTTAACTGAGGTCCATTTTTAACTAACCCCCCCCCCCCCCGGTTATTATTGTATGGTTTTATGCTTTTATTGCTGCAAATTGCTTTGATATATTTTCATGACAAAGCAATACACATATTTTATATATATATATAAAGGTAAAGGTACCCCTGCCCGTACAGGCCAGTCATGTCCGACTCTAGGGTTGCGCGCCCATCTCACTTAAGAGGCCGGGGGCCAGCGCTGTCCGGAGATACTTCCAGGTCACGTGGCCAGCGTGACAAAGCTGCTCTGGCGAGCCAGCACCAGTGCAGCACATGGAAACTCTGTTTACCTTCCCGCTATAAAGTGGTCCCTATTTATCTGCTTGCACTTAGGAATGCTTTCCAACTGCTAGGTGGGCAGGAGCTGGGACCGAAAGACGGGAGCTCAACCCGCCGCAGGGATTTGAACCGCCGACCATACAATCATCAAGTCCTAGGCACTGAGGTTTTACCCACAGCGCCACCCGCGTCCCTCCGTATATATATATATAAATAAGTATAATTGGTCTAGCACTCCATTTGGAGAATTTCTAAGCCATAGGTTGGTATACCTTCTAATAAATAAACAAATAAAATATTGACAAATGGTCTGGGGTCAGACACAAGCACCTTGCTGCCCTCCAGATGGATCACTGTCCCTGGGACAGGATAGGAGGAATAACAGGTACAGTGGTACCTCGGTCTACGAACTTAATTCATTCTGGAAGTCTGTTCTTAAACCAAAAGCTTTCTTAAACTCAGGCGTGCTTTCCCTACTGAGGCCTCCCGCCGCCGGTGCCCTTCCACCATTCATCTTCCGTTCATCTTCCGAGGCAACATTCGCTAACCGGAACACCTACTTCTAGTTTTACGGAGTTCGTTCCCCGAATAGTTCGTTATCAGGACTGTTCGTAGACGAGGTACCACTGTACTGATATGCCAAAGGAGCAGAAAGGACTTTTTATGTAAGGAACAACAGCTGCCCGGATGTTACTAGCCCAGAGATGGAAAGAAGATAAAGTCCCTACCAGAGAGGAATGGCAAACTAAGCTGATGGACTATGCCAAGATGGCAAAACTGACTGGAAAACTGAGAAACCAAGAGGATAAAAACTTTATAAAAGAATGGGGGGATTAGAAGTTCTTTATGAGACCACTGTAAGCAGATGGAAACATTAGCAGGATTTTTATTTCACTGGTAGTTTAACAATTACTATGGATAATATGGTTTGATATAAAAATTGGAGTATGGAAGAATATGGAATATTAAATGTTTATAATGGGACCCCAAGAAGGGTATGGGGGGAAGCCCCGAGATTCAGAGGAATCTCTTTATATGGATATACTTTTATTATTATTTGTTTATAACTTTGTATTTGTAAAACCAATAAAAATTATTTCCAAAGAGAGGGAGTTAGAATCCAACATCTGAAGGACACCATGCTAACCAGCTCTGGTCCAGGGTTAAAGACTTATTAGTATCTTTCTTAATAATAGTAGAATTCTTCCCATACTACTTTTCTCTGAACCAGATGTGTTACAATCCTCACTTCAGATTTGTACTCAGCAGACTGTTACCCAGTGTTCTTTGCTGAACGTAGAACAAAATCACCTGTCATGATTGCAAGGACACTCTATGTGCATGCAAGCCTGCTTATGTTTTTCTTGCTGCCCAAAGGAATTTAATAAGCTTGGCTTGCACTTATATTTTTCAGGAAGGTGGAGACATCCCAGCATGAAAACAATGTGAGGCATGTTCAATTCCATTGCTCACAGCAGGGGAAAAACAATTGCTTCTTTCCCAGTTCCTGGTGTCTTGCCATATGTAGAAACCATAGTCATAGTGCAGTCATGCAAATCCAAAACTGTGGATTCAGTGTGGATTCCTTAGACTAAAGCATTTTGGCCAGGTGCCAGGCAGAATAAAAAGAACGTGAGGGTTCCAAGACCCATAATTACATTTCTGTGGGATATGGAGTTCAATATGTATCCGAATTTCCACTATTTAATTTGTACCATTGTCAGGCAACCTTGAAGAGATTTCTAAAAAGATCTCTCTAGGATCCAGAAATATTCTTGCACAGAACTGAGTTTGAAGCATTGTTATATTAAGCAAATTTGAAGGGGGGGGGAGAGATCTTGGTACTAGTATTTGCCAGTATGACTCAAAATATACAGGAACCTATTTTGTATGCTGTCCTTAAGCACCCTATTATTTATTCCTAATGGAGGGCTAGAGTATTTTCACAGCCTTTTCAGAACAGGTGCTATAGAGAACAAAGACTCAAATGGATTTATTTAAATATTTGTTTATAAAGATGTTACTGGGATTAACTTTTTACATCTTGCTATTCAAACAGGATTAGAGGGATTATCCTGAACAATGGTGGCACATTGCATATTATAAATACATATGTTGGATTTAATTAATATGTTCAGATATGAATGCAAGATATGCCCAATTATTCCAGAACAATCTATAATTACATTATATTTAAATAACATAAAATAAAATCATGAGTCATTAATAAGAGGATGACTTTGGGTAAAAGGCAAAATGTTTGACATGACACTTTTTCTATTTATAAGTTTAGTGAATAACATCTCAAGTGAAGTCTTAAACTTGGAGATCTGCCTTTGCTGATTATTTTTTTAAATAACAAAAACCATTTAAAATGGGCATTTAATTATATGGTGCTGGAGCGGGTTGCATTGGGGGAGCAATTAAAAAAAGAAAAAGGAAAGGGGGGAAAGGAGCATTATTTGTGCTTTAATGAATGTTCTGAAGGGCAAAGCCACTTTCCAAGTTCGATAGTCAACATGTTTTAAGCAGGGAAGCACAGTAGGAGCAGAATGCAGAGAGCAGTTGATTCTTCCTGACACATGACAGCATAAATAGAGTAAAAAAAAAAATCTCTATTTACCTTGTTATGAAAGGCTATTTTTAATGCACAATTTTCAAGTTCGTTATTATTCTCCTCTGCTTGTCTCTTCTTGTATAGCAGAACACTGTATGTGGGAGGGAAAGGGGAAAAGTGGGGATGTGGAATAAAAAAAAAGAATGCAGAATTCATACAAGTTCAGTGAGGTAAGACTGATATTAACCAAGCAAGAACAATCATAGGTGCACAAAAGAGCCCTCATTTACTTAATTATGTTGCCCTGGAATTGCATGCCCTTGGTTCTCAGCCCTTATGCTATTAAACATATCCTTTACAGATTTCAGATTGTCATATAAGCTAAAATCATCACATTTGGGATATTCAGCTGGTAGTGACAAGTAAAACGTTTGCATGTACAGCCTATGTAACCATAAATATATATTTTAAGGAACTGCAATAATAATTTATTGAGGTCTCGTCTCACTTCCATTTATGCCAGCCAAAATAATAAAAGTGTGTGTGTGTGTGTGTGTACACCATATTGCAGCATGCTGCTCATTTTTGTACAACTTGTTCATTGATTAACTGATCTCGAAGGCTCAAAAATCCATAGAATTGGGAGAGTAACACTGGATATTATTTTAGGCTGGGAAGCAAGGCTTGTCACTGTTAATTGGCCAGAGTTAATTATTTCTCACCTTTTTTTGTATTCTACTCTTATAAGAGCAACAATCTTAATGTTTTCCATTGTCAGATATAATGTAAGATAAATATGAGAGACAGATAGAGACAGCAAGTGACAAAGAGCTGGGTGGCAAAAATGTTTGCACTGCTGGACAGCCCAGAGGATTCCATCTTTTGGGGTGACAAAAAACATTAACTGGCTACCAGAGTATATTCACGCATGACGCAAAACTTGCTGGATTACTGATCTCCCAACAAAGCAGTCCTCATTTATTCATTATTAGATTTATGTCCATATGAGCAAATAACCCATACTGAGTGCCCTTATATTCTTTCCGTTTAGTGAATCAGTATCTTTTAAAAACAACCTGAATCCAACACATAACCACAGATAACTTGTAGTGCTTTCCACACTCCACCATTCCCTCCTGAAAGTACAATCTCATTTGTGATTCTAGTGCCAAACTTCTGAGGAGGTCCTCTGTGGTGGTGAAGCAAGTTAAATTGCTAATTAGGCTTAAACATGTTCCTGTGATTTTTTGTATTTTATTTATTTTTTGTTTATTAAATGGCTATATCACTCTTCATCCAAGAATCGCAGGGCGGTTTGCAGTATAAAAACACAAAAATACATAGCATAGTTATAAACAAAAAGAATACTCCCCACCCACCCCACCCCCATTTAAAAAGCCATAGATGGTTTAAGGCCTGGGAGAAGAGGGATGTTTTTGCCTGGCACCTAAAGGTATGTGATAAAGGCACCAAGCGAGCACCTTGTGGAGAGTTTTCTACAAACAGGAGGCTACCACAGAAAGGACCCTTCTCATGTTGTCACCCTCCATACCTCTTGCAGAAAAGGCACATGAAGGAGGGCCTCAGATGATAATCGCAGGGTGCAGGTCAGTTCATCTGGGGAGAGGCAGTCCTTGACAGTCATTCTGCTAAGACTTTAAATAATAGACTGGTCCTACCTAAAGGTCCTACTTTAAGATTGTGGTAAAATGTTAGTAACACATTGACGATGTCAGCATTTGGTATCAGACCTGAAGTTTGACTTAAAAGAAGAGCAGTTTAAAAAATCATGAGTACAAAAGCGAAATGAACGGCCTTTTTCCATTATATGAGGGACTTTACAATGCAGACAATGAGCACTCATACTTTACATTGTGGGTGCCCTTTGCAGCATCGCGCATGGTGCTACAGTTCCCAGGGAGCTTACTGGCAAACAGGGACTGGATTGCCTCTCAGTGTTAATTTTTGGAGGTTCACGCCCAGCCTCAGTCCCTACCTTCCCTTTGTTTAATGTTTCTTATTTGCAACTTTTTCTTCCTGTTTGGCGGGCGCTGCTGCAGTCTTTAACTGGTTGCTGTTGAAGGACTGGGAAGAAATTTTCCTGCTTTGGCAGGTTTTGTCTTCCCCGTAGCAATTCTTCACTTGGGTGGTTATGGCCTTGGGTGGAATCCTTTAGTCTTTTCTTCCCTATTTGGGGGGGAGGATAGTGACTTACCCCCCTGCAGCAGCGATTCCAGGGTCCTCCTCTTAAATGGGTTATATATATGGGTGTCACTGGCCATACACTGAAAAGTCATCAGTGAACTACCCTGTGTGTGGGGATATGGGCTTGGCTGCCTGCTACACTTACATCTTGCAGAGCACCCCCATATCCCATTTACCCTGATGAGCCCCAGTTCTCCCCGGCTGGGGGACTGGAAGGGATACATGCCCAAGGCCTAAGCTAAGGTCTTCCTACATTCGGAAGTTTAATAAAGTTGTGGCTTAATTTTTATTCCATATAACGTTGTCAGAGTCTTTATTCCTTCCATATGATCCCTGAGGACTGGGGCTGTTGCTGCCTGGTCACACAATGGCCCCTTTCCAGTGACATATACTTTGTGATAACCTTTTTTCATTCGATAACCCCCTTTCATTCGATTAAATCTTTGTATCCCACAACATACTAGCAAAAATTTAATTGAGAACCATTAAGAATGCATAATGTCAAGTAGAGCCAGGTTAAAGTGTTGGACTAGGACCTAGGAGACATCTACACTCAACCATGAATCTCAGAGGGTTTCCTTGGACCACTCACAGTCTCTGAGCCTAACCTACCTCACAGGGTTATTTTGAGTGTAGGAGGAGGGAAACCATGCAAATTACCTTGGGCTCTTTGAAGCAATGGTGAGATATAAATGTAAGAAGAAAAATAGAATAGCTATGCCCCAAGAATGACTTTCTCACCTTCCTTTGAGGCCTATCCAAAGAGAAAAGGACTATGGTGTTCTTCATAGGCCAAAAAGGGAAATGATGTGGTTCAGATCCAGGCCATAACAAGAGGATGTCCTGCTCCACCTCATAATCAATGTCTCCTAAGGGGTCTCTAATCAGTGCCTCTTCATGAGGGTTTGTGTCTGAGGACCTGCTAGGGAAATTGCTCATAAACTTGCCTATTCCTTATCTGAAAGGCTATACTTTTAACAGAACAAGACTGCCTGCTATCATATAAAGCCGTACAAGACTGTAAGTAATCAAACCATATTAATTTCAGGGAAGTCTAGCTCTTTGATTGCCATTGCATCAAAGTGCACTTGATGAAATATCGGGTAGTGAAATGCTACAAAGTCTTGCGACTTCTCTGTTCAGTTTGTAATATATAGTGCCAGCCTGCTTCTAAATACTTATAATGTGGAAGTCTTTTGTATTAAGAACTAATTGCCTGTGAAATTTCAATAAATGAAATATGGCCTACAACAAATCACATCTCAGGTAGATGGTTAGAGGCTGACATCTACATCAAACAGCCTGACTAATTTGGGTGGGTGGGCAGGTGGGGGTAAATTCTCTCTATGTATAAAAAGGCCTAGCATTACACTTGCCAAGTTTTAACCCAGAGGGAATTTTTAGCCCCAAGATATAAATTCAGCAAAATAGGAGGTCTGTAATGGAATCACTGACAAGAACTTTCAGTATAGCGTTAAGCAAGGCAATGCTGCAATAAAATGGAATGACCTGCGAGATAAAACGTGCAATCTTTTGAGTGAGATGTGGCCTCATAACTCAGAAGCAGAGAAGGGGGATGATTCAGGTCCTTCCTTGGAGGAGCATATCACATACTCTATGTGAATTTCTCAGACACAGAAGCTCATTTTACTATGTCACCCAGCTGAAGAGAAGGATTTCAAAAATAAATAAATAAAAATAAATTCTCTCATGGAAGGCAAGATGCATCCCAGTAAAAGGTTTCCCCCCCAAAAAATGTAAAGGTCCTGAAGCAGAAAACACAGAAATGGTACAGTCCCACTTTGCAGATAAAATACATGCTTCCAACAGAGGGCTGGATTCATATCACTTTTCTAACACGTCAGTTTTGCCGTTATCAAATCTTCTGGTGGCTTTTAAAAAACTGAACTGGAGCTCTGGAGACTGTATATCTAGCTAGGGGCTTAACCCAGGGATAATTCCCCACATCAGCTCCTTTCCAAAACATGGCAGGAAAGATATGTGGGGCCTAAGGGGCTAAGTGAAAGGTGTGTGAGAAGATGGGGCATTCAGCAAATAAACTGTGCAGAGGCCAATTTTTCAGGCAACTTGCCAGTAACTTTCATTAGCCGTTGTTTTCAAGCTAAACCAATGGGTTTTCTTCTTCTTCAAGAGTTGACTTTCCGGAAGGGGCATCAGCAAATATGAGATGTTTGGGTTTCATTTATTTCAGTTCAAGCAGTTGATGTCTAGCTTTGGATTTAACTCACATTGTATGCCAAGATATGCATTGGAGACTCAACTTACTTATTTTTAAAAGAGAAACAGCTTCAGGAAGTTGGAGAGAGACTATAGCGCAGAGAATCTGCTTTGCATGCAGAAGGTCCAAGGCTCTCTCCCCAGCTTCTCCAGGTAAGGCTGGGGGAAGAAAACTATCTGAAAACCTGGAGAAGTGGAGCCCCTCAGTGTACACAATACTGTGCTAGATGGACCAAGGATCTGATTTGGTGGAAGGGAGCTTCCTCTGTTCCTATGAAAATGACCCAACATGACAACAACAACAAAAACAAGAAAAGAGATTAAAGAAACAGAGCAGATAAATCAGAATAAAACAGGAATTAATACAAACAGAAACCGACAAGGTCTACAGGACAAAGGCTTGTATATAAATGAATAAAGGTCGGCATCTGCTGGTGGAAGGCCATTGGAGAAGCCTTGGGAAGGTACTGAGAAGGTGCTCACTTGCATCCTTTCCAAATTCATCTTGGACAGGGAGAAGGGGCCCTCCCAAAGATGACTAAAACAGGGCTGGTTCAGATTGGAGAAAGAGACCCTTCAGATAACCCGGTCCCTAAGCCATTAAGATTCAACCTTCAACTCCTCCTTCAAATGTATTGGTGAATGGGTTCAATGGGTATGCAAGTTACATGGACATAGATTTCCTTATACAGTATGAGACTTGACATGAGTGGCAGGCCTCTAGAAAATGAACAAAGACGGTAGAGAAAAGGCCATCAAGTAAGCCAATTGCTGCATACCTACCTTGCGCCAATCTCTAGGATCAAGTAAAGGGTCCCAAGACCGTTTTTTTGGCCATAATTTTCAGGATGCGTGGTTCTATTCTCTAAGGTTGCAATCCTATATACATGTAAGTCTCCTTGAACTTAATCAAATTTGAGGAGACCAGACTAGACTTGCACTTGCAAATGGATGCTTATCTTGTTATTTGTTAGCCAGATAAGAAAGCCTGAGTTGAGCTCCTTGCTCTAAAAGAACACATTTAACATCTGCCTCCTCTACAGCTGCGAATAGGTTTTTAGAAACGGCTGAAGGATCATGATGTCGAATGTTTTCAAAAAGAGATGCATTTTTGTTCTCTCGTTGCCTTCCCTTCCTCAGCCCTTCAAGCTAAAAGCACAAAGTGCAGCCCATATGTTCTTTACCATTTACTCCTGAGGAACATTGACCACAGAAGTCAGCAAGCATTCATCATGAGCTTTGGGCTAACTTTCCTTAGCTATGGCCTCAGGCAATGCTCGGGGCTAAAAACATTTGCAGCAGAGGAGGGAAAGAGTCTCGTTTCTGGGTGTGTGTGTGTGTGTGTTTTCTTAAATAAATAAAAATAAAAATGTGCTGGACTTCCTCGCAGAAGAACACAGGATTGATTCTGCTACAAGTGCAAAAACCAAAGCCACAGTTCTCTTCCGTGTCTTCTGCTTGTCCTCTTGTGACTGATAAGTCCATTTTTTGCGGCCCTCCAATATGCTAATGATCAGAACTCTGTAGTGACCTACTTAGCAGCACAGATTCCTGCCAGAGCTCCCCATAACATGTCAAATTGAATCCAAGCTGAGAAGTGCAAGCCCTGTCTACCTCGACACACTTAGCACAAAGGTTGGGAGGGGAAAGAAAGGGGAGGGAGGGGAACAAGCACAAGGAAGAAAAGCTAGGTCAAGTTCACTTGTAAAATCTGGGCTTTTGTGACATAAAAACATGTTTGCCGCAATGTAGTGCTATGAGGGCTAACACGATTTCTCATGTAAGAGGGATTCACACAGTAAGCGGAAGGAACTGTCTCACGCTGCTTTTTTGATATACTCGAGAGATCTTCAGGCAGGCTTCATTAAACTATTCATTATTTTCCCTCTCCGATCGTGCGGCTTAAAGCAAATGCAAGCCATCTGAGCGCTGCTTTCAAATCGGTCCCATGGAAGTGAATGGTGCTTGAGCAGAAGCAACACTGGGCAGGTTGTGACTTGAGGCTTCCAAAAAAAAATCATTCCTCTCTTAGGGAGCGATATGATTCGCAAGAGGCTGGCGTAAAGCAAGCCTGCTGTAAATTAAGCCTGCTGGCATAAAGTACCCCAGATCCAAACTCTGTTCAGGATCAGGGTCTGCTGGCTGTGCCGGCCTAAGCCTGGCAGAGGGAAAACAAGCCTTTGAAATACTGTTTGAGTTACACCACCATTTTTGCTGACTTAACTTACGCTGGGTTGCTATGTCACATGCCTGAGTGGAAAGGGCTAAGGATGAAGAGGCATTGCAGTATGGTGTCAACCCTATACATGCATACCGTCCAACTTTTTAAAGCCCCAATCCGGGATGCAAGTCTTCCAGGACCTGCTCCCAGATGAGCAATGTAACTCATGCCTTGCTCTCACCCCGAGAAAAAACCAACACTTTTTCTAGGGCGAAAGCGCGAGAGATTGCAACACCCAAAATGGCTGACACGATCTTGTGCTGAAAAGTGGGGTGTCCCTTTTTTTCCAGGGCACTTGACAGGTATGTATATGTTTACCCTGAAAGAAAACCTTTTTTACAAGGGCACATAATCCCAGAATAGTGTAAATCCCACTGGCAACATGACCACTGGGCCCGATTATTATAGTGCTTGGTCTGTCCTATCAGGTACAAGGAACTCTGAGAATGGCAGTTATTGAGAGTGCGTATCACATAGGAAAATACAGATCTCACAGTCCTTTAAACTACAATCTTAGGGACTCATCTGCACCATACATTTAAAGCCCTGTTAAAGGTAAAGGTAAAGGTACCCCTGCCCGTACGGGCCAGTCTTGACAGACTCTGGGGTTGTGCGCCCATCTCACTTAAGAGGCCAGGAGCCAGCGCTGTCCGGAGACACTTCCGGGTCACGTGGCCAGCGTGACATCACTGCTCTGGCGAGCCAGAGCCGCACACGGAAACGCCGTTTACCTTCCCGCTGGTAAGCGGTCCCTATTTATCTACTTGCACCCGGAGGTGCTTTCGAACTGCTAGGTTGGCAGGCGCTGGGACCGAGCAGCGGGAGCGCACGCCGCCGCAGGGATTCGAACCGCTGACCTTTCGATCGGCAAGTCCTAGGCGCTGAGGCTTTAACCCACAGCGCCACCTGCGCCCTGTTATACCACTTGAAATGCATGCCTAAAGAATCCTAGCAGCTGCAGTTGTAAAGGGTGCTGAGATTTGTTAGCAGACCTCTGTTCTTCTCAAAGAGCTACAATTCCCCGAGCTCTATGGGAAGAGGGATTGATTGTTTAACCACTCTTATAATTGTATTTGGGTTGCTAGATGAAATCATGGCATCGTTGAGTTGGGAGGGACCTCAGGGGTCATCTCGTCTGACCCCTACAATGCAGGAATCTCAAAGCATCCATGCCAGATGGCCATCCAACCTCTGCTTCAAAACCTCCAATGAAAGAAGAGCCAACAACCTCCTGACAGACACCCCCCCTTCTCCTCCCCTGGGGTTTCCTGCCCACCTCCAACAACCGTGGGAGGAGTGTGGGGAAAGCCTATTGTTCTGAAACAGATCTGATTAGACTATGGACTCAGCTATACTCAGCCAGTTATATGGTTCCAAATTTTGCATTGTTATAACAATCTAATTTTTGACTTATTTATAGCGTGTGTGTTTTCTGTGTGTAGATCTAGCCTTCGGCTTTGCAAGGGTCCCTCACAAACTTTCATCAAAGGAAGATTATCTGGCCAACACAGCACACCTACAAAGACACACCACCCAAAATACATACAGGTTTTTAATCTTAAATCACCAATTTTAAACGCTCTTATAGTATTTAGTTGCTCATTCAGAGGGTCTTTTCATTGTGTGACCAGGAATCTCCAGAGACGACAGTATGGCTATTGTCAGCTCCACCCCTATTTATAAATGGGGCTGGCCCCACCTCCCAGCAATAAACTTAATTACTGAGGCTGGGCATGAACCTCCAAAATTAACACTGAGAGGCAAGTCACCCCCTGTTTGCCAGTAAGCTCCCTGGGAACTGTAGCACCACACATGATCCCGCAAAGGGCACCCACAATGTAAAGTGTGGGTGCTCATCAACAGAATACACAAGGTAGATTACTATAAATTATAGAACAACGCATAAAAACATCAACAGCACCAATTCTAAAAGTAAGATTAAATTGCAGCTCAACATTAAGCAAGCAGGCAATGCTGAAATTATAAAGGAACAGGTGGGAAGGGGTTTTTCATGAAATCTGCACGCCTCACCCTCTGCTTTCTCCAAATGTTAGCCCCTGCCCCCGGCTTCTTAAAATTAGCTAATAGAGCTTGAAAAATTTATGGGATATCCATCCCTTGATCCAAAGCACAAAATCTGAAGGATAATTACATTCCTGTCTATGACTTAGGGATAACCTATGACCTATACACACCATACCTTTAAGGTTTCTGTCTAGTCCACATCATAAACTGGCCTATACTGACGACTAATCCACACCAGAAAGCCACATTTAAAGTACGTGGCTTCCCTCAAAGAACCATGTGGTTTATTAAGGATTATGGAAACTATACCTCTATGAGGGGCAAACTACAGATCTCAGGAGGTTTCTGGAAGGGAAAATGTGCCTTAAACGCATAGTGTAGACTTAATCTGGGAAGTGCAAATTAGTTCAGTTTTCCTAAAAATAAAAGTGGACAGAACAAAACACTCTACTCCAAATTATTGCTCCGTTCAAAGCTATACCTAGTATTTGAAGGTGAGAAGAAAGAAAAACCCAAAAGATCCAGGAGGTAGATGAAAAAAACACTGCCAGGAAACCTTATGATTTTTAAAGTAGAATCCTTTTGCAAGCCTTGCTTCTCCAACATCCACCACAACCCTCTGACCAATGTTTAAGAGGAACAGGAGGGGTGTCCCTGTTTCTGGTGAAATGTTGTGTGCCTCCATCTGTTCACTGGGGCTCTGCAGTCTTGTACTACATAGAACAGCTGACAACTGCAATGTTTTGCCAGCATGCAGGTCATTGAGCAGAAAGGAATATATTGCAGGGACCTGCCACTGTCTTTATCCTAAGAACAGTATTCCATCATTCAATGCAAAATCGTTTGATCTAGTCAGACTAAAGTTCACCTAGAAGGTACACTGAGCTGTACAGTTGGCAGACAACCAATACTTGCAGCTTAACTGGATTGCCAAGTTCCTGTTCCATAGATATTGGACACAATGTTCAGCCTGAAGGTATGATTTCACACATTACTGGTATGTTCCCCAACGCTCTTGCTAAGGATGTGCTCCAGCAAGTTTCTTTTTTGGATGAGCAAACATTACAAGTGAGATCCCACATGTCACAAATACCCTCAAATGTAACTCTTGCCAAGTTAAAAAAGAAAAAGAAAAAGCCTGCTTAAAAAAATAGAGATGTGTAAAATGCAATTCCATAGAATGGTTGCCTTCCTATATCTATGGAAATATCGCCAAAGCCCAGGGTTGATTGAATTCCTAGGCCCTGGAAAACATTATGAGTCAGTTGGATGGTTGTGGGACCCCTGCACATTGCTGCAGCTTCTAGAACGCATTATAGGGAACACTATCTTGAATCCTGAAGTCCGTTGAGCTGCCCATTGCATATCCTCCAACATGTCACAACAAAAAACCGGGACACCATCTTCTAGGGGCCGCACTCCCACGTGAGTCACGTGATCTGTGGAAGATCAGCCCCCCCAACAAGCAATTGGGGGGGGAGTGATATCACGGCACCCAAAATGTAGGTCTGTGCTCTCGTGGGGGGAAACAGGATGTACCAGTTTTTCTGTGACAGTTGAGGGCTATGCCAATATGCAGAGCCAACTAAGAGTGTACCCTGAATGTGGTCAACATCAAGTTTAGTGGGGGGGGGCGGTGTTACAGGGGAGCAGTAGTCATAACGGACAAGTTGTCTCTGGCTGCCAGTACTAATGTCCTTGTTGCTGAGTTCCACCGAAAACAAAACAGGAAAATAACTGTCAATGCTTTAAAAAAGAAAAGAAAAGCCTTTATCAAAAGTTGGTATCTTTAAAATATGGTAATAATAATAATAATAATAATAATAATAATAATAATAATAATTTATTTATGCCCCCACCCATTTGGCTAGGTTTCCCCAGCCACTCTGGGCGGCTCCCAACAGAATATTAAAAACACGATAAAACATCAAACATTCAAAACTTCCCTAAATAGGGTTGCCTTCAGATGTTTTTTAAAAGTCAGATAGTTGTTTATTTCCTTGACAACTTAAGGAAGGGGGTTCCACAGGGAGGGTGCCACTACCAGAAGGCCCTCTGCCTGGTTCCCTGTAACCTCACGTCTCGCAGTGAGGGAACCGCCAGAAGGCCCTCAGCGCTGGACCTCAGTGTCCGGGCTGAGCGATGGGGGTGGAGACACTCCTTCAGGTATACTAGGCCGAGGCCGTTTAGGGCTTTAAAGGTCAGCACCAACACTTTGAAATGTGCCCGGAAACGTACTGGGAGCCAATGCAAGTCTTTCAAGACCAGTGTTATGTGGTCTCGGCGGCCGCTCCCAGTCACCAGTCTCGCTGCTGCTTCTGGATTAATTGTAGTTTCCAGGTCACCTTCAAAGGTAGCCCCACACAGAGCGTAAGTAGCAGACTACACTGCCTAGTCACAGAAATATAGAGAACAGCTCCACTCAATCAAAAGAGCAAACCTTTGTAGAGTTTGCCTATAGTGGCAACTCAAATAGAATATGAAAAAGTGAGCAGCAGTCAGAGGCAGATTTAGGGGGGTGCTGGGTGTGGAGACTTGGGGGCGTTAAGGGGACACATTGACGTGGAATGGAAGGCGGGGGGCAAGGGGGCCAAATGTCGGTATTGCACAGAGCACCACTGAAATTTGAGACCCAAGTAAATGCTTCTGCATACCAGTTGCTGGAAGTCACTGGAAAGGAGTGCTTTGTGTTCAGGTTCTGCTTACAAGCTTTCCCTGGTCTTCTGGTTGGTCACTTTGAGGACAGGATGCTCTGCTAGATGTTGGCCTGATACACCAGGCTCTTATGTTCTTAACTATTTCCTCCAATTCCAGTTGATTGAGTCAAACAAACTCCACTCATCTCCAAGCTGCTCAAGGATGGAACAAACTGACATGGAAAGTGGTGGACTTTTCCTTGTTAGGCATTTTTAAATGGAGGCTGGACGATCATCTGTCAGGTATGCTGTAGTGGATTTCTTGCTCTGGCCGGTGGGCGGGCTAGATGAACTTTGAGGTTCCTTTCAACTTTATCATTCTAAGAATCCTGCTGGCATGGCTTTCATTGCACTGTCTCTCTGCAGAAACAATTGGCAATTTTATTTTTGTAGCTAATTGATTCCCTTCTCGAGAAACCTGACCCAAAATTGTTGATGTAGTGAGTCTTTTCCGCTGCTGACTACCATGATCCTAACCATATGTCCACTTTTCTGTAGTTATAGGCAAACACCCAGCTGACGACAAAATGATAAATGCAAGTGAAAAATAATACAACACACAGATGAAAGGGCTGTGGTTACTAGTCTGATTACTGTGGTAGAACATCAATTATACGCTAGTAACTTTCAATAGTCTGGACTCTTTTTTCCTAAATAAGTATTACACATTGTAAGCAAATCGCTGTGTTACCATTGTACGCATATGATTTCACATTGCAATTTGTTTGCTTAACAAGTACCTGAAATGAAAACTGCTTTTATTAGGATCTGTGAGTTTTCTATGAACATCTTTTCCCACACATATAAGATATAAAGTTGTTTCTTTCCCTGAACATACTCAGAAGATTGCATTTTGTTCCTTACCTAATTCCTTCTCAGCTTATTGGCCCAGAGGGTGCATGGATGAAAACAGGGCATTTCCGGTAAATTGAGCACAAAAGAAAGAAATATACATTAATTAAGAACGGAATATGAATCATCATGCTCATAATTACCCTAAATGTTAATTATAATGGTCTAAAGTGTGATGGTATTCATTTTTCAATCCCTTTAAAATAAGGTACATTTTGTGATATATTTCACATTCAAAGGAAGGAAGAAACCCCCCTTTATAAAAGGCCACTAAGTTAATGCATTGGATCTCTTCCATTGCAAAAATTATGCTTTTTCCTCTGATAAATCATTGACTCAATTAACAGGAGATTCTACATACATGAGTAGCTGCAGACACAGTCTTTTTACTTATGTTGGTAAAATTATGGTAGAAAGGAGCATTTATTATGTGTTACAATGCTTCATTTCTTTAAATATATTACTTCCATTAAGTATAAAACTCTTCCTGATAATTGTTGAGGTGAGTCCTCATCTTGGCTGGCCCAGGCATCAGCATCAACATGGCACATGTCAGTCAAATGGATAAGTTTTCTCCTCTAGACACCCTTCAATTCTAAGTTCTGAAGAGAGTGAAAGGAAAGGAAGAAAAGAAGCTGTCTAGGATTCTTTTAAAAAAAACAAAACCATACCAAATACGTATGAGAAAGACAGTAAAAGTACGGTAAATGTTGTAATCTATCCTCTTTTAGAAGACATCTGAAGGCAGCCCTGTTTAGGGAAGTTTTTAATGTTTAACAGACTATTGTATTTTAGTATTTTGTTGGAAGCCGCCCAGATAATAAATTATTATTATTATTATTATTATTATTATTATTATTATTATTATTATTAAAGCGCATTCACACTTGACTTTTTTGTAATTGACATACAGGTCTGGAAGTGTATATTTATGAGTGAGATGCTTACGGTTTTATTTAGATGTACTCTTCCACTAATTGCAGAAATGAAAAGAAAAATAAATAAATTTAATTGGATTTCTAGTGCATATCTGAACTCAGGTATTTAGCTTTGTTTTGTTGCTTTCTGGGATTTTCAGAAATGATCTTCCATTTCTAACATGCAATACTAAGCATATTCTATGGCAGTGCTTCCCAAACTTGGGTCTCCAGCTGTTGTTGGCCTACAACTCCCATCATCCCTAGCTAGCAGGGCCAGTGGTGCCAAGTTTGGGAAACCCTGTTCTATAGGAAAGTAAATTTCACTGAACTCATATTCCGTTCCTGATTCAAATGTTTCTCAATCATTCTTTCCTAATTCGACTTCCTCCTACTGTTTTCTTCCTTCCAGACTATCATTGTCCCCCAGCTCTGTCTGTAGTGATGTTCTGTTTATCAGCTCTCCTTCTTGGGCCTACAACCCACACCTTTAGTCTTCAATGTTACCTCCACCTGGATAATTCTCACCTCTAGGACTCAGTTTGGACATACAAGATTTGGCATTCTTTCCCTCAAAGAATTAGTTTATTAAGGTTTTCTGAGAATTGTAACTCTGTGAGGAATAAACTACACAGCTCTGAATTCTTTAAGTAAATAATGTGTTTAAAATGTGCTTTAAATGTACACAACCATAATCTCTCCTTTAGTTTGCTGCTATTTTTGAATTTTGTAACACATAGAAAAAGAGAGAGAAGGCCTTTAGGTTTGTACTCTGAGCACGATGCTTATTAAAATTAAAAACCCACACACATGGTGTCCATGTCACAAGTGAAATATGAAATATTTCCATGCCTTGTATAAAACGTTGACCGCCTTGCACATGAAAAAATAAAGTAAATTTCCTTTTTTTCTGTAGTTGCTTTCATGTCTGGATAATCCTTATATATACAAATATTTTAGTGCTGATTTACTCTGAATTCTTTCATATAAACAAAAAGCAGTGAATGAAAACTGAAATCGGAGTCATACAATCTCTGAACAGCAACAGGCTCAGACTTGCAAACAGTGGATAATTTACTGGGACTAAAATTGGCAGTGGGCGTAATATACTTGGCACATTTTTCAATATCTTTAGCATATTCTGCTTCAAACTTGTTAAAAGGATATGCTGTAATTGAGATGCTTTTACTGACAGTGTTGAAGAACATTGCCAGAAGTTGTTCCGTATACACACAAAAAAACCACTACTATGAAAAATCTCCTAGACTATTGGACTTGACTGCTTTCTTCAGTTGTAATTAAGGGAGAACCAGGGACGGTGATCAAACTGCTTTATGAGTAGGACAGTGACATCTGGTCCATCTAGCCAAGTCATCTCTGAAACAGGCAGGGATGGGTAAACTGTAACCCTTTAGATGCTGCTGGAGTGAATCTCCCATCAGCACTACCAGCATGGTCAGTGGACAGGGACTATGGAAGTTTTAGTCCAACAACATCTAGAGGACCACAGGTTCCTCATCTCTGGTCTATGCCTACTAGCAATGGCCTTTACCTGCTACGTGATACCAGAGATCCAGGGACTGAGCTCTGGGAATACTGTCAGCAAAACCTCAGCACATGCAGAACACACTTACCAAGTTTGTGGCTTCTAGTGAAAAATACGATAGCCCTCACTAGCAAGCCAGCCACCAAAAGACCCAGGTAAAGAGAGTGAAGTAAAGGCGGTTGGTAACCATTATGTCTAGTAGCCATTGATAGGCTGAATTGAATTTTATTATTACGGTCACAGACCAGTTCCGGCTCACTTACAATATCAGGAAAATCATAAGACACAACAGGAATACATTGAATTGCAATTGGGTATAACAGAGACAATACAGATATAGCAGCAGTTAAAAATATATATTAAATCTTGATCACTAAAATATAACCTAAAATTGCATTGATAGATTTATTCTGCATGATTTTTTTCCCTGAACCACTTTTTAAGCCATCCAAATTCTTGGCCATGATACATCTTGTGATAGTGAATTCCACAGTTCAACTATGCACTGTGAGCATTTTAGGCTGCTTTTGCCTGGTGCATTTATGTATTTACTTCATACAAATGTAATGTTTAAACATTTGTAAATTTCTACTTTATAGTGGACGGACTATAGAAGAGGTCCTCTACAGAATTCCAATCTTAGCACATAGTGCCTGCAACTGCATAAGGATGTGGGCATCTGTCAAATCCAAAAATAGGGTCCAAACAGCATTGCCACTACCACCCCAGTGGAAGTGTTCATTTCAAACATATGACTGTGGATTCCAGGTGGAAATTTAACCTCCCTTTCTGGCAGATTCCTCTGCCATCAAGGCCAAAATGAGAAAATGTGCCACTATCGTGTCTGTGAGTTTGTCACGTTTCCTTTAAACTTTGGAGGAAAATAACTGAAATAATGAATAGGGGGAAATACGACGTGAAATATTTGATAGGATGTTGACAATGTCTGAGCAGTCTACTTATGAGACTACCCTCCACAGAAAATATGCATACATTCATTTTGAAAACCATCTCTGTAGTGGCAGTTCTGTGAAACAATGATTGGTTGAATTTAATTCACAGATCAAAGGAGGAGGAAATTAACCAACACAGTAAATTGATTATTTCATGGGTGACATAACCAAGCCATGCTTTATCTTAATAAAGAGCAACATCCCTCTAGTCCTTAACTGAATTCCAGCCAATGCAATAATACTCAGTTGTTAATGACTTTGATGTTGATGTGGAAAAGTGAATGACTGCATAATCAGTGAAATGGGACCTCCTCACAGTTGGAAATGTTTAAGCCAAATAATTTTGGACTGCGAAAAGAGCCTTGAGTGGTGGAGATATTGGCTGGGACCCAGCTTTTCTGCCTTAACTAAACAGGACCTGAAAAACTTTATCATACTTCTCTGTTTCAGGCTGGCCTGTAACTCTGGGAGCCCAAGAGAGCTGCAATTTAATAAATGCCTCTAGTCTATATGGTTTGACTCAGGGGTGAGGGGAGTGGGAATGGCCCAGAGATGCATACACTTCTATTGATGTTCAGCAGAAAGAATAATTAGCTAAATCCATCTTTAGCAGAAGGAATAGAATAAAGGAAGCAGAAGTCAAGACAGAAAAAGAATGGGACCAGAGCTTATTTTATATATTACACGTTTCTAAATTTGGGTCAGGAGCCTAAAATACAACATTCGTCATTCACAGCAGTCACTACCTCCCTTGTTCTTTCCAAATATCAAAAAGCACTAAAATTAGAGCTGTTCTTTAAGATATTTGAGAATAATGGTTGTCTTCCTGAGTAAAAAAAAAAAAAAGATGTTGAAAGGAAAAACCCATGGGCAACAAATGTAATGTCCCTGTTGGGTTTAGTTCTGCCAAGTTCGTTATAGAGCTTTCTCGCTGATCTTGCTCTTTGTCTCACCATTCCATACTTTCCATATCCCATCCAGCAGCCTCAATACTTATTGGTGGTATATACTGAACTGGCACTTAATACAAGAGCAAAAAATTCCTCAATGGGCACTATCAACCAGTGAATACCAGAGGAAGAGGCTTATTCATACCCATAGTCATCTCATTTGGTTGATCCTTTACTCCGCTGAGAGCTCTTTTACACATTTTACAAAGTGTCGTAAGAGGGTACACAAGTAACTTGTGATACTCCTTTTCTCACTTAAGCGAGAAAGAGGAATGTATGCATGTTAGTTGCCCTGAGCCATTGCCACATCTGGAGCTCATGCAATTCCCAGTAAACAACCTCTTCACAAATTATAGAGGAAGACTGTAAAGGGGAAGCAAAAGCCTTTCACACTTCCTCTTTCTCGGCTTCCTGTAAAAATCTCTGCTTCCCATAAAAATCCCTCATAGCAAGTTTGCCTGTTTTCACCTGAGAACTGTTCCCACAGTAAAGAGTCTTTCTTCACTTCATGGAAGTTTGAAATAATTTGAGTGTATGGTCTTCTGAAATAGGTTTACCCCCAAAACAGTCATCAATTGATCCTTAAGCTGGTTCTTGCAGCACCCAGAATTAAAGGCTTCTTCAATATTCCCTACTCCAAATGCATAAATACATATGAATTGCAAGATGGCTCCACCAAACCTTCATTAGCTTCAACTTCTTGTATTTCTATTTTGTGTCATTACGGGTGAAATCTGTCATGTATTCACTGAACGCCATTGTACGAAGGTTTCATGAATTAAGGCCTTTGCCCAAATGAGTACTGCACAAGCTACTTTGTTAATAAAGCAATGATTTATTCATAAACAGATGTTAAATATTTTTTTAAAAAACAAAAACCCAATGAAATTGCATAAACCATTGCTCGCACCTTGATTTTCTTGTTTCGATACACATTTTTATATGCAACTATAAAAGCACTGCGCATATTTTCTAGCATAATATTATTTTTTATTTAATATATGTGAATATATTCCCCCAGCTTTTTCTGGTATCTTCCTACCCAATTCACTAGCCTGGGAAGATATGTTACTTTCCTTCCATTATCTGTTTCAAATCAAATTTTAAATAAGAGTAGGTCCCTAAAATAATATTTATCACGTTCATTCTCTATATACATGTTTCAGGTTATCAGTTCTTCCCTCACCTCTTTTTTTTTTTAAAAAAGAATGCATCACTGTCAGGGCGTGAGGGGATTGCAAAATAAAAATAAAAATGCGACACTGGCAGCCTGAAGTTTTCTATCCTTCTAAGAAATGCAGCTGCAGGTATGGTTGGAGGAAAGCCAGCCACTCACCCTGTTCAAATCCCACATAGCCCCTGGGCTCAAGAAACATGATATTCCTGATTGTGATCATTTAAAAAGAAAGAGGGGGGGGAGAGCTAAGGATTGTTAAACTGCTCATCCAGGCCTGCAGCTGGGGTTGACTCAGAGTGCAGAGTTGGAAAAATGCCCGTGTGGCAAGATTAGAAACTCATTTGTGTAGTTTATACGGCCTTGCCAGGAGCCTCCCCTTTTTCTTATTCTTTTCTCTCCCCCCAACCCCCGCCCAGCCTCCTTCAGTTTATTAACTTTAAAAGCACTCCTTTCCTGTTGGGGATCTGGCTGGGTTGCTCTGAGGCAGTTCTCTCTCTCACTGGCTCTCTCTCTTTCCCTCTCAACTCAGCGTCAACAACACTTGGAGGGTTTCTTTAGCCTGTATGCCTGTGTGAGATCATCCCTTGAACTTTCAAATGGTCTCCTTCACTATTTAAACCCTCTCCATCCACCCACCCACCCCTCAAAAAAAAAAAGTCTTTTCAATTCACTTCTTATCCCAGAGTGCAATCTAAAGCCAACTGCTTTTAAACTTTCTAAATACGTTCAATAAGCTTGTGCTTTCTGGAATATATGTTATGAAAGAAGGAAAAGAAAAGGCCCTTCTTGTCATCAAAACCATAATAATTATATGTCAAAGGTAATTACTACTCTGTAAGTAATACTTCTAATGCTAAGTGACAGAGGAGGCGGCATGGGGAAGGCAAAGAGAAACGGCCGGCCACATGAAATCTGATATAAAATTAACTACCCGCCTTAAATTTTAGCCTGATAAAATTCTACCCTTGAAAAAGCAAAGGATGTTGTCGGTAGGACAATTGAAACCAAAGAGATGGTATGTGCATTTCTGAAATCAGATATATTCAAGCACAGCTCTCTTGAAATGCACGGTATTGTACATGCAGAGACCACAGGGAACAAATGATTACAAATGCATGTATTTATTCATATCTCTGGAACATTTCTACTCTACACTTCAATGAGATATTTTCAGCTTACAGAAATTAAAACAATAACATCCAATTACAAAAGCAAAACAAATCAAATGTAAAAACCAAAGGTGAGATTTTCATCCTATTCAAATCAATTATAGATTGATCTGACAGACTGATCAGGATACAGGATAGCATGGAGCTGCCCCATTGTAGAGTTCCCAACTGGCATGATTGGTCTTTGACCATCTGAACCATCTTTCTAGAACAGTTCTCTTTGCACAAGGGCTGATATAGATCCTGAAATCCAGCATCACCTGAGCTCTGTGAGTGCAGCTTTCTCCCGATTGAAGTGCAGAGTGTTTGAGGACCGGGACATATGCAGGGAAACCAACATGCTTGTTTACAAAGGTATTGTACTACCAACCATACTGTATGCTTGTGAAACATGGACCACTTATAAACACCACCTCCAACTCTTCAAAAGATTCCATCAACGGTGTCTCCGAAAAATTTTACACATCACTTGGGAAGACAGGTTAACTAATGCCAGTGTACTGGAAGAAGCAAAGATCACTTGTGTCAAAGCAATGATTCTTCAACATCGACTTCGTTGGACTGGTCATGTTGTGCGGATGCCTGATGATTGTCTTCCAAAGCAACTACTCTATGCCGAACTCAAAAATGGAAAACGTAATGATGGTGGTCAACAAAAGAGATTTAAAGATTCTCTGAAGGAAAAATCTTTTAAAATGTAGTATAAACACCGACAACTGGGAAACACTAGACTGCGAGTGCTCCAATTGGATAACAGCCGCTACCAAAGGTACCGTGGACTTCGAAGATGCTCAAACTCAGGACAAAATGGAGAAACGTGCTAAGAGGAAGGCACATTTGGCAAACCCTCACCATGATCAACTCCCACCCAGAATTAGCTTCCACAGTCACTTATGGACTCACTGTTAAAACCCGTGTTTGTGGAAGACAATCTTACTCGGCTATGAGTGATTGCCAAAGAAGAAGAAGAAGGACCATCTACCTTTTTTTCCAGAGGGGAGTAGTTCTCAGAGGGAAAAACTCCATGGTGAAATAGATTACACGCACCTGTTTCATCTCATGAAGGAAAATCCAGAATCCCACCTTTGACTCGATTTTGGTTGCATGGGAGGAGGATAAGGGGAGAAATTGCTACTGCACAGGCCGAAGTTCTTGTGCTGGCTAATGGGGCTCATTAATTGAATCCCACCCATTGGGTCTACTCTAAGCATGACTCTAGTCTGGTTTGCCCTTTGCTGTCTGAACATGTGTGGTATTATTTTCCTATAGACTCTGGTCTTTAGCACAAAATAGAAGTTTGGGGAGAAGTGCTTCCTCAGAAACTGTAACTGTAATTTGTTATAGGAGAAGCCCATGCATAGATCATACACTTATTCACATAGACATTGATTCATGTACGCTGTGCTACTACATTCTCCTTCTGTCAAGGCTTAGTTTGGGACACATTTCGTTTGACATAAGCTTTGCTGATAAGCATACAAACTTTGATTGTACAGAGCATCACAGATCACATGTCATTAAATGTTAGCTGATTGTAATTGTATTATCACAATATTAATTATTATTATTATTATTAATTAATCATCTTCCATGCAAGTGTCTCAAGGCAATGTTCAATAATAATGGCTAAAAGCAGATAAAAACAATACAAACATTTAACAACAAACAACAGCAATGCAATACAGAATAGACACCTAGGGCAGAGACCCATTCTTCAACAATATCTTCAACAACGAAATGGGAAAATAATTTGAATATTTATTTCTAATGATGCATAATAAGACAAATGACTAGAATTAGAATTATAAAAAAAAGAATCATGCTTTTTTCTGTTTGGCCGTATTTTATTCTGACAACATGGTTGTTGTACTAAACTGGAAAATAAATCTAACAGCAACGTGTGGAGGCTTTCGAGTCACTGAATACCAAAAATTCAGGCTGAGAAATTATGCGGCACTTCTAACAGGGCATTATCTGTCATCTCAGCATAGCAGATAATTTACTGGGTTCTGGCACTTGTTCTATCAAGTGGCCCAGGTCCAGATCCTGCACATGGACCCATTTACACATACAACCTGACTCATGTGCAGATCTACCTTCCTGGCATATTTTATTAGCATTATCCCTCCACGTACTCTTTTGTGACGTGTATGTACTAAATCAAGAAACAGTACACAGCTTAGGCATGTCATTAGATCCCATCCAGCAGATAGGTGTTCGGATGCTTTTCATGGTCCGAAGAATGTGTAAAAGTCTAGGCTGGATTACTACAGCACACTTTGCATGGGGCTGCCTCTGAAGCTTCAGAAACTTCAGAAACTTCAGTTGATTTGTGAAACACAAGATATATCTCCCCAGTACTGGGGGACGATGACCCAATATTGCTGATTTCAAGTTGGTCTCCAAGCAGGCTTTAAGGCACTATCTTTCTTCTACAAAGCTTAAATGACATGGGACCTCTATACATGTACTGCCTGCTTCGCTCTGAACCTGTCCAGTTATTAGGATCTTTCTGAGAAGCCTCACTCAGGGTGTTCCCGGTCCTTAGAGGTTCTCTTTTAGGGTCTTGTTAGCTGTGGCACTTCAGCTGTGAAATTTCCTTTGCCTATCCATTTGCTTGGCACTGTGTTCAGCAATTTTCTTTAGACACCAGTCTAAACACTGGCGTTTTTAATATATTTGTTATTAAAACGCATGCCTTGCTTTTCTGCATTGGCACTCATTTAGCACCTTTAAACTTTTGCTATTTTTAAACAACAGTCTCAAGTTGTTTCTGGTTTCTGTTTTCACTGTCTTTTTACTTGTGACAAATTCATTCTTAGCATTGATTTTTTAAATTGTCTTGTAATCTACTTTGAAAGTTGAGGTTGAGCAGCAGGATCTAAATATTTTTAATAATAAATAAACTCATTACCCTTTTAGTGGGCTGATCTTTCCCACCCAACACCTTCCTTTAATTCTCTCCCTTTAATTGGGATAGATATAATTATGGCCCTTTCCCTAAGGTGCCAGAGGTTTCTCTAGTATCATAATCAGTGGCGGAGGAAGGCTCTCGGGCACCTGGTGGGGTGTGCCAAGGGGCAGGGTGAACCACCCACAGGGGCGGGTTGAACTGCCCGGTGGCGCGCACAGTGCCCATATGGATGACGAATAGCATGCGCAGCACCCATACGGATGGCATGTGCAGCGCTCATACAGACGGTGTGTGTGCTGTGGGGCTTCAGCCGCCCTATAGCTGGAGGGGAGGCAGCTGACAGACAGCACAGAGACTGCAGGCGCCCAAGATGCATGGCTCAGGCATGCGACAGGCCCCACAGTGGGTGCCAGCCGCCATTTTGTCACCCTCCCTCAGGGTGACACGCACTGGGGATGCAAGTATCACCCACGAAAATTTGACCGGTTTTATGCAGTCAGCGGCTGGATTTTCATGATCAGCGGGTGGCGCTCTCATTCCCAGTGGTTGGATTTCCACGATTGGCGCCATCATTGTCTTGAAAATTTGCCCCCTGATCGCATAAAGCTGCCTTCTGGGGATGTGAGCGCAGCCTGTCGGGGGGTATCAGGCTGATCACCGGGCGTATTTGCGCAATCAGCAGACATATTTTCACTATGACAATCGCACCAATCATGAAAATCTGCCCACTGGGGGTGCCACGCCGATCCGCCTAGGGGGATTTTGTTACACACACCCCAGGCATGACACCCAGGGCAGACCGCAACCCCTGTACCCCCCTTGCGACGCCCCTGATCATAATACAACATTTTCCTTTCTTTTTCTTCTTTCTTTTTGTTAATGTGCCTTGCTATTTTTAATTTTTGGAAACTTTTCCTGACAGTATATAACAACGTGACCCATCTCCTCAAAAGGTAAAAATAAACAGCGCAATACAAAAATAGATTATCAAAATATGGGTTTTGTAATGCACACTTTGAAAAGCCATTTTTCATGCCTAGCTTTTAAGAAGACAAAAGTGATCCAAAGTTGGGGAAGATAGGAAATTACTGATAACAGGATAAAATATGACTACCATATCTAAGGTTTTCAGTAACAGCATTATTTTGTGATCATGTAAATTTAACCTAAACAGGAAAGGTTTTTTTCCTGAACAAATCAGGAAAACAAATACAGATTTATTAATAGCATAGTCTTAGAGTCATTTAAACAATGGGTCTTCCTTGACACTAGGAGAGCATTTTTAGAAATCTTTATAATCGATCACTGCAATAGCCATTTTTATGAAGCAGAAGTAAAATATCCTGTTTTGATATTACTCCTACTAGCATAATCCATAAAGAGAGTAAAGAAAGAGAATAACATCAGTGTGACAGTACACAATTCTGCTTGTGGTACAAAACATGCATATAAGATTCAATCCCACAGCGACAGAGAGTAAAACACTGAAAAATTTATATATCTGCACATCTGCATTCTGCAATCATTGTGTTGCTTTCAGCATTGCATCCTTTCAGTAGAATGGATGTGAGAAGCATCTTATTCTCTTTCTTACAGTGAAATGCCTTGCCCCATGAAACATTGCGGTCCCCACTAACTAACCATAGTTTTCCATATATAGCCACTAACCAACCATAGTTTTCCATGTATAAGACAATAATTTTTCATTTAAAAATTACAGTGGGACCTCGGTTTATGAACTTAATCCGTTCCGGAAGTCCGTTCTTAAACCAAAGCCATTCTTAAACTAAGGTGCGCTTTCCCTAATGAGGCCTCCCACCGCCGATGCCCTTTCACCATTCAGATTCTGTTCTTAGACCAAAGTAAAGTTCACTAACCGGAACTCTACTTCTTATATTGAATAGTTCGTAAACAGGGCTGTTCTTAAACCAAGGTACCACTGCATGTTAAAAATTGGGGCTTGTCTTATACATGGATAGTGCATAGGGGGGGGACATGTGATTGGTTGCTGCTGCAAGCCGGAGATCATCAGCGACTATTTGGCGTGTCCTTGGTGGCTGCATCAAGGGCTGGTGTTGATTGGGTGTCGCTGCATCAATTGAGCAGGCAATTGGCGGCTTCTGCCAGCAAGGACACAGATGATCTTTGGCCTGGGCCATCTTACCCATAGGCGCTAGCGGTGCGGGGCACCTGGGCGCCGGACTCTCAGGGGCACCAGGCCTAGAGTCCAGGGCCCGAGAGTTGAGTCCGGGGAAGAGCCTGCCCATCGGTTGGAGCACCGCGGCAGGTTCCTCTGCTGCGGGCAGCTCTGCGCCACGAGTTTGGGTGTGACCGAGCTAGCGAGATGCTGAGGTGGCTGGCCAGATCTGCCCTCCCGCGCGCCTGGGACTGGGCAACCTGGGTGGGGGGGCGCCAGGTGGATCTTTGCACCCCAGCACCTCATGTGCTTGAGATAGCCCTGTCTTTGGCTTTTGCGATGTGCGCAAGTGGCAGCGCAGTTCCTGCTGGTGAACGATTTTCATCAATTCTCTCCCAAAAAGCTGAACAACTCCGGACCACCACCAACACCCCCAAAAAACACAACTCAACAACCCTGGGCAATCTCTATTTTCTTAATTTGGAGTCCCCAAAATAGGGGGCATCTTATACACGGGGGGCGTGTTATACAGATGATTAGACAAATTAATGGGGCCGAGGGCTATTCCTGGAGGCAGTAAAGCTTCTGAGAAGCAGTTGCTGGAAACCACAGGAGGGGAGAGGGCTCTTGCTCTCAAATGCGGCTTGCAGGTTTCTCACAGGCAACTAGTTGCTCACTGTGAAAACAGGATCTGATCCAGCCTGATCCAGCAGGCTATTTTTATATTCTTACCTTTTTATACTGGCAGGCTATTATTTTATGAAGCAGGCAATTTAAAAGAAATATTTTTCACAGCCGCAGAGCCAGTCTCTTTTCTGTAACTCTTTTATATTGCATTACTGCATTGCAGTGTTGTACATAGTAAGCTGCCCTGAGTGGTGGTTGGTTTGTTTTTTAACTAGATGGGCAGGATACAAATGTTTTAAATAAAATAAAATAAATTTAAACGAGCTTTTCCATCTAGTAAAAAGAGCAACTATGTGCAGCCATTGCTGCATATGTTCCCAGTCACGCACAGCTTCCTCCGACTTGTGGCCTTCTGCCATCAAAACATGTAGGGTAGGGTTATTAGCCACTGGCCAAATGCAGCATGGCAAAATGGAGTGTGTTTATTTCTCAATTTAGAGTTAGATTCAGATTTAGTTAGATTTAGAGTTATGGTATGAAGATTAGGAGTGGGTTTGAATCCATTCTCCATAGCATAAGAGAAGAAAATAACCATAACTGGAATAGAATGAATATTTCCTCCCTATTTGCCAATGTAGCCTGAAGAATAGCCAATACATAATGGGTTTTAAACACCTATTTTACATTCTGCCAAAAAAATAATAATTCCAAGTTAAAATAGAACTATTTTGCAGGGCTGCACCACATAACTTCCCCAAGGCAGAAATGTTGAGTGTTGAGCAGAGATTGTTTGCCCAGGAAACATTTCCATGGTGAGTATTGGGAAGGGGCTCCTGTTTGTTGCGATTGTTCACTCTAATGCTGCTTTGGTGCCATCATTTTTCCCTGATTGAAGCTTCATGTGTCTTCAAAACATATGCTCTACCACTGAGTTGTGACCATTTCTCAAAGCACAGGATTGGGTTTTTATGTCCTCACAACACACATCTAGCTTCCCTCCTTCAATGGGACATACAGGAGCTGCCAGGAAAGCTCAGTAGCCGTGTGAGGGTGTTATCCCAATTTATCTGTTTTGAAAATGGCTCTGTACAGTGTTTTATTGCTGTTCTGCTTTTTCTGTTTGAACAAAAGTTGTTTTTAGCCGAGTGAGATTTTAATGGCACTCCATCATCCATAAGCCTGTTAACCATAACCATACAGCACAGCTGACCATATCCCCTTTATGTTTCCTCTTGTGTGCCTGCGAACACCTCATATCCGTCAGTTTCAGTCTAGCAATGCCACTTTGATTTGAACAGACAGCCTCCTGATCCAGTAATTCAAGCATGTCAGGGATGTACTAGCTACATAGACCTGCTCCATGTGTGAAACACCTTATGGGATCTCACTTCAACAGACCGTCTAGTAATCTATAGAATATGATGCAGCATCCCACTCTGCAATGAATGAATGAATGAATGAATGGAGCCTGGGTAGATTTGGTGTGTTAGATCAGCAGGTTTGTTGCCAAATGGACAAGGTCTCGGGTTTGCCCCTGCAAGAATGAACACAGGGGCAATGCATCACAGGTAAAGCAGTCTGTTCTCTGAAAATGCTGCTGGTGTCAATGCAGATGTGAATGTGTATCCACATAAAAGTATTGCATCCTTTTGGGTGTGGGTTTCTCTGGATCAAGCCCATTGCTGCACACGTTTTGACTTCAAATACACTTTCACTCCAAAATATTTGAACAGAGTGTTCTGACAACAAAAAAGAAGAAATCCAAAAACTTGGAAAGAGAAACTATGCACTAAAGTTCTAAATTCTTCCACTAAAGAGCTACATTCTTTTACGTGTATATTGGATTCTTCTTGCGCATAACTGTACTCCAATAATTAAAAAAAGGGTTGATGGAAGGAGGCCTTTTCAGTGACCTTGTGTCCCTCCCTTGGAGGAAGAGGCCTGACAGGTAGATATATGGAGAGTTTGTTATTGTAAATTCCAGATCTTGTGCTTATCTCTGACTCAACTTCTGGGTCTTTATCTGGAATTCCTGTGAAAGGTCAACCAGTATATTACTGCTTCTCTTCACCTTGTACTGACCCCAGCTTTAAAAATACACTTTATACAAATGGCGGGGGGTTGGCCTTCTTCCCCAAATGGAACTGCGAAGGTGAATTAATGATGTCGGTGGGATGGGAAGATACTCACTTGGAAAATGTGCAACCTAGAATGTGGCTTTCCTGATCACCCCAATCTTCCCTATAATCAGCATTCTTACTTTGTATCATTTAATAAAACTAGACAACAGACTCTTCAGAAACTTCTTAAAAGACATGTGCCATACTCTTGGAGATAACCAGAATGATTGCCTGAACTATAAGGGAAGTTCAGGAGGGCGTATTAGTATTGAATTGGCATGGATGGTCAGCAGACATTCAATATCTGTGTATAGCATGCTGTATGTAATTATATACAGAACAAAGGAGCGTCAGTGTTCTGATGAGTATTTATAGGGTATAGGTCATTTGTACTTTTGGACTATTTGTAAATGTGCCCCCTGTACACATTCTCTTATCAGCTCCAAATTATTTTCTTTTTCTTTTAGTTATTAAAATGTACAACCAGCCATTCCTCTCCCCACCTCAAAGGGAGCCTAGAGTGCGTCATAAGACTAACATCACATAAAACAACACCATAATTAGTGCATCGTGTGCACTGCAAGCAGGAAGGCCCATGCTGGCTCCTTACCTCTCTCGCCCTGACCTAGCCACTGTGATCCACACGACGGTCACCTCCAGACTTGATTATTGTAACTCACTCTACATGGGGCTGCCCTTGAGACTGACCCAGAAATTCCAGCGGGTGCAAAATGCCGTGGCGAGACTCCTTACAGGGTCCTCGCCGTGGGATCACATTCACCTGATGCTATACCAGCTGCACTGGCTCCCAGTAGAGTACAGAATCAGGTTTAAGGTGCTGGTTTTAACCTTTAAAGCCCTATACAGCCTAGGACCCTCATACCTACGGGACCGCCTCTCCTGGTACGTCCCACAGAGGACCTTACCGTCTTCAAATAAAAACATCTTGGAGATCCCGGGCCACAGGGAGGTTAGGCTGGCCTCAACCACAGCCAGGGCTTTTTTGGCGGTGGCCCTGATCTGGTGGAACGCTCTGTCACAAGAGACTAGGGCCCTGCGGGACTTGACATCTTTCCACAGGGCCTGCAAGACAGAGCTGTTCCACCAGGCCTTTGGCCAAGGCACAGTCTGACCCCCTCTTCAGTAATCCTCATAGAACTCTAGCACAATTGTTCATTAATTTGATTTTGAATTGATTTTAGAATGAAATGGTTTTAGAATGCATTTCAATCAATTGATTGTGATTTTATGTAAACTGTGTTACTTTTATTGTTGTTAGCCGCTCTGAGCCTGGCTTCTGCTGGGGAGGGCGGGATATAAGTAAAATTTTACTACTACTACTACTACTACTACTACTACTACTATTATTATTATGTTCAATCCACAGCATCTCAAGGTAGGGCATGAAAGAATTCTGGAGAGTTGCTGCCAACCGGTGCAGACAATATTAAGCTAGATGAACCAAAGTACTGACTTCGTATAAGGCAGCTTCCTTTGATGGGCACCATGTTTGTAGGATTGGGGCTTTTGTTTCTCTAGGTTCTGGTTATTTTGACTTCTGGCTGGTTGGCTTCAATGGAAGACAAAACTGGTTTCTGCTCCAGGCTGAGAGCCTGCTGGTGGAACCTGTTGTCCTGGATAGGAGATGAGAGGGGTGTGTGTACAGGCAGGCGGTGCTTGATGGATGGCTTCTCTGTTTCTTTCTACAGAGCTAATTGGCATTCCCAAAATATATCACATTTATTTTGTGATTTTGCTGATTTTTGTTGTTTAGATTCGTTTGTTGTATTTTTCTTTTGCATTAGGAAGTGCCTTTATTTATTGATGTTTTGTTGTTGTTGTGAGCTAGACTAGACTAGAGCAATTCTTTTGCATTAGTCCTTAGACCATAGCAGCACAGAGTGAGGTAACAGCATTTAAACCAAGATAGCAAAATGTACATAAACTTTCATGAAAAATATTACTACTTGCTATTCATTATTAGTAAAATTAGTAATAAGGGTTAATAAAATTAAAACGTATTCATGTTATAGCATAAAAATACATATTGAAACATATTAAGTGAGAAGCTTAGAGGTCAACTTGGTTGTTGCAAAAGCAACATAAAATCAAACCCAGTCAAATCTCTCTAAGATGTACAGCTGCTTTGGTTACAATGAAGCATCACTAAACTTCCTATTGACAAACACTAATTGAATCTATTTAAAGATAATTATGAAAAATGTTGGATGGAAATCAAAAAAGATTTGGAAATTTGGTCAAGATTGAAACTTTCCTTGTTGGGTCGAATAGCAGCTATAAAAATGAATGTATTGCCGAAAATGTTATTTCTGTTCCAGGCCCTACAGATCGTGGACAGAGTGGAATGCTTTGGAAAGTGGCAGAAGGATATCTCGAAGTTTGTCTGGCAGGGCAAAAAGCCCCGAATAAAGTTTAAAATATTAACTGACTCGAAAGAAAGAGGGGGTTTTGCCCTGCCGGACTTGAGGCTATATTATGAATCTGCAGCCTTCTGCTGGTTGAAGGATTGGTTTCTGTTGGAAAACACTGATGTCCTGGATCTGGAAGGGTTCGATAATGCTTTTGGTTGGCATGCATATTTGTGGTACGACAAGGTTAAAGTTCACAAATTGTTTAAAAATCATATTGTCAGAAGAGCAATATTTATGGTCTGGACAAAATATAAAGACTTATTAGAGAGTAAGACCCCAAGGTGGCTATCACCGGTGGAGGCCAAGGCTCGAAAAAGACTTGACATGGAGACCTATTGGCCGAAATATTGGGAAATAATTGAAAAAATTGGAGACAATTGGAGGCTGCAGAGCTTGGAAAAATTAAGAAATAAGGTGCAAGATTGGTTACACTATGCTCAAATCCAAGAGGTTTTTAAAATAGATAAAAAGGTTGGGTTCCAGGTGGAAAAATCGAAACTAGAGACGGAATTGTTAGAACCAAAAACTAAGACACTTTCGAGAATGTATAATCTGCTGCTTAAATGGAACACACAGGACGAGATAGTTAAATCGGCCATGATAAAATGGGCACAGGATATTGGGCATAACATTATGTTTGAAGACTGGGAAAGGTTATGGAACACCGGAATGAAATTTACAGCATGTAATGCCTTGAAGGAAAACATTATGAAAATGATATACCGGTGGTACATGACCCCAGTCAAGCTCGCTAAGATATATCACCTGTCTGACAATAAATGTTGGAAATGTAAGGAGGCTGAAGGGACATTCTTTCACCTCTGGTGGACCTGCCCAAAAGTGAAGGCCTTCTGGGAAGTGATCTACAATGAGTTAAAAAATGTATTTAGGTATACCTTTCCCAAGAAACCAGAGGCCATCCTTCTGGGCATGGTGGACCAGAAAGTGTTAAAAAAGGACAGAACTTTCTTTATGTATGCTACCACAGCAGCAAGAATCCTCATTGCAAAGTATTGGAAGTCACAAGATTTACCCACGCTGGAGGAATGGCAGACGCAGTTGATGGACAATATGGAACTGGCCGAAATGACTGGCAGAATCCGAGACTTGGGAGAGGAAACAATGGAAGAGGACTGGAAAAAATTTAAGGACTATTTGCAAAAACATTATAAGCTGTATGAATGTTAAGAAAAATGCATGATTAGGAAATTTTAGCTTCAGTAACTTGATGATGTGAACTCAGAATTAAGGTATAAGAAAGAAGAGGCGGAATCATGAAATAATTTTATCATGTTTATTTTAAGTATATAAGAATTGGGATACAAAACATGAACTTAGAAACATGATAAATTGAAAGTTACAATAAGCTATGAAATAAGGTAACAAATTGCTGACGTTTTTATTACAAAGAACGCAGGGTTTGGAGGATGTGGGGAAGTCTAGTTGGATTGTTAAAAAAAAAAATATGGAAAGTTGGATTTTTTATATATTTCTTTCTCTCTTTGTTCTTTTTCTTTTTTTCCTAAGCTTTATATCTTTGTCTGTAAGAAAAGAAACTCAATAAAATATTATTTTTTTTAAAAAAAAGACAAACACTAATTGATGCATGGAACAGCTGTAGTGCCTGACGTGGAGAGGCAGGAAAGCGTTACAATGAAACAGCTAAATGTGGACGCTCTAATTGTGACTTTTTTCAAGCAGAAGAAAACAGTATACAGTTGGAGTCTGCATTCTATAACTGTTAACAGAAGATAGACTGATAGATGATCTGGGAAGTTCAACCATACTGGAAAGAGACTTGAATACATAATTCTAAATTACAACTGTTTCCTGCTGACACCGTATTTCACTGAAGAAATTAAAGAGCTATAATGTCATGAGTTGACATAAGTGTGAAAATGAAAAAGAAAAATTAGCCTATGAAACAAGTTAGCTGACATTTAATGCCAAACCTATCATAGGAGAGGTTAGAGATTGTTAAGATTACTGCTGATAATGGACGACTGGAAAACAAAAAGGCTAGTCTCTGAAATATAGCTTTTAAATGTATGGGGGGGGGGGAGTAAATCTCTGGTCTGAAAGGTTCAATCCCGGAAGCCCTTTTACATCTTATCAAAAATGAGATGTTTATTATTCTCTGTTCTCTGCTGAGGTGCTCAGTAGGCCAAAAAACAATTCTTTTTGAAGGATACTGGCATAGGTATCCACTCCTTCATAAGCTTTATTCTTTGTTCCACCCTTCCCCAATCTGATACCCTCCAGATGTTATGGACTACAGCTCCCATCATGCTGGCTGGGGATGAGAGGAGATGTAGTCCAAAACATCTGGGAGGCACCAGATTGGAGAAGACTGGTATGTCAGGAGGCAGTTTTCAGATATATCATATTATAGATCTGTATTTTCATAAAAGGCTCAACTTTCTACTTAGACATAAAACCCAAAAATGATTCAGGGAATGAATGGAGCAATTGCCTTTCCCCAAATGACAATTGACTTAAGAGTCTACATTTAACAGTTCATTCATACAACCTGCTTAAATTGGAAAAGGTAAACCATTTGCTAAGTGACTATTGCATCAAACACACCACTTCTGTATCCTAAATAGTATATTTAAAAATACTAACAAAATGAGGACAATGTCAGTTTCTGAAAACTTCAGACTTTTACTGGCCCACAGTGAACTCGACGCTGCACTCAACTTCTCCTGGATTCCAATTCAACAAATTCTGAAAGTAGCTCCAGCCCTGGAGTATGGACAGCTTGCTGTAGTTTTCAGTTCCTTCACTTCATTGCATCCCTCTCCCCAGCCCACCCCTCATATTACCAATGCACATGAGGAGATTTCACCCCTCCCATTCCAAGAATCTGCTGGTGTTCTCTGCTGATTCTCCAGAGAGGAGGGGGCAGTTTCTGCTCACTACTTATTCCGCTCCAGCCTCATCTCAAAGAGAGACTGAGTATCAGAGAGAGTGTTATCTCTGTATAGATAAGGTTGCTGCTAAGAGCAGCTGCAGACACTCAGTGCAGTTCAGCTTCTCCATTTAGCTCTGTATATAGTTTGTATGATAGTTGTAGATAGAATAAAAGTAGTTATTCTACAGAGCTGTTCTCCGAGTGGTTTATGCTCTGCTGTACTCTGCTGTGCAACGACTGTCTTTGGGAGTGAATCTGGTGCTCACAGCTCTGAGTTGTGAGTCCACAGCACTTTGACCTGTTCCTGTGCAGAAGGTGGTCTCTGGAAGTGCCACCCCAGCTCGCCTGGCCCAGTCGGGCTGAAGTGAATGAGTCCAGTCGATGGTACTGGCTCAAGGGCGATGCTGACAACACATTGATAAAACACTGCAAGGAAAGCTGGCAGAAAGTGACTTTATGTTCTATTTCCTATCCCAGCAGTCCCGCCGCAAAACAGAAATCTGCTTCTGCCAGCCCTTTCCCATGCACTTTTATCTGGAGCCACTCCAATACAGATATGATTGGATGTATAATTATATCATTTTTGTATCACTACAAATGAGTTAAACAACAAAAAGCATACTTATGTAACTGTACATACAATGGAGTGCTCCTTTTCTGGGTTCCAGTCTGCCATTGCCTCCAAACAGGGCATTCCACCACCACCACTCGAGATTTCCTGGTTTTCTATTTCAACTTAACACTCAGCACTGGGCAGCTGAGCACATGCTCATTCTCTTTTGACTATTTGCAGGGGGTGGGAATTGTCCCCTTAGAGGTAGAGCACCATAGAAACATGGGAGGTCACAATGTTGTACCATCTAGCTCAGCATTGTCCAGCCCAGGTTTGCAACATCGCTAGTCCTACTTGGAGATGCTGAAGGTGGAACCTGGAATCATCTTGTATGCAAAGCAGATGTTCTGCCACTGAACTACGGCCCTTTCCTTAACCGAGTTGGAGCTCTCCCTTTTTCTTCAAAAGAGGGAAGATCTGAGGTGCAGGTTGGGAGGAATTTGAACTTCTCCCCTCTTGGAGTTCATCTCTGTAGACTGACTCCTGTTTCACTAGCATCTTTAACTTCTGTAGCTTATAGGCAACCTTAAGGATCTGTAGTCAGAAGCAATTTCTCCTGGGTCCAGTAGGACTTACCTCAATGCGCTAAGGATTGCAGCCTTAGTCCAGTGTCACCAGATATTACAGGACTCCGCTGCTAACATCAGAATTGCCTCAGGATGCAGAATGACAACACCACTGCACTAGATTGACCTTCACAGGGAGAAATTACCTGGCTGCATCTTATGCTTGTCTGCACTGTGTAAGCTCAGCATCTTGATGACTGCTTCCAGCTATGTTGATACACTTCCGTCCATAGGATGATGGTGAGCTGGAGACAGATAATTTATTTTGAAAGTTTCTATATTTGCTTATGCATCACTTACCAGATCTGTATGCAGAAAAAGGTGACGTATTGTTTATGGTATTAAATATGTTACATTTTTGCTGCCTTTATCATCTGTGAAAGGTCACCCTAAATCCTGCTGTTAACTACTCAGTTACCTTGTCCTTTTAAGTGGATGTATTTTTAAAAATTTTCTTTTAAAGAAACAGCAGGTGTTTTCTTACATTCCCTTCTTTAAATTGGGTTCTTGAGATGTTCATTGGAAACCCTGTTTAAGTTTCTCATGAGCAAAGTCAAAAGGCATATGCCGTGTTAGAAGGGGGGGGATTGAAAACAAAGTACCAATCATTTATGGAATCTTCAGATGTGCATCAAATATTCCGCCTGCATGTGAAAAACAGAGGTGTGTGGCCAGACACATCTTGCTCGACTGTAATTGAATTAAAATCCTGTTCTCTTAGGAAGTCTTTTCCAAGTAGAGTGATCTGCCAAGGAACCTCTATGCTATAGAGGTTAATCATGTTGCAAGGGGTTCTGGGTAATGTTATAGGGGGCGTGTTAATTCATGTAGAGTGCAGGACAGATCTTCTGGGCATAACTGTTGTTCAGGTTGAACTGTCCCTTGGTACAGTTAGGTGATTTTAGACTCTGGACTTAATGTGTTCTGTCAGAGTAGACCTGAGTGAACCATGCCCACTGATTTAAATGGGTCTGTTCTGAGCAGGACTAGCATGGGGTACAGCCCAATGGACTTGGTGAGGGGGAAAGTGCTGTATTACTTTGCTAGATTCAGAATGGAGTAAGGCAGCTCTTTTGAATTTGAGGATCCTCCCCCTCATTTTGCTGCAGGGCCCTGGTCCTCTGCCCTGGTCTTCTGCCCCAAAGTCTTGCCAACGCTCTCCACCGCAGAAGAAAACGATAGACCAAAAACTCTCACACTGTCATTCCCTTTTGTTCTGGGCAACAAAACATTGCCGCTACAGAGGAGGTGATGAATTTGAGGAACATTCTCTTTTTCTGTCACAGTGTGATCTAAAGCGCACTCAACATAATAGGTTGATTTCAATTTCAGCAAAGTGAATCAGAAAGAGGATGGCAGAAGAAGAAAATGCCATTGTGCGCAACTAATCCCATGCTTTTGCATCTATCGTGCGCCTTATATCTAAATAAGATCTCTGTAGTCTATTATTCCAATGAGTGGGATGTTATCAGTTTACTGATCCATCATCAACTAGCAGAACTAAAGTAAGAGTGAAGGATGTGGCTACAATTTAACCCCCACCATGGGTAGCTTTAAAAGAGCATTGGGCACATTCATGGAGGAGAAGGCTGTTGATGACCACTAGCCCCAATGGCTGTGCTCTGAATGTCAGTTGCAAGAAACCACAGGAGGGGACAGTGCTTTTGTCTTTGGGTCTTACTAGGGGATTCCCGCTGGTATCTGGTAAGCCACTGTGAGAACAGGATGCTGGATTTGATGGATTATGGGCATGATCCAGCAGGCTCTTCTTGTGTTCTTTTGTTCATTAGCAGTTTACAGTTTACATACAGACCAGGCAAATGGCTTAACCTTGTGACACAGTGCAGGAGGAAGCCTCAGGTGTGTCTGCCTATCCTCCTGACTGCACAAGACACATTTATAGAGAAATAAGACCTTTTTGTTTGGGCCTGGTGATGTGAATGAAGCCGATGGAGGGGAACTGCTGTGATGTCATGGCAGCGAGCAGCCAGTTGCATTGTGTGCTGGTCACATGTTTCATTCTTAGGGGGTTCAAAACTCCTCAGTGCTCATATTCTAAGTCTGCCTCTTTATTGGGAAACTGGAAATAGAGAGGAGGGTTCACCTGGGCATGTGCAGAGTGCTACACCTTACATTTTAGTTACATATCAGACAATCACCATCTCCATTCCTTCTTAAACTGCTTTTATATTGCTATTTTTTTTGGTTTGGTGGTGTGCATCTAGGTTTTACTCAGTGTAGACCCACTGAAATGAATTAATAAAACGTTAGGTCGATTAATTTCAATAGGTGTACTTTGAGACGAGTAAAACTTAGTTGAATGCCATCCATTGTTTTAAAATGTTGCGCACCACTTAGAGGTTTTAGAAAATGTTAAGTGGTTTGTAAATGCCTTTTAAAAATAAAGAAAGACATGCTGAAAGGGAATGCACCAGCCTGCATTTCTTGTGTGGATAACCTAAAGTAGGCATGCCTAACCTGTATGCAGATGTTCTTGGACTGCAACTCCCATAAGCCCCTGCCATCATGCTCAATGATCAGGGAATTGTGGTCCCAACAACATCTGGAGAGCCACAGATTTAAAACCCCAGTGCTAAACAACAGGGCTATTATGCATGAACTAGCTTTTTAAGAACAAAAGCTGAACTATTTTTGACCGCTCCATGGACTGCAGTGATTCTGGGAGAAGTTTAGTGCCACTTTGCGTGGTTTTAATTGTATTCTAAGAAATAAATAAATCCCAAGCCACTGTGAACTTTCAACCTAGGCTAAAGTATACATAGCTTAGTGAACAGGAAACGTGTTGCTCATTCTATAATAAATTACGTAAAAGAAGCCTAATTCAAACGAAGGAGTTGGTTGTATATTAGCGATTCTGCCCCCTCCTATCATTATACAAATGTTGGAAATAGAGGGGAAATGGGCAAGATACAAGGTGACAGCTCAGTCACAGGGACATCTATGCCATAAGTTGAACAAATTTAGATTATTCCACAAACTAAGGAAGGCCCAAAGCTACATCATCTCGAATCTCATTCATCTTGTAACATGGTGCTCAGTACCCAGTGGGCATTTGGCTTTTCTTGACTTCGCTTCATCCTCTTTGGTATTTACACCACAGATAGATCCAGAGCTTTAAACCCAGCTTGGGATCAGATATAGCATCTTTGTCTGGCCTATTTTTCATTTAAAAGTGTAATCAGGTTTTTTATACCTTGTAACTAACTGGTCCAGACCAATGCTTAAGTCTACAGCATCTAATCCTAGTAATTAATTACTGGCTAAGGTTAAAGCACAATATAATTTTGCTAATTACTCACAGCTTGGGGCCCATTTTTTTCCATACAGCCAACAACGGCATGTTTTTAATCCCCATAATAACAATAATGGCATACATCATTAACCCTATTTTATTCTTTCTTAATTTTTTATAATACCAATAACAAAGATCATTAACCTCTGTTCTGCTTAACATCTAATCAGCCATTTTAGTTAAATAAATATCAGGGAAAGCATTAAATATCACTTCGCTAAGCTAGCTTTACTCTCAGGAGGGGGATTCTTCCTAATGCATTATATTAACATCCGTTTACTTCACAAGTGTCAAACCGTGAGTGGTAATGAGGAAATAGATACTGCATAATATATGGCTTTAATCAGAGTAGCTCCTTTTTCGCGTGCAGTTTTTAATCCTAAACTATTTCACCCCACTTCAATCCTCTGCCCAACCGTGAGAAATTTCTAGAAGCATTGTTGCTGTTCTAGCTGTCGCCCAGACACTGAGGGGACCATTGACAGCAGCTTCCCCCACCCCCAAGGCATTCTTTGTCTACACACATGCGAGGTACTTCTTTGACAGGAAGATTCCCATGCTCAGGCATGAAGATAGCATGTATATAACATATCCTGCAATCTAGTTTGGATGAATGGATACGCCAGGCATAAGAACTTAAGACATGTGTTAGTTCATCCTCCCACAGGTCTTCTTCTTTGACAATCATTCGTAGCTGAGTAAGATTGTCTTCCATGAACACAGTCTTAACAGTGAGTCCGTAAGTGATTGTGGAGGCCAATTCTGGATCCATACATCCTTCCACAGTGGGGACATAGGTTTCCAGATGGGAGCTGATTATGGTGAGGGTTTGCCAAGCATGCCTTCCTCTTAGCACGTTTCTCCCTTTCGGCCTGAGTTTGAGCGTCTTCAAAAATCCATGACACTTTTGGTAAAGGCTGTTCTCCAATTGGAGCTCGCAGGCCATTATTTCCCAGTTTATACAACATTTTTTTTAAGATTTGCTTTGAGAGAGTCTTTAAACCTCTTTTGTTGACCACCAGCATTACACTTTCCATTTTTAAAATTCGAAATAGAGCAGTTTCTTTGGAAGACAATAATCAGTCCTCCGAACAACATGACCAGTCTAACGAAGTTGATCTTTGCTTCTTCCAGTACACAGGCATTAGCTTAGCCCACAAAAATTCTATTTCTTTGAAACCTACAGTAACTATTATCACAGTGAGGTGATATAGAGAACCATGTGTCCAAATAGTCTACACAAATAACCTTTGAGACGAAAATGGATATCAACAAAAAAAAAATGTCCCATGGAATAACACATAAAATCAGGCAAGTATAGGAGTAGGCAATGGTTTTAAGTACTTAAAGCCATTTAATTAATCTGGAAGCTATACTGTCAAGGGTACAGGATTTATAATCATAAGTTTATGAAAATGATAGCCTTAGTCCTGCTACACATTTACATAACAGAAAATAAAATGCTTTTTGGATTTTATTGGCTCAGTTAGTGCAAAATCATAATAATGTAATCAAGTATTTTCAATGTGCTAGTTCTTAACAGGTTATTCTTCTTTTATTTACCCAGTCTCTTAGTAAACTCTGTTGGTTTTTGAACGCTGAGCTTCAACAATTCAGAGTCACTGAGCTGGGCATATATCTGCCTTATGGGCAATTAAAAAGAATCCTGAAGTTCACAAAGGACATCTTCCTATGCATGAGTTGATTTAATAAGAGCTTCTCTACCATTCAAGTCAAACTATTTTTCCATATATATTGAGCACGCACGCACACACTTATTTACTGTCCAAAGCAGAAGTTCCCTTCAAAACAGAGACGATCTGTGTCATTTTACTTACTAGGGAGGTCTTTGGGACAGATTAAGACAAGGCCCATGACAAAGTATTGAGGCCAAAGGGATACTAGTGTTGACATAGGCAGTTCTCTTTTACTGAAGTTTGGAAGTCACTTAATCTGTAGCTCAGTAGTTCTAAATGGCAAGCCACATGACATTAATCACATGAATGCAGTAAGTTCACACATTTTCATGGGCGCAGTGATTTTATTATTTAAATCAATAAAAAATCAATAAAAATACATAGCTAACTGGGGTTCTTTGCCCCCCACAAAAGGCCTGCCCCCCCAACAAAAATCCTCGCTACGCCCATGCACATTTTTTAAAAAAATCTAAATTGAAACAATAGGGAAGGAAGTCTTTAACCCCTTATCCCCTGCCATAGTTGCAATGAAACTATCCTGTTGTAAAGCTGCTATTCGCATCAGGAAGAAAGAATATGTGTCCTCTTAAACTTAGTTGGATTTACTGCTAAATAGACATGCATAGGATCGTGCAGTTAGGCTGCAGTCCTATGACACTTTCTTGGGAGTAAGCACCAATGAATTCAGTGGGATTCATTCCAAGTAAAAATAAATAGGATGAGGCAGAAATGTAAGAAGGTGCTGCTTTGTGTTCCACCCTGTCCCTGTATCCATCACATGCAACCTCATTTCTGTTGCTCTGCAGTTCATCTTTCGCCATAAACTATGCTATTTGCTGCACTGTAATTTCTTGCTTCAAGTACCGTACATTGTCATTATGTTACTCCGCGCCATTTGTTTCAATGCAAAGGAAACACAAATATATTGGAGGGGACATAATTAATTACCTGTTGTTTGCCAACAGTAAGCAAGAATCGTGAATATTTGTTGAACTGCTTTCCATTCTGGGCACAAGATGAATAAGCAAACCTCAGCAATTTCTGCTGGTATTTCTGTTTTTGTTGGAATTCTACAATATCCCTAGGATCAGGCCATTCATCTTTATGTAGCTCTTTCCCGTCCCCCCATCCCGAAACATTTCAGCTGTTTGAGAAAATGCAATATTGGAATGATCCTGACAACATTCTTCTAAGAGAGGCCCAAATGTAGGCTGAGCACAGTGGTTTGCCAAAGGATGTGATGTGAACTGGAGACCTTTGGTTCATATCTTATGCTTTTAACTGCTATACCGCATTAGCTTCTAGCATCTCACTCCCTTTCCCTTGTAAAACAAATGTCTGGATCTGTGTGGACTTAATATTTATCTCCCCACCGCCCTTTAAACATTTAAAGTCTCGCTTCTGGTATATCTCAGCAAAAGGAAGTGCAGCTGAGCACATTTTCCTTTGGCAGCTCCGATCCAAAGGTCTTTCAAGCACCTTTTGGTGTGAAATAATAATAATAATAAAATGTTATTGAAAAAAATAGTGGAAAGTGAGTTGGGATTTTAATTGACTTTCATGTTGTTTCCCCACCAAGTTCAACCTGAGGTGAAACATTGCATTTATGTCAGATTTTGCTGCAAGCAAAACAATAGAAAGCCTCTAAAATTAATGTTGGTGTCCAGTCAAAGGCCATACATAGCCATTAGTGGGAGTGCTGGGTTGAGATAACAACGCATTGGAAGCATGAAAAATTCAACAGTAATTGCTATCTTCTGGTCTCTCTCCTTTTCTTCCTCTCTCTCTCTCTCTCTTTCTCTCTCATATAGAATCAGCTATGCTTTCCCAAAATGGCATGTCTGCTGTTCTACCCCACAGTAATGCAATGGATCTCGATCATTATGACTAATGGAACTGCCGAGAAGCTTCTCTTTTATTTTTTGGCAAAATGCAATACCACAGTCGATCTTTCACCACACATTAGGGACCCATGTAACAAGCATTTCTGGTTGCCTGAGGACTAACTTTGATTCAGCACCTCCCCACCTTCCGCCACCCAAATCAGTAAACTACAGTAAGATGAGTGGAGTGCTATAATTCAATGCTATTGCGGATCTAATGCTTGTCTCTTTCTCTCCTCCACTTAGGGCTTTACAGTGTAAATTTACACTACTAGTTTTGTTAACATCTATCAGCTTGCACCAGGCCAAACACCACACACACACACACACACACACACACACACACACACAAGTCTCAGGGCGTTTGGGTTTTGCTTTACGTCAAGGAACTACTCATACTGTCCCCCACATTATACAGTAAATTTGCAAGCCACATATTATGGTTTAAGATTCAAACCTCTGGACACAATTATGGTTGACCAGTAGGCTTTTCATCTGGCAAATGACTTGGCTGACTTCGAAATCAGATCTTATACCCTCCAGATAGCAAACTTGTTGGCTATCCATGAGATTTTAGCTTTTGGATGGATATTTCACAGGCTAGTTTTTGTGTTTTTAAAAGCAAAAGAAGGACCCCTTGTGTAACAGCAGTCTGTGTAAAGAAATTTTTCATAAGAGCAAACAAAATAGAAAGGCAGAGAGATAACTTCTGCTGTTGATACAGGGGTAAGATCACATTTAATTTCAAGTCAATAGATTTGCAGAAACTCAGCACTTAGGTGATCAAAGACAAAGCAAGATTTGTTCCCATAATTGCATTGTTGTTATTACCAATTCATGCATCCTTACAACACATTTTCAATATATCTAAGATTAACTATTATTTTCTCTCCTATAAATAAAATATAATCATCCTGAAAACCAGTGAAGGGGAAACCATCAGATCCATTAACCTGACTAAGAATTCCTTCAGGCCGATAATACAGTACTGTGGATCTTTCATTTTATTGAGCTATATCTTTTTCGTATGGCAACCAGCAGAGAGAGAGAGAAAAATCAAATTTAAAATCAAAGGCTAAGGGTTTTTGTTCTGGGAAGTGGTGAGCCAGTGGCTGCATATCCGTTTCTGCCTAAGGTCAACTTTTTTTAAAAGAACTCTTAATTTGCAAACCCTAGAATGCAACCAAAGGGCATTGCTTTCTGAATGTAGGGAATGTGTTCTTTCATTCTTTGTTGGGTATCATTTTCAAAATCTTTGTTGCTAAGATTGTAGCTATCTAACCCTGCAGTTCTTCAGACCCTTTCACATCTTCTCTGACACTCATCCAGGACAGTGTGCTGTTTGGTTCCTTAAAAATAGTTCTAATTATAAGGGTCAGAGCTGCATTGCCTTGATAAAGCTATGGGTGTGTGGGTGTGGGTGTATCACAATTCATTTCCCCTCCAGCTTTACAACACCCATGAGTGGGCATTTCTCTTGTCTCTCTGTGGTGAAACCCCCTCATAAAACATGAAATCAACAATAAGGTAATCTTGCAAAAGGATAATGTTTTATAGGCAACCTATTATCTCCTAACAGAAGGGGCGATTAGTCAGCTGCTCTGCTTGAACCTGATCCAAAGCCATTTCAATTCCCGGCTCCACTCAGTGCTACACTCAAGCCGTAAAGCCAGGAAACTAGAATAATCACTTTGGCTTCTTTTTCTGGGATTATTATCATCATTATTGTTAGTGATGGAGATTGCTGCCTTTGTTTTTGCTTTCGGTAACCAACGCTCAGCCAAAATGCATCACTGATGTCTAGTAATATAATTAATGTCATCCTGGACCGTTGGCACTTATCCTTTCTGCCTGACTCATAGTGCTGCAGTATCTGTATATAAGATATAAGATAAGATGAGCTACATCTCTTGCTAGGAAAATATCTGGAATCAAGATGGATTTGGGGTGTGTGAAGGGGAGTCTTGCCCGTTGTAAGGGAACATTGCACCCAGCCATTGTGACAGGATCTCTGCCAATGAGGGTCAGGCTAGCCAGTGTTTGGTGGCAGGTATTACCTCTCCCTACAATACTATTCCCTGCATGGCAGTGCTTTCTGTCTTCACAAGAATCAGTGGCAACCTTAACATATAGGAGAAAGTAAAGGCATACATAGGGGTGCGGGTGGCGCTGTGGGTTAAACCACAGAGCCTAGGACTTGCTGATCAGAAGGTTGGGGTGAGCTCCCATTGCTCGGTCCCTGTTCCTGCCAACCTAGCATTTTGAAAGCACGTCAAAGTGCAAGTAGATAAATAGGTACCGCTCGGGTGGGAAGGTAAACGGCGTTTCTGTGTGCTGCTCTGGTTCGCCAGAAGTGGCTTAGTCATGCTGGCCACATGACCCGGAAGCTGTAGGCCGGCTCCCTCGGCCAATAAAGCGAGATGAGCGCCGCAACCCCAGAGTTGGTCACGACTGGACCTAATGGTCAGGGGTCCCTTTACCTTTACATAAAGGCATACATTACAGGACACTATGAAAAAGTGCCGTTTTCCTGGAGCAACTTCACTACAGAATGGTTGCAACCTTTGGGGCTGACTAGTTTAGAAACCAGGTAAGAAGGGACATCATAGAGGTTCATAGCATCTTTCATTATTCTGGAACCTGAGTCATCCAATGATGCCAAATGATGAGAGATTGAGGACAGGTGGAATTAAACTGTGGAGTTCACTACCACAAGATGTGGCAATGGCTACCAATTTGGATGGGTTTAAAAGGTGAATAGACATATCCATGGAGGATAAAGCTAATCATGATCTCGATATATTATCCCCAGGGACACGGGTGGCCCTGTGGTCTAAACCACTGAGCCTCTTGGGCCTGCCGATCATAAGGTTGGCGATTCGAATCCCTGTGATGGGGTGAGCTCCTCTTGCTCTGTCCCAGCTCCTGCCAACCTAGCAGTTCAAAAGCACACTGGCGCAAGCAGATAAATAGGTACCGCTGCAGTGGGAAGGTAAACAGCATCACTTTTTATTTTATTTTTATTAGCAGAATACTTATTCTGAATTGTGATCTGGCTAGAAACGCATAATGATTTTTTTCTTAATGCACACACTTCAACATCTTCCTGATTTTCATTTCATTTCATTCATTCCATTTGGTCAGAAATGGACTTGCAGAATTAACTTTCTTTCATTGCCTTCTTGCCCTCTTCTGTGATGTTCAATCTTGATAGCTAGATTCATTTTGTCAAACAACTTTCTGATTTCATTTGTCTATTCAAATCTATTAGGTCTTATCCATGTATTATGAGTGCCAGCACGCTGTTAAGGAAAGTGTGAACAGTCAAAAGTGGAGGTGGCTGTTTATTTACATGGAAAAGATCAGTGCTAATGTAACCACATCTGGCTTGTAGCAAAGTCCTGCAGAGTTGCTGAAGCTTTAAGGAGGTTTAGTGATTTGCCTGAAATCACATAATTTGCAACTGGATCACTAGGATTAGAAGTTCAAACCAGAAATCTTTGGAGCTTTGGGACTTTCTTTTTTAACCGCTATATGCAAGTGATATGATTTCCTGCTCTCTGTACAATTTCAGGCCCAATTATTTAACTTCTCTTCCTTTGGTTAAATCAACTGTCTCTGTGATCTGGAGAGAAAAGGAAGATAGGAAGAAAGAAAGACTAATACAATAATCTGCCTTACTATGATGGATGAAATAAACATTCTGCAGGCATCCACAGTCACGATGTTGACAACTCATGTTCTAGTGTAGCTTCAGCAATGTGGAGACTTTTCTACTTCTGGAGGCTCCTTGCATGATTAAAAATATTGGAAGACCAGGATTCTTAATCACTTGAGAAGCTTCCTTGAGTAGCAAGGGCTTCCCCATTGCAAAACCTACGTTAGAAGACAGGGAAGCCTACAAAAGCTAGGGGATAAGAAGGATGCTGTGATCCTTTTCTACCTGTGTACAGCTGTAAATGCCTGACAAGAGCTTTATAGGGTTTGGGTTGTGTGTATGTGTTATTTCATCTACTCTTTTTGTTACAAACCATGTTCTGATTGCTGGATATTTACCCAAAACTGTGTTTCTAGGGTTAAGGTGAGGCTTTTAACCAGAGGGTGTTTATAACTCAGATGTATTTCCTGTTCCTGTTTCAGGAATATCACACAAATATGGAACTAGGAGGAGAAACTCTGTCTGGTGTGCATTTTAATGCAAACCAATCTAAGTTGCATTCCCCCTCCCCCGAAAAAAATATGTGTGAGCTATTTCTCAAAATTCACGCTTCTCTGAATTTTGCACCGCAGATTTCCAACCCAAAAATGTGTGTTAAAAGAACACAGATTTGGGAAAAGTGTGCGTTAAAATGCATACATTAGTGAAAACAACATACAAAATTTATTATGTTTGGGGAAAGTGCTTGCAAATGTGCAAGGGATCTTCCTCCTGATCTCAGACAATTCCTCGTTCTCACCAATGTACATCCAGAAGTTCATCTTCCATGAGCTGATCTGTCCTCCTGTCTAGTATGCCTGGTGGCAAGTTAAGAAGGCAACTTCTGACACCATTCATTTCAACAAGACTTGTTCAGTGGTACCTCGGGTTAAGAACTTAATTCATTCTGGAGGTCTGTTCTTAACCTAAAACTGTTCTTAACCTGAGGTACTTTAGCCAATGGGGCCTTACGCTGCCGCCACGCTGCCACCACACGATTTCTGTTCTCATCCTGAAGCAAAGTTCTTAACCTGAGGTACTATTTCTGGGTTAGTGGAGTCTGTAACCTGAAGCGTCTGTAACCTGAAGCGTCTGTAACATGAGGTACCATGGTATAGGCTATCCTCAAAAATGCACCCTGAAAATAGCTAGCCATTGTATAGCAGCAGAGCCTGGTGGATTGCACCCAAATACTTTATCCGGTTAATGATACTTTTTTTTCCAAATTACCATTCTGCAATCTAATATAAAATTAATTTATAGCAAGACAAAGGTAACCCGGGAAATTAAACTGTCGAAATCATTTTCAATTATAGCGTAATAAGCAAAGGGCTTTCAAAACACAAACACTGTATCTAGAATTAGATGCAGCCAAAAAGGATTTATTCTATTTGCTTATGTCTGTGGGAATAGACATTAATGGATTCTCATTAAGCGCGGTGAATATTTCTGAATATTTCTGGAGCAGAGTTGCACTTTGGGGGGAAATGGGATGTCCTACAAGATTACTCTTTGAACATTTGAATCATGAAACTGTCTGTTATTGGCATCCAGCATCCATCCTGTAACACTGGGCTACTTGCCTCAGCACATAGATGCTTGATAAACATGACAGTGGAACGGGATGCTTCCTTGTTTTGATGCAGTAACCCTGGTGGACTAGAATGCCAGGCTTAATTTGCCCTTAACACATGCTGATTCCAGAGGATCAAAACATAGCTGTCAACTTTCAGATTTGAAAATAAGGGATCAGCATCCTCACCTGTCCCAGGGACAGTCTATGGGATATCTAACAATCCAGGATAGCAGCGGGAAGCAGCAGGAAACAGCGCTGGAATAAGGGAATTTCCCGTAAAAAAAAGGGAAGGTTGACAGCTAAGGGATCAAAAGTGTCTAGTAGTTACTGGACCCAGGAATTTAACTCATTTAACTCATAACAGTAACATCATAGTAGACACCTTTCTGTTTTTAAACTCTGAATTTTTATTTATTTATTTTAATAAATGCTTTTGTCTCCATTGTCTAATGCAGGGACAGTGAACCTTTGGTCCTTCAGATGTTGCTAGATTGCAACTCCCACCATCCCTGACCTTTGGGCGTGCTGGCTGGGGCTGCTGGGAGTTGGAGTCTGAGAACAATTAGAGGGCCACAGGTTCTTCATCTCTGGTCTAACATTTCTTGGGGTGGACGTAAACATGAGGTGTGTTGTTACAGTTTAGAAGTCCTCCAAAAAGCATCTGAACTCTCCAGCAGTTTAAGGGGGAAAGTAAATATGAGGAGCTTCATCCAGAGCTCACTTCCACAAGCAAGAACATTACCTGAGCACAGCTCCAGCCAAGGAATACACTCACTGCTGGGAATGGGTGGGTGAAGTGGCTCTTCTCAGTTCCTCTCTCCATCTGCAGACCTCACCATCACCATCACCATCACTGCTCTTGAGGTGCCCCCACTGCTCTTGAGGTGCCCCCAATCCCTTGGATCAGGGTGGGGTGTGGTACAGGAGGAAGATGTATTTGACAATAGTTTTTTTAAAAAAAAAATTAAGATTTTGAAAGGTTACAAAATTAAAGAAAAAGAAAACAAACAAACAAACAAAAACACAGAGAGAAAAAAACAATTAAGAAAAAACACACAAATCAATCCTTCCATAACTTATCTTTCATTTGCTTGTTTCCTTGACCTCCTCACACCTCCCTTTTTTGTATTCTAGTTCAATTAGCTATTTCAGCAAATCCTTTCCATCTTTGTTTTTATTCTAATAATTTATCTTAATATAATGTAACTTTACATTCTTACCAATTAACAATCTATTTTTACTTAATCTTTTATAACATTTCTGCTAAAGCCACGTAACTTCATTCCAGCATCCTTCTAACATTCCTGAATTTTACAATGTTTCTGTAAATAAACTTTAAATTTCTTCCAATCTTCTTCCACTGACTCTTCTCCCTGGTCTCGGATTCTGCCAGTCATTTCTGCCAAATGTATTTGACAATAGTTGCCTCCCCAGCTCTGCCAGCGAGATCCCTCTGCTGGATCAAAATCCTTCTACGCATGGCAGCAGACTTCTCATCTGTGGAAAGGGAAATCTGGAACCAACCAGTTTGCTAGAAAGTTGTTTAAGAGTTTTTTGCCAGCGAGAGATATTCCTGGTTCTTGCCTTGACTAGCTTTGGGAAAACACATGTTGCCAGTCTCATCATTAATCACTTTAAAGATGTATATTAGTTTAGTAAAGTTTATTTGGTTTAAAAAACCTGCTTCCCAAATGGGCACCATCTCCAAATGCAAGCGCATAGAACACAATGCTCTAGGACAATTTTCACAGAATTTTAAAATGTATCATCTGGATGTTGATTATTTTAGAATACAGTGGTACCTCGGGTTACATACGCTTCAGGTTACAGACTCCGCTAACCCAGAAATAGTACCTTGGGTTAAGAACTTTGCTTCAGGATGAGAACAGAAATCATGCTCCGGCGGCGCAGCAGCAGCAGGAGGCCCCATTAGCTAAAGTAGTGCTTCAGGTTAAGAACAGTTTCAGGTTAAGAACGGACCTCTGGAATGAATTAAATACTTAACCTGAGGTACCACTGTACGTATCTTGAAGTTATTGGCTCACTGCAATTCTGCTGGTTTACAGCAAGAAGGGATCTAGTTCACTGTAGCTCTTTGGATAAAAAGAGGAAATAAAATCTGATGATTTTACGTGCTTCGTGCTAGTACTCTTAGTTCTGAACTTGTAAGGACCTATTCCAAAAGGTGATGTAGGAAAGGGGCTCTCCACAGGATTTTTCTCCCTCCCCAGATTTTTTCTTGTTCTCTGCCCGTGCAACATTATTGGCATCAAAACGTCTCCCATATCCAAGCAAGGATTCATTTAACTAAAGTTGACTTCTGCTGCTGCACATAAAGTCTCTATGCTAACATTCCCAGCATCCCATTTGTGATATCTGATTGACTCATTGACAATATCAAGCCCCTGTCTAGAAGCACCCACATGCTTATGTTGCAATAAATACATGAGATGCCCTTCGTCGTCATAAGAGGACAGTAAAGGTTAACATGTAGGTACAGTAATCTGGCATACCATGATAAGTGGCTTTCCTGAAATTCTACTAGCTGTTATTTCATTTCCACTTCCCCACTGCTACTCTCACAGCTAACAGGACAGAAGCCATTTGTCAGTCTTGCTACTGCTGAACTTAACGCTCTCAGGTGTCTTGGCTTTACTCTTGAAATGATTTTAGTCTCATTTTAGTACTACCTGTCCAGTCAACAGATTATTCTGATTTCCTGGCCTCTTGACTTTACATAATAGCTTTAGTTACTCTACGTACACCGGTTATGGGGTGAGGTGGATAAATAAACTTGAATTTTGAAAGAAAAAATAAATATCTTGTCATTTTGCTTTTCCTTCAAACTCAAAACCAATTCGTCAATGCACCACAACCCCTTCTCCCATTTTCATCTTTCTGTTGAATCATGATGGTTTGGATCCAAAGGGCAGCAACTGGATTTCACTTTGCCTAGTATAACTTCTCGTGTGGCCTTTGGAGATGCAACTGGGTGCAGAATAGAGGCTGCAATCAATAGTGAAAATGTCCAAAACTCTGTCTTCAGGTATGCACATGCAGCTCTCAACACTGAAGATGTGCATTGCTACTCTTCTGAGCAATAAAAAACTTACCTAGTTTGGGGATTGTAATGTATGAAAAAAAACAGAACCACAAATTAACCAAATATATAGACCTATGTATGTGGGAAAACCTCTGTGAGAACTTTTGCATCCCTGCTAGACTCTATAGGCAGCCCTAGCAATTTGCATGGTGTGTTTGGAAACACACTAAAATAAGAATAGCCTGCTGGATTAGGCCAATGGCTCATCTAGTCCAATATCCAGTTCTCATGGTGGCCAACCCAATGGGAAACCTGCAAGAAGAAGAAGAAGAAGAGTTTGGATTTGATATCCCGCTTTATCTTTTTTTTATAATAATATTTATTCAAATTTTGTTTAAACAATAAAAAACATACAGAGTAACATAGAATTTTCCAATATCCACATTTCATTCTCATCATTGGACTTCCTCACAACTCTTGTTCCTGCATTCCAAACTCTTAAATTTTGCCAGCAATTTATTAACTTGTTTCAATTCATGTAATGTAATTTTCCAATATTAAATCTCAAATTTTAGAAAATTTAGATCACCCTTTTGAAGACTTAGTTTTAACATACTATTTATCCAAAATTTGTCTTTTCTTTTAATTGCATTTAGATTCATATTCCTTATAACTAATTTGTTGGAACCATGTTATTGCTAATCTTACATCTTTCTTAACATTCATACAATTTGCAATGTTTTTGTAGATAGTCCTTAAATTTCTTCCAGTCCTCCTCCACCAGTTCTTCTCCCAGGTCTCGGATTCTGCCAGTCATTTCCGCCAGTTCCATCAGTTGCATCTGCCATTCTTCCAGTGTGGGCAAATCTTGAGTTTTCCAGCATTTAGCAATGAGTATCCTTGCTGCTGTTGTAGCATACATAAAAAAGGTTCGGTCTTTCTTTTGCACCCTCTGGCCGACAATGCCTAAAAGAAAGGCCTCTGGTTTCTTAGGGAAGGTATACTTAAATACCTTTTTCAGCTCATTATATATCATTTCCCAGAAAGCCTTCACTCTAGGGCAAGTCCACCAGAGGTGAAAGAATGTTCCTTCGGCTTCTTTACACTTCCAACATTTATTATCAGACAAATGGTATATCTTTGCAAGCTTGACTGGGGTCATGTACCACCTGTATATCATTTTCATAATATTTTCTTTCAAGGCACTGTGAATCTCAGACCGGTGGTCCATAACTTTTCCCAGTCAGCAAACATGATATTGTACCCTATGTCCTATGCCCATTTGATATCCCGCTTTATCACTACCCGAAGGAGTCTCAAAGTGGCTAACATTATCCTTTCCTTCCTCCCCCACAACAAACACTCTGTGAGGTGAGTGGGGCTGAGAGACTTCAAAGAAGTGTGACTGGCCCAAGGTCACCCAGCAGCTGCATGTGGAGGAGCGGAGACACGAACCCGGTTCACCAGATTAGGAGTCTACCGCTCTTAACCACTGCACAACACTGGCTCTCTAGTGCAAGGAGCACAAGAGCACTCTCCCCTCCCATGGTTTACAGAAACTGATATTCATAAGCCATGTTGCCTCCAAATGTGGTGCTAAAGCCAGTAGCTATTGATAGCCCTCTCCTCCATGAATGTGTCTAATTCTCTTTCAAAGCCATCAAAATCTGTGGCTGTTACTGCCTCCTGAGGGAGTCAGTTCCATCGTTTGACTATGCATGAAGAAGCACTTCCTTTTATCTGTCCTAAATCTTCCAACATGGGATGTCCAAAAATTCTAGTGTTGTGAGTGACGGAGGAAAACTACACAATAAAATAAATATTTAGTGAGATTCTGAAACTTACCACAAAGAAAAAATAAAATATAAAAGGATCACTTCAGCCCTTGTCCCAATAAAACGAATCCTGCTACCCACATCTTACATTTTTAACAAGGACACCCTCAACAAGGAGCTACTACATTATCCATGCTTAACATAGAACGTCATACTCTGTTATCAGTATATTTTCTATATTCATCCTGCTTGTGTCTATGTGTTTTATCAGAACACAGCATGCAGAATCAGTCCATCTATCCCAGTACTGTGGCATCAGCTCTCCAGGGTTTCAGACAGGATTCTCTCCCAGATCTACCTGTACATGCTAGGATTTGAACTTTCCCAACCTTTCAGTCCCTTAGATATAATTCGGTTTGTTAATTTCTCAATATTCTGACACTGCATGACCTATCTGGGCTCATCACGCAACACAAGACTTTTAATGTGCCTTGCTTATAGTAGCACTGCAATCCTATTCTGGTTCTTGCCCAGGTGTTTCTCATTCAATTCCCACATGAGAATATCAGCAGAGTTTTAGGAACAGTAACTTTGTTCAGCCAAACCATTTGTGACAGCCCATGCTCAGATTTTTATCACTTTACATAAAACTCCATCAGTGGCTCTTGCGCTCAGCCACACCTGGAACAGCATATGGTTTTGATCCTAATGTTGTTGATCCAAATGTTTCAAGAGAAGCAAGTATGTTTCTCAAAAGCAAAAAATCTACACATATCTCATTCTGTTCATTCCCCAATATTTGTAAATGTATTTATAACCATGTGAAATGTTATAAATATAAGAAGGAAAAATCAGCCAAATTCCCCCACCCCCCAAAAAAGTTTTAAAACTTTTTTTAAATCGTCAGATAAATACTCATTAAACATTTGGCTTTGTGATAAAGGCCATGTTAGAAAGACCATGTTAGAAAATCTGTTCATTGATGTTTTCCAAAAGACTGAAAAGAATATATGAACAGAAAACTTTCAACACATTGGAATAACAAACTTCAAAGCTGAAGCTGACCTTTGTTTTTCCTGCAATATCATTTTACAGATGAACCAACTAATTTTACTACGATGCTCACATGAATAACTTGTTCCATGCAGGGCACTGGGAGCTAAGATGAGTTCTTAGTATAGAGAGCATGAGGCATAAAGCACATCAAAGTTTGTTTAATAGCATTATGAATAATAGCAAATCTCTTCCACGGAGTTGCCTTTTTAATGTCTTTCATCCATTCTTTAACCAGAGGCAATGCTTATGATTTCTGGAGTTTAAAAGATAGCTGGTGCTTAGTTAACAAAAAGAATGAATGGATAAATGCCTGGTGAAATTGTGAGCAGCATCTGAATGACATCTCAGAAAGCAATAAAAGAAACTAGAGCCAACAAAAGAAATGTCAGATTTCATAGTTTCAAAGAGCTGGGAGGTTTCCTGGACAAATTGCTTGATCTAGACAATCTAGAGTAATTTTTGCTGTTTTATATATAATCTCAACGGTCCTTCTTGTTCATATATTGGGACCATAAGAGCTGGATCAGTAGAAGAGCTGACAAAACATTGACCAAGATGGTGGTCCCTTCGCATCAGCCACACATAATCTGGGCCTCTATTTCTATATCCTGTTGAAACATTCAATATGTATTGAATATCTAGGGTATAGAAGTAAAGCACAATGCCATTCATTATTATTGCAATAGTTCAGATTTAATATGTTGCGCATCTCAAGGGTTCAAAGCACGCCTATCTACAGTTGTTACAACAGTCCTGTAAAGTGGGCCAGCATTGTTTGTAAACAGGATTGCAGATATGCTGAGACTGTGAGAATAGTGGCTTGCCTAAGGCCACCTAATGAGTTCAAAAGATTGGAAATGGTAATTTTCCAGCGTGGAAGACAGGCGTGCCTGGCGTGCTCTGGTCCATGGGGTCACGAAGAGTCAGACAGGACTAAACTACTAAACAACAACAACAATTTTCCAGCTCCCATTTTTAACCACTATATTGTTATTCACTTCAAAACACACACACACACAATTCTGCTTTGCCTGTCTAACAGTGCAATCTTAAACACACTTACCTAGGTGTAAATCCCATTAAACTAATAGGGCTTACTTCTGAAAGGCATGCATATGATTGCACTCTCAGACGGCAACCCTACTTACATCTACCTGGGATTAAGCCTCAAAGAACACAGTGTGACTTTCTTCTGAACAGACATGAGTGCGGTTTTCCTGTTAAGCACCTAACCTATCCTTTACTGTACATTTTATTGGCCCTTCTATCATTAAAAATATATTTAGCTAAGATGATCCAATACTGTTTCTGTGCCCGTTTAGGTAATTAACACCTTTCCATACTGGCCTATACTTTTCTTGCCATTGTTACTTTAAAAGGCATTTAGTTCTGGCAGCCTTGAGTAGTGCTTAGTTACATCATTAAAGCAATCAGCACTACAGGGAATTCTTATAATGTGTATATTATAAGGATAATTTTTATTACCTTGCGGTTCCTTTAGGGGTGTGGTTGTTACATTATAAACAAGCCATGGTAGCCCTAAGGGGGAACACATAAAAGTAACTCCTTTCAATGAGTGCTTAGATTGAAACTGACAAGGTAATTGACAAGAATGTTTTTAATAGGCAGGATTTATATCAGTCACTCTGGGGCTCCACAAATTAGGCCATCAGCAGCATGTTTACAAGTGCGTACATGTTCTAAATAACATGTTTTTAGTGCAGGCAACCCATGACCACATCCACCCGACATATTACCTGGTTCAGTGGGCACGACACTCACCTGGAGCTTTTCCTCAGGCTAAAGAGGGTAGGGCAAAATCTCTTGAGGATCCCTCAGATCTTTGTTGCTGTTCTTCAAGTTAATATTTATGAGAAATGTTTTTCGTTTCACAACTCTAAGAGTATTTTAAGAAGTGCAATACTAAGAAGTAGAAAACCAGTTCCACATCATTTCCAGACTCCATCAAGGTTATACACCCATCTTCACAAAGGAGACATTCCAGATTCATCTTATACTCTACAGTAAAAGCAAGAAACACCCAGAAATTCTCAAAGAAAAAAAAAACCAGGGAAAAGAAACAAACTATTTCAATATCTCCATTACTTAGTTTTTAGAACATACATAGAGGTTCTGTATCATTCTCCCAGGATGAATGTCTACAGAGAAGATCAGGTTTTGCTCGGCAAGTTTCAGCTTGCAGGAAAACATTAATATATATAAAAGACCCCAAACCTAAGATTAACCTTCCCTGGCCTAGTACCCTCCAAATGTTTTGAACCACAGCTCCCATCAGCTTCATCCAGTACTGGATGAGGCTAAATAGGACTGCCTCTCCCCATATGAACCAACCTGGACCCTGCGGTTGTCATCTGAGGCCCTTCTTCGTGTGTCTCCTTCACAAGAGGAGGCAACACAAGAATGGGCCTTTTCTGTGGTGGCTGCCTCTTTGTGGAATGCTCTCCCCAGGGAGGCTTGCCAGGCACCTTCACATATCTTTATGCAAAAGGTGAAAACATATCTCTATAATCAGGCCCTATAATCATTTTGTATTTTTATGTTATGAACCACCCTGTGATCTTAAGATGAGTGGTGGTATACTAATTTAATTAATAATAATGGTAGTAATAATCTGTCAAGCCCTAATATTTCAGGCATGGGGGTTGGGTGCTGTGGTCTAAACCACTGAGTCTCTTGGGCTTGCTGATCAGAAGGTTGGTGGTTCGAATCCCTATGACAGGGTGAGCTCCCATTGCTCTGTTCCAGCTCCTGCCAACCTAGCAGTTCAAAAGTATGCCAGTGCAAGTAGATAAATAGGTATCGCTGTGGCGGGGAGGTAAACAGCCTTTCTGTGCACTCTGATTTCCGTCACAGTGTCCCGTTGCGCCAGAAGCTGTTTAGTCATACTGGCCACATGACCCAGAAAGCTGTCTGTGGACAAACGCTGGCTCCCTTGGCCTGAAAGCGAGATGAGCGCCGCAACCCCATAGTCGCCTTTGACTGGACTAAACAGTCCAGGAGTAATTTACCTTTACCTTTAACTATTTCAGGCATTCAGGAGAATTCTGAAAACTTGTTTGTATCAGTGGCTTCCTCCTAATATAATTTTTCTGAAATTGTTTTACTTGGACAAACATTTGGCTAAATGCTGTGTATTACTGGTTTGTATTCATTTATGTGATATTTTAATTGGTATTGCATTTTATTCTGGGGTGAGGTTTTTGTCCTTAGAGGCATCCTAAAAGAGGTGGCCTCAGAATTTATTTAGTTTGGAATACTTACTTACTATATTTCTACTAGATAACCCAATAGCATTATCCCAATAATACTATTATCCGGGCAGTGCGTGTAAAACAAGAAAACACCATTTTAAAATATTATATAAAATCGCAATTTGCACGATAACAGATTTTATCCAGTGGAAAGAGAAATAAAAATTGACTGCTTAAAAGTATGCATATCATAAACTGTGGTGAGAAACACTAAAATAATCTGCTTATTTTAAAAGGCTCGGAGAGTGAAAAGACTTCACCTGGTGCCAAAAATATTACAAGGAAGTTGATGGGCATTCTCTGGTGACAGCATCCCACAGCCAAGATGCCACCAATGAGGCCACCACTTCCCTTACATTGGTGGGACAGGGGATCTCAGGGTTTGGGTCAGTATATCTATGGGGAAATCTTTTAGGTTCCCTGTTGCAAAGCCATTAAGATCTTGTGCAGAAAACTGCTCTCTCTCTACCAAAAACAAAAGCCTAGATAGGTATCATTTATTTACAAATGCTGAACAAGACAAACTCTTCGTACTCCATCCTTTGTTGTTTCTCCTACGTCAAATTATACATTGCAATCTACTCAGAGCATGGACTTCTCTGCTTTTACACAGCATAAAGCACCATGCAAACCGGGGGAAATAATAATAATAATAATAATAATAATAATAATAATAATAATAATAATAATGGCAAATATTTAATATTTGATAGTATTCCAAATTAATTACCTCTTGCAAAATTAGTCCTTTTTTAATTCTTTCCTACATATTTTCTGCTCAACAGGTAATAAACAAAGAGTGACCCAGCAAAATGATAATTTTAAGAAACAAACTACTTTGGGGGGGGGGGTTGCTGAAGGTGTTTTTGGTAGCCAGGAAAAAAAACAATGGTGTTTATTAGCAGTGTTTCACTTAGTTAGCATGGTTTATGTGTATCTCACTTTCCAACTGTCAGCTGTCAACTGAAATGATGGGGGCTGACAGATGAGAATCTTAAAAGTTCAGCTCCTTTCAAATGTGCTAAATGAACAAGAGCTGCTTAATTTGGGCTCTACTGAAACCAACAAAAAGCCCTTGTAAGTATGCAAGGTTTTATTCCACTTTTGCATGCTTAGTATGCACAGAGAATTTTAAATGCTTTTCAACCAGATACACTGTTAATTCTATGAGTGAGAAAGATTTCATTAAGCAGACTTCAGGCAATAGTGAACTACAAATGGTAATCCTTTAAAAATACAATAAAATCTGAAATTTACAGTATATGACCCACACCCAATGACAACTTGTATATTTTCTTGCAATCTTTAATTGCCCCGGTTCTTCTATTATATCACGAAACATTTTTGATACACTATGTTAAAAAAAATTAAAATCTTAAAAACAAAGCTCTCACAAAAGTGAAAATGATCTCATACTAATGTAGTTAAATACTTTTTCTTTTTTTTACTTACAAACTTTTTAAAAGGGGGGGGGGTTTCAACTTGTCCTAAACAAACCAAAAGGTATTACTCATTTGTACTGCTTGCTTAATTATCTCTCTCTATTGCATTTTCAAACTAAATTGGCTTCTGATTTGCCAACCCATTTTCCTAGCCGTTTTGAAGTACTGATATTTTAAGAAGTAATTACATATAGTCTGCAATGTTTGGAACGTCCATTCACAAGTGACAACTTGCCAAAGAAGCACAGGACTTTCAGCGGCAAAATGTATGCATCGATTAAGTGTCGTATTGCCGGGAAATTGTTCTTACTATTTTAAAATAAAACATAATGTGCATAGTAATGGAAATAAGAAGTCTGCTAAACTAATGCTTTCATTAAGCATTAGGGCAATGGTGAAGAACGTGTACCCCTCAAGGTGGCATTCTGATACAGTTCTCATCATCCTTCATCATTGACCATGCTGGCTGAAGCTGATGGAATTTGGCATCCATCAAAATTTGGAAAGCCACAAGTTATCAGCTGCTGCATTAGAGATTTGTCCCAGCGAAGCCTTGGTGAGTGGCTCCCACTTGGAATACTGGCATTATTCTTCAGGCACTGTAAAGTTTTACCAGCATTGCAATGAAGCCATGGAATGTCCAGTTTTAATACTTGCAGGGGGCCAGATAATTCTATAAAGAAGCTATTGCAAATATCTGGATGGATTGGCAGGTTAGATTCAGACAAACCCAAAACTTTCTTCTCACTGACCTGTAGTACTGAAATGTCTGTTTCTCAAGGAAATATCTACTAGAAATCTTGATCAGGCTACCATATAATATTTGCAATCACAAAGTAAATTCGTGCTGAACAACAGATTCTAAAGTAAAGTGGACCAGAAGCAAAGCAATCCCTTTGCCTCTGTTTCCATGCTTGTGCCACTGTGCTTTGCCTTCAGAGGCCACTCACATGCCGCTGCGTAGTGAAGTGCAAAGTCAAAAACATTCTTGTAATTATATCATTGCCACGCAGGCTATTGAGCCCATCTTGAGTGCTTGTTGAAACCAATGTGCGTCTTTCACCGATGGCAGCCACTTGAGCAGCTCACTGTAAGGAACAAAAGGCCGTGTGAACCTTATAAGGGAATGAAGTGGAACAGAGTCAGAGAAAAGTTGCCTAACTACTCCTTCAAGACTGGGCTGAGTTTCTGAGTTTCTTTATTTTCCCTGTTTTGGGCCAAAATTCCTCACCACATGGTTTTTTTTTTGGTGACCGATCATTGTCTTGATTTGTCTGCTTGGTGTTTTCGGTGTGATTATGTATTAACATAAATTAGTTTTAAACTAAGAGAAGAGGAGACAAGGAACCAAGTTTGTTCTGTATTTATTTATTGTATACACCTAGTTAACAAATATTCAGGATAAAATTCATACAACCATTTAAAACACACGTGCACCTCATATATACTAGATGAGCACTACACTCTGTCAATGTAATTGCCATGTGCAAAAGAGATATGACCTAAGTGTCCTCATCGGCCAGGCCAGGCTCATCCCATCCACTACTCTGCTCTGTTCTAGCTGTTTTCTTGGCCCATCTTTGTGCTAATGAAGTGATCCAATGGACTATCTGCCAATCGATTTCTCATGATGGTGGTGTATTTCATGTTCCATTGGGGCAGTGGACCTTCTGTCAAATCTTATTACCCCTCACAGTTTGAAAATAGGATTGCTCTGATACCATTTGGAGTGGTACCTTGGTTTAAGAACAGTCCGGTTTAAGAATGATTTGGTTTACAAACTCCACAAAACCAGAAATAGCGTCTTGGTTTGAGAACTTTACCTTGGTCTAAGAACGGAATCTGAAATGTGGAAGGGCACTGGCAGCAGGAGGCCTCATTAGGGAAAGCGCGCCTCGGTTTCGGTTTAAAAACAGACTTCTGGAACAGATTAAGTTCGTAAACCGAGGTACCACTGTATTTATAATTTTAAATATTTAAATAGATGTTGCATATGTTATACAGTGGTACCTCGGGTTACAGACGCTTCAGGTTACAGACTCTGCTAACCCAGAAATAGTACCTCGGGTTAAGAACTTTGCTTCAGGATAAGAACAGAAATTGCGCGGCGCCAGCGGGAGGCCCCATTAGCTAAAGTGGTGCTTCAGGTTAAGAAAAAATTCAAGTTAAGAACGGACCTCCGGAATGAATTAAGTACTTAACCCAAGGTACCATTGTATAGAGAAAGGAGAAGAAACAATTTTTTTAAAAAAAACCAAATAGAACAGACATTAATAATTAAAGAAATAAAAGAAATTCACCACAAGCAACTATTGTGTACCTGTGTGTCCATGAGGAGCCAGGAAGGGGAGATTCAATTATTGGCAGACCTGTCAAGTGTCCATTGTTGTTTATGCAAATGGATCCACGTAGGGGGTCCATATGTCCCAAAATTTTCCATTCTTTTTTTCACTTATGGAAGGTCATTTTCTCATGTGCTCTAATACAGTCTTTCAGTACCTCAGTTCCAATAAGGTTTTTATTACCTCAGGTATCGTTTCCAGTACAACGTGCTGTATCAAATATATTTTATTTACCCTATTCATAAGAGGCTCATATTCTGTTTTAGGGGAACTCTTAACATTCTTTTTAATTATAGAGGGAGATGTTTTTGATTATGGGACGTTTCGGTGATAATTCTATGTTTATATTTAAGTCACTAATAAGGATCATAACTCCTTTAAGTCAAGGACAAGTTACTCAATGTAATATTTGCATGGGTCAGTAGCGAGGTCAGTGGTCCCTGTGAGGGAAGATGCATGTTTCCAATTGGCCTTGAATAACAGACATATAGCCTACGCCTGCGAATGATGTGTAGCTGAATTACACAGCAGGGAACCTTATAACTGATTATTTCTGCTTCTGATTATGCATTGAAGTAATCGGTGAGAAATATAAGTTTTTTTTCAGATCATCTTTTAAAAAAACAAAACAAAACAGGAAATGAAGTGTGCATTTTTCCAGTGGTGATGTTTGTTTTATCCAGCTGTGATGCTGAATGAAATCCATACAAACCACCACAGATATTCAAATTACTGAAATCTCCTTTTGTTCTATTAGTAAATAACGATGGAGCCGTACCCTGTATTCATGCTCTTCACTTCTGCCTGCCCTGACGTCAAAGCTGCAAAATTCAAAATATTTTCAAATTAAAAGAAACTCACAGAATTCACCCAGAATGGGCATGCCATAAATGTGTCAAATGGATGGCCCTCTACTCATTTTCATTTTCAATGATTCTAGTAATGAGAGGAACAGAAGAAATTGAAGCCTCTGACCCCAATTCTTGTATTATTTAATTGGAATCAGATAAAATGAGATTCAGAGCCAATAATAATTCTGGTAAAGTTTTGTTCATGGTTTTTGAAAACCCGTAGATGTCCTACAAGGTAGCTTGTGCGCAAACTAAATCACTCATCTATCTGGTTTTTTTTAATTATTATTATTTATTAAATAAACTTAGCAAAATTGATCTCTGCAACTATCTTGTTCTAGCTAAAGAACCATCATCGGATTTTTCCAAATCGCAACACATCGATTTTTTGTTAAAATGTATTCTAATCATTCATTAAATTATGCTAATCTACATCCAAAATAATGTTTCCAAGCCTTGAGACAAAATTTTGTTTTGCTTTTAGAGAAGCAGTCTTTCATATCTTTTTCACATCTAAAAACACTTGAGTGAAATGTTGCCTTTTTAACTAATGCCTCTGCATGTTCAGAGCAGCTACTTATCCACTGCAATTGCTTTACCACATTAACCCATTATTGATCTTAGACCTGACCTGACCTGTACCTGGAAGATCAGCTTATCTGCAAATGAGAAGAACTATAATTGATTCTGTAACCACACTATAGCTGGGCTAAAGATCAACTTTCCAATGCAATTTTTGAACATAGGATTTCATGGACTAGGAGTCCCTTCTTTCAACTACTTTGATTAGATAGATGCATTTTCTTGTTAGTTCTTATTTCTGCTAATTATAGTTAATTACATACAGTATTCCACAAATATATCATCTAAATTATATCATCTATATGCTATGGAAAAATTTATATGACTAAAGCTTAAATAGTCAATTGCTTCAGGTGTTGTTGTTTTTTGGAAAAAGTTTCAACCCACATCACTCAGAGGGAAACTAAGGGCACAGGTTCAGAAATTTCCATATTGCAAGGGGGGAAACAGCAAGGCTTGATGAAATCCTCAACCTCCATCCCTGGCTCCCTCCAATTTTAGTCTTCACAAAACAAGGAGTAACTATTTCAGTGTTGGGAAGGAGGCTTTGCCTCAGTATATGCACTGCTGCTGAATTTGTTGAGTGAATGAGAGCAATGAACTCTACTAAATGCAAACTGGATGTGCACCGTGGATTACTTCCTTATTCCTATTGATTTACATTCCTTTCCCGCCATATCTGTATCGGCATGGTTGGGCCCCACAAAACATCTTTAATGGGTTCAAGCAGCGACCATGTGGGCTTTCAAGACCAGGTGGCTATATATATGGTATAGCATCTAAATGTTATAGCAAAAATAGGGGACTATGGGGGCAGTGAAGATTATGTGACTAGTTCCTTATTTTTGTTATACCAACTTAACTTGATTTAGGCCCAGTTCAACTTACCATGATGTTTTATGATGTTGGGTTGGTTTATGTGTGCTTCTTCAAAGACTGGTATTGGATTTGCTCGTGAGGCATACATTGTGGGATGAATAAATTAATAATGGGAAGGGGCCAATGATGAAAAAATATCTTCCACACACATGGAATTTTGCTTTGTTGCTACATATATGTTACATTGTGTGGATTTCCTAGACACATGTTTTAATGCAGAACATAAGGATTCCAGATTATCCTTTGGACTCCATTCAGATAATGGCCTTCTTAGAGTTGATTTATGTAGTCAGGCAGGTTTGTTCACAAGGAGGAGTAAACATACAAAAAAGGCTCTTATTCTGCCTATTTCTTAATTTTTATCCACAGATCCCCCCCAGGGTCCAAACACACGTTTTAAGCAAAACACAAGGTGTTTAAATACATGCAAAACAGAAGTTGAATAACCTTTGCATAGTGCACTGAAATATGTTTTGTATATCAGATAGGAGTTCATCACTGAACTACAGTTTAATGTCCTGTTGTTGCCCATGCTCACTCACATTCCCCAACCCCGCCACACAAACAATAATTTCCAAATATTGGCATTGCTTAAAACGTAATATGCACTTGGAAGCTCATATAATCTACACTGATTTACAAATATAGTCTACCTTCATCATGAAATATTTAGTCTATAATTCAGTTCTTTTAATCAAATATAATAGGTTAATTTTGCCATGACTACATAATCCCACTTTTTATTGTAGAATTGTTTATGCATTGGAGCTATGGACCTTCTCCACGTACATTCAATAAAAATATTGCTGGAAGTAGGGGAGCCTAAGATTCTTCCTAAGTGAATTTTTACCGTTTTCCAATATTTCATTACAAACGCACATTTCCGCCACATGTGAAAAATGTCTTCCTTTCTCCTCTAGTTCTTGCTCTTGCTGAAATCCTGTGTGTAATTACTCCTGAACACCTCCCCCTGAACAGAGTGCATATATTATGGATGTGTGTATATATATATATATATGCACACACACACACATCTGTTTTAACCCCTTTTAGTTTTTGCTTTTTAAGATTTTAAATGATTTTAAATTATTGTACCCCTCCCTCCTTATGCTGGTCTATGGGCATAATAAAGTTTTGTTGTTGTTATTGAGTGCATATAGACAGTGCTTTTTTTCTTTAAAAAACGTTTAGGGGTAATCTCATTTTCCTCCTCATATTGAGTACTGCCCCTCAATGAGGCCAAACTTAGATTCACAAAATGTTTAGGGGTATGTGTACCCCTGCGTCCCCCCAGAAAAACCACTTCAAATAGGATAGCACTGCTAATTGCTTGGAGGTCTGCATTGCATTTGTCACCTAATTTCAACATTCAGATAGGTTTCTCCAGTTGAATGTAAAGAGTCTAGGAGTTATTTGAACTCAATATGGATATAATTTTAAGGGATTAGAAAGCTATAAACTCCCTGGCTGCTTCACTGCCTTTATGTACTTTTTGATTAAAGAAGTCCAAATAAGAATAGTGCATTTATTATCACAGGTTCCATTAAACGATACTTTAATTAAGACTAGCTGCTCAGTTCTTTCAAGACATGCAAGCTTCTCTATGCATGCTTACATCTAAGGTCCCCCAATTATCTGCAAGACAGCAGTTACAGAGTGTCAGGGGCATTTTGCCATTTGCCCAAATGGTTCTTAAATTGCTGAAAGGCAAGTCTTTGGTGGTGGTATGGACTGGAGGCTCTGTGCGAATAATTCCATGGAAAGAAAATACCGGTAATAATCATTTTCAGTGCAAACCGATGTATATAGCCAATATATAACTCAAATAAGAATAGAAAACAAGACCTTATTCAGAAAGGATACAAAAGGTGCATAAGAAAGCAGAATCAAGCATTCGTCCTGTTATTTTGTAATTTGATTTCTCCCTTTAAAATCTGCAATTAATTATCAACCAGTTTCTATGCATTTTTCCCTTTCTTTCCTTAAATGTGAAGGGAATTCTCCCTGTAAACTAATGAACTAAAGTGAATCCAAATAGAGACCAGCTGGCTGAATTACTAGGTAATTTTATACACATGATTGACTTTATGATCGTTTCACTGAAGTAACTAGTCTTTATTCTCACAATCAGTACCAACAATAATTCCAGGGGAAAAGGGTGAAGAGGATGATTGAAATCAGGAGAACAAGGAGAGGTTAGTTTGATATCCTACAGTACACTCTTGCAGAGTTTTTTGTGCATAATCAACCTTGAATTACAGGTCCTTGTAGGCTCAAAAGCAACGCATAGTGAATAGCTGTCTCTGAGACATAATCAGCAACCAATGCCTAAATAATCATTACAGATATTCCATTAAAAGCATCTTGCTGTGTGGCATTTTAACCATACAAATTGTTCCGGGTTTGTTTCTGTTTTGGGGTTTTTTAAAAAACAGATTGTAACCTCTACAAGAGTTTCCTTCGGGTATCTACCACTTGCATCTGAATTCCCCCTTCCCCAGCTTATAATTTATTAGTTTCTTTGCAACTGCATAATGCTTTTGAGGGGGAGAGTACAAGATCAAGTTTAAAAAAAACTGCTGTTTGAATCCATGGAACCTTTGCTCACTTTGAGCCAACTAAAATCTGATGAAACAAAACAGGGATGGGGAGAGGTGAGAAGGTTAAATGGTCTGGAATTCCCAAGGGAATCTGTTTTTACAGCAGGCAGTATTTTCCCAAAATATGTATAAAATAAGCAACAATTGCTTTTTCAACAAAAGACTAAACAAATATATGAAAATAGATATCCTTTCAGGCTTTTCCTAAGAGTCATCACATTTGAGTTTCATTAAAATTAACATGTAAAAAGGGTTAATGATGTACTGCAATACAACAGAGAGCGAAGAAAGATGCAGAGCAGTAACTTTACATTGGGATGTTGTATAATTGCAGATCAGCAAAGTTGATATCAGTTCTTGTCTATTTCTCAACTGAGCCTGTTGGCTTGCTAGAATACAAAGGTGATCCAGCATCATCGTCCGGTTCACAGGTGATCGAAGTCCTGGCTGGGGATGTCGGGACCGGGGGCAAGATGGCGGGATGGGAGCAGGAACAGGGGTCCAGAAGCCAGGAGTCAGAAAGCAAAGAGTCTGAGGGTCAGAGAGCCAGGAGTGAAGAAGCCAAGGGTCCGAGGGTCAGGAAGCAAGGAGTCACAAAATCAAGGGTCCGAGGATCAAGAAGCAAAGAGTCAAATGCAGCAAGGCAGGGAACATGTTGCTGTGGCAAAGAGCCGAAGGGAAAATGCTGACCTTATATCCCTTCCTGGCTCTTACCACCAGGTGCTGTGAGTTACCAATTGGCCTCACCTTGCCTCTTCAGAACAAACTTAGGAAGGCCCCAGTCCTGCAGAGTCCTGTTCATCACAAGGCCTGGCTCCTGCACACACACCTGACATCCAGGCAATTAGCACAACTGCTTCTATGCATCCTACCAAGAAGAGAGTTTAGCAAGCAGGGATCTTGGGATCATAACACAATAGAAATTATAGCAAGGGTGCTAGAGATAGGTGAACACCCTTGTGTTCACTTCAAAAACCACTTGTGCCATTCAGGTGATATAAAGCTGAATAGGATAAAATTTTGACAAGGCTTAGAAGGAACAGATGCTTGAAGGACAAAGTAGCCCTTCTCTGGATACTACCCTGTCTTGCTGCTCAAGAGACAGAAAGGACCATGGGGACGCGGGGTGCATTAGCAGTCAGCAGATGGTGAAAGAATCCTGGTGGGTCAACCATCAGACAGCAAATGATTCATGGAGCATCATTTCCTACCAAGGAATTATGGGACTTGTAGTCCAGCTCACAACATAACAGTGGGAAAGGACTCACCTTGTGTCATTTGCTTGCCAAGAACCTCAAGTCTCCACCGCAACCTTTCAGTCAGTATTTCAAACACCACTATCTGTATTATTGCAAGTGAAATCAAAGCAGGCACTCCTGTCTTACCTCTCCTTGCTCCCTCATTCCTCCTCCAGCTGCTACTGACTTCTCTTCCAGCAATTAAACCAAAGCAAGATTATTATTGTTGTTACAAATTATTACCTGCCCTTCACCCTACGGTGCCAGGGTTGGTTGCAACAATTAAAATGCAACATTAATCTTTTTTTAAAAAAAATTAAAAACAGTTTAAAGCAACTTAAAATTACAGAAATAAGGTGGGTCCTAAAACATACACCTCAAGTGTCAAAAGGCAGGATAAAGAGGCACATCTTCAGCGCCGAAAGCAGTAAAATGAAGGTGCCATATTCACCTCCTCTACAACTTAGAGGATACCACAAAAAATGCCCTCTCCTGACCACCAACCCTTCTGAGGGCAGTGGAACAACAAAGGGCATGCCCTTCATGTAGCCCCTGAAAGGGTCTGTAGTGAAAAAGGCAGTCTTTCAGGCATTGGTGGGTTTTGTCATTAACAGCTTTAAACATTAATGATAAGTCAGTAGCAGCTGTCAGAAGACTGGGGGTACAAGGCGAGGGAAGGCAGGCCTGCTTTAATCTACCTTAACTGTCAGGGGTCCTTTACCTTTTTAAGTCCAGTCACAGACGACTCTAGGATTGTGGCGCTCATCTCGCTTTACAGGCTGAGGGAGCCAGCGTTTGTCCACAGACAGTTTTTGCAGGTCATGTGGCCAGCATGACTAAGCCGCTTCTGGCGAAACCAGAGCAGCGCATGGAAAAGCCATTTACCTTCCCACCGGAGCAGTACCTCTTTATCTACTTGCACTTTTTGTTTTTTATAAATATTTATTAAGGTTTTCAATATAGGTACATAGATAACACACAGTATAACATATATCATAACATATTTTCACAACTTCTTTGGACTCCCTCACGTCTCCCGCTCCCACTTTCATCATTATACGTTTTTACCAGCAATTTGTCATCTTGTTTACATTCTTGTGTCCCATAAACTTAATTTATAGTCTAACAATTCTCCAAAAGGTTTATGTTTTCTCAATCTCACTTGTCATCCTAATTCCATCCAATTTAGTGGTGCTCAATTATTTATAATCTAGCATCCTGCTTAACATTCAGCCAAATTACAATGTTTTTGTAAATATATCTTGAATTTCTTCCAGTCCTCTTCCACCCTCTCCTCTCCCAGGTCTCGGATCTACTTGCACTTTTTGGCATGCTTTCGAACTGATAGGTTGGTAGGAGCTGGGACCGAGCAACGGGAGCTCACTCCATCGCTCGGATTCGAACCACCGACTTTCTGATCGGAAGCCCAAGAGGCTCAGTGGTTTAGACCACAGCGCCACTCACATCCCTTTAATCTACCTTACAATAATACAATATGGGTGCTTGCATACCTGAGCATACCTAGCTAGAAAATGGCTCTGTCCCAATAGTTCTTACACTTTTCCTGCCTCTTGGTGTTTGCTACTCCAGGTCCTTTCCTCTGTCTGCTCTTTCCAAAGCTACATGACAGGCAGGTGGGCATGATTATGATAGGAACTCTAGCCTTATTGGGATGCTATTGTCCTTTCTGCTGTCATGACTGTGAATAACTTCCCAGGAAGGTTACTCACTTCTAATCCCATCTTGAAAACTGTATGCTCCGTTGCTTTCACAAAGACAAAGTCCTGTTTTTATCTGAGATGGCCATCCATAGTTCTCATCACACTGTTTTCTCTCAGTCGTTTAAGCAGAGCCAGCCTCTATTCAAACAATCACTCATTCATTCAGTTTATAACTGATTTACAGTACATTGAGGAATTAAAAATAGAACAGGAGAAATCCAACAGCAATAGGAAGCATGATTAAAAACTTGACACTTTTTAAAGATATATGAATACAGAAGTATAGAACCTTAATGGAAACTCATACTATGGAGTGGTAGTACACAATTCTTTAAATTAATAAGAGAACAAGTAAGGGGAATCCTGCATTGTTTGAGTATAAGAACCTCTGTAGTTTTAAAGTTTTAAAGTTCTAGAATTCAGAAATCAGTGACTACTGAATCTAGAAGGGAAGCTTGGGGGATCGCTGTAGGTTGGTACAAGGCAGTGACTGGAGGCAGGGAGAGAAATTTGGTTCTGGTTTTCTCCATCTCCTCCTATCCTACAAACAAACAATGGACACTTAAGCAATGTAATATTACAATTAAAGGTAAAGGGACCCCTGACCGTTAGGTTCAGTCGCGGATGACTCTGGGGTTGTGGCGCTCATCTCGCTTTATTGGCTGAGGGAGCCAGCGTACAGCTTCCAGGTCATGTGGCCAGCATGACTAAGCCGCTTCTGGCGAACCAGAACAGCACACGGAAACGCTATTTACCTTCCTGTCAGAGTGGTACCTATTTATCTACTTGAACGTGCTTTCGAACTACTAGGTTGGCAGGAGCAAGGACCGAGCAACGGGAGCTCACCCCGCTGTGGGGATTCAAACCGCCGACCTTCTGATCGGCAAGCCCTAGGCTCTGCGGTTTAACCCACAGCTCCACCCGCGTCCCAATATTACAATTACTTTGAAGCTAATTGGACTGAATTTTATGTGATAGGTCAAGGCTGAAAGACTCCCATTATTTCAATCCACTTACTTTAAAACATTATAGTTTGTAGCAAAATGTGTTCTTAGTGGGGGACAGGGTTTTAAAAAAAGTTGGGGGAAGCTGAATTATTACTTTGACAAATGAAGCTGTTGTTCTTTGTATTCATAATTTTATTTGTATTCCACTTTTTTGCAAAAAGAATAATGTTCAAACTGGCTTATAATAAAGAAAATAGGAGTATGTCGCAAAATCAACCATTGCAAAAACAAAATTCATAATAAGCATAATAGCAACAAGTTTCTGTTAATAACATTACACTTGCTGGCAAATGCAACGAGGATGATTCACGGTTTCACCTTCATCCTAGAAACACCTCTCCCATGATATTTCTCATGGTCCTTCTTCTGCAGCGATTTGAAAGCCAGGGGTGGGCTAGCTATGCCACTACCTATGCCTTTCTCCCATAGTCAGAATAACAGCTTCAAAACATGCTGGGATCCAACAAGAAAAATATCCCTGCCATACTTTTAATACTGAGAAAGGCTATACCTGTTGAATGCTGCCTTTTACACAGGCTTATTTGCTTACCTACTATTCTGTCCCATTATAAGCAATTAAATGGCATCTTGTCTTATTTATTTATTTATTTATGTATGTATGTATGTATGTATGTATTTCTATACCACAACATGATGAGATGTCAGAACGATGTCCAACACTAAAACATAAAACACCATTGAAACAATACAGATAATCATTAAAGTGACTGGCTAATCAACTTAAACAGCTGCAAAGGCCTGTTAGCATAAGAAGTTCTTCACAAGAAGCCTGAAAAACAAAGGTTTTGGGATGGTTGCCAAATATCTGATGGAAGAATGTTCCACAGCATAAGCCTAGTAACACTAAATGCCTAACTTCTAGTTGAGGCCTGTCAGGTCTCTGTAACACAGGCAACATAGTTGAGGCCTGTCAGGTCTCTGTAACACAGGCGACATCTAACACCTAACAATTTCCAAATGGTTCAGGGCTTTGGAAAAGAATATCAAAACTGTTTTTCGATGGCCTCCCCTCAAAAATGCATAGTGGAAGGGGAAGGACAGAAGCTACAATGGGAGAAACCAAGCCTACTTTTATTATTGCCAGCGCTGGAGTTCTTTTGCACTGTTGTACATTTCTCCTTTTTGAATTATAGTGCTGGAGGAGACTCTTGAGAGTTCCATGGACTGCAAGAAGATCAAACCTCTCCATTCTGAAGGAAATCAGCCCTGAGTGTTCACTGGATGGACAGATCCTGAAGCTGAGACTCCAATACTTTGGCCCCCTCATGAGAAGAGAAGACTCCCTGGAAAAGACCCTGATGTTGGGAAAGATGGAGGGCACAAGGAGAAGGGGACAACAGAGGACGAGATGGCTGGACAGTGTTCTCAAAGCTACCAGCATGAGTTTGACCAAATTGCGGGAGGCAGTGGAAGACAGGAGTGCCTGGCATGCTCTGGTCCATGGGTTCATGAAGAGTCGGACATGACTAAATGACTAAACAACAACAACAACACATTTCTCCTACTGAGTTCAATGTTGTTTGTCTTAAAAACTATTATTATTCATGACATACCTGTCCTCTTTACTATGACTTTGTAAGGTAGGATAGAGAAGAGTCTTGTTTTAGTGTTGTTTGAGGGAAACACATATACACACACCACTTCTACACAGTCCACTGGGGTGTGCACCACTGAATCCAGTGAGCTTAGTTGCAAGTCAGCTAAGCCCCTTGCATACAGCACTTAATTCAGAAATAGCTAGTGGGGCGGGGCAGTGGGAGGCCCCATGTTGCTCACCTGGCTTCCCAATGCAGACACCAATGCAGAAACTAAAAGGGAAAGGGGCAGAGAGGTTGGCACAGTGCAGACACATCAACACAGCCAATCCACGTCCCGCTGCTGCATTCGCACCATGCCACCCTGCCCTTCCTCCCGTTACCAGCAGTGACCTCCTCCTTGGGAAGCCAGGCAAGCAACACCTCACTTTAGCAGCAACTATTGACATAACTGATTTAGAGAATTCACTGTCATACGTGGCAATGGCCCCCCATGCCTATAAAAGGAAACAAGAAAAAAACGATGGTGGAGAAGGCAATCAGTGGCTATTACTCATGATGGCTTTATGTCACCTCCAGTATGGGAGGAGAATCTGCTGGAGACAACATTAGAGGGCTGTTGTCTTCCTGTCCAGCTTGTGGGCTTCTCAGAAGCATCCATTTAGCTGCAGGGAGGAACATGACGCTGGCCGGATATAGCCTATTGATTTGATCCAGCAGGACCATTTATATGTTCTTTACCCTCCAGGAATTTGGAAGAAATATACAGAGACAGATTCCTGGCAACTATCCTTAAAGTTAATTGTAATCTGCATAAATGTAACATTTGAGACAAACAAGAAACGGTTTCTAAGTTTGATTCCAGTATTACTGGTTGACTGGTTGACAAGAAGCTATTTTAGCGTTGCTGAAAGCGCTAATTCTCCGTGTGGCTATTTCCCTCTCTGTGTGAAATACTACCTTAAAAATTACACGGAGCTGGCCCACAATTATAAAATGAAAGCTCCTTGAGCACAGTAAGCAATGTATTCTTATAATGATTGATGACAGATGTCCAATCAGGCTCTTGTTACCGGGATCTGAGCTGGGGTGGGACCAACAGAGTGGTGTGCCAAAGGCCATATGCAAAATGGGAAAGCTGAACAATGTGGATTCACAACTTTCCGAAGAGTGGAGAGTGCTGGGGAAGGTCATCTTTTGTAACTGCAACCTGAGAATGAATGTGGCCTCAACAGATTACTGTAAAACTGGTTTTATTTAGATCAGAACAAAGTTTCCTGCACTTTCCAGCTCTTGTACATTTTTTGTCCTGTAAATATCCTTTACAGCCCTGAGGCCATGACCATATGTCTCTCACATTGGCCAGCCTGAACCCTTTCCATCAGCTGCAGAAAACTTTTCAACACATCTGGTCCAGGCTTTTCGCATCAGCTGCTATAAGCCTCTGTATGTAGTAACTGCAAATCCTTTCCTATTGGCGGATGCAGACTTTGCAGTGCAATTGCCTGTTAAGAATACTGTAGCTGTTACCACAGACCTTTCACATTAGCTAACCAGAGGTTTTACATTTCCACCTCATTAAGGGCCAAGATCTTCTTTCAATTAAAATCAGCGGCATAGCTCACATCAATTTAAATGAGAGCTGGGTGAAGCTTTTTGCAGGTGTAACTGGCCAAATCTGGTTTTCCAGATTTCGTTTTATTTAAAAAAAAAAATGGTTTGCTAATCAGAGAGTTAAGCTGGTAAAATATTTGGCTCAGATATTTCTCAGGCTCAGCTATGACTAAGTTTGTGCCAGTTCAGCTCTGGCTCAAGTTACAGTGTAGTCACAAGGAAGCTAGGAAACGGCAGTTCATTTTTTCATCTGAGGCTCCTACCCAGCATCCCAACCTTTGCTTCTGCTATATGTACCAGGCTTCCAGAGTTTATGTCATGGACTGGCTGGATGCAGAGGAATGGTGGGAACCCACAGAGGAAGAAGGCTCAGAGCCAGGGGATTGGTGGTGGGATGACAATGAGTGGTCAGAGGGAGAGGAGGGGGCAGACTGGGGGCAGGAGGTGTCAGAAACTGAAGAGGCAACAGGGTTTAGTGAGCAGGGAGAGACTGTTGCAGAGGGCAGTCCAGAGGCTGGAGAGGAGTTGAGGCAGGTTGGTTGCTCTCCTCTGTATATGCTCCTGCTTGTCGATATCCTCCTTAAATTGTGGTGCCCAGAACTGAACATAGTACTCTGGGTTGGATCTACCCAATGCAGAATAGAACGGTACAATTTATTTTCCTTGATCTGCATACTATATTTCTGTAGATTTAATCATTTTTCCCTCTGTGTGTATGCTGTTAATTGCTGGAGGATATGGTCCGACATCACCAACCCAAATGAGGTCAAATATTTACTTAACCCCAGACTAAAATGACGAATGCTTAAATAAAAGAAAAGGTCTTCCACAAAGCCCTTTTACATTTTACTGAGCCTTTTCATATATATGTTCCTGCATAAATCACAGTTTGTGTCTTATGTGCAATTAACTAATTGGTATTTTGTTTCCATACAGTGCCCACTCGAATGAATTTTGCATGGCTTGGTTGTAGGTGATAGCCTTACCAATTTGTTAAAATAACGTTCACTGAGAATAAATGTATTAAAAGCAAATGCCATTCATTAAAGCCTACTGTACACACACAGACTTTTCATCCATAAGAATCTGACTTAGCTTCTGGCACTGCTGGTGATGAATGGTATGAAATGAATATCAGATTAAGATGTGAGACTGCAGAGTTGTGAAAAGATTCCCATGGCACCCTGACTGCACTGACTTTCCTCACACACTGGGGAGCGACTAGCTTAAAGTCTGCCATGACATCAATTAAAATTACTGCCACATTATGAAAACAAAATTAGTTGCACTTCTGTCAATTTTATAGCTCTACTTTGATAGAAGAATTCATTTTCATTATGAATGGATGAGGGTCCTGGAGAATTCAATGGTTCCTGTGAAATAGTTGTTGCTGTACTTTAACAGATGGGAGAGGGACATTTTTATAACTCACATCTATATTGAGAGGCAAGTTGCTATCAGAGGCATTCCACATTTCATGGGCACCAAAGGCAAAATTCCTATTGATTGTCATGTATCAGGATTGTCCCTGCATTTTTCATTACACTATGGCAAGGATGCATCTCGTGTTGTGCTATTGGAAAGTACCTCCCCAAAAATATTTACCACAGGAATGGGGAACCTGTGGTCATAGTGGCTAGGGCTGATGGGAACTGAAGAACATCTGGAGGGCCACAGATTCCCCACTTCTGATTTTCAGTATATATTATGTTCCTTTACATTAAAAGAAAAAGAAAAACCTTTTTTGCCATTGTATTTTGTCTTTCCATTGTTAAAGTCATAAAGAAGATAGGATTTGAATGGTCGCAAAGTTGAATTTTTTGCCTTAAAGTTATCCCAATTTAATGGAGATCCTTTAGGGACTTTTGGAAAACTTGTGATGCTGCTGAAACTCTTAAATGATATTTCTGAAACTCATAATGCCCAGTTCCATTGTCAACTGTATGCCTATCCTCAATAGTTCTTCTCTGACTTGAGTTGTTTCCAAGCCAGAGAAGAATTCATGGAATACTCAGGACTGCAAGACCTCAAGGACTGCCTCTCTTCATAGGAACCTATCTGGACCCGGAGATCATATTCTGAATCCCTTCTTCATGTGCCTTCTCCACAAGAGATCTGGAAGGTGGCAACATGAGAACGGGCCTTCTCTGCAGTAGCTCCCCATTTGTGGAATACTCTTCCCAAGGAGGTTTGACTGGCGCCTTCATTCATTATACCCCTTTAGGCACCAGGCAAAAAAGTTCATGTTAACCAGGCCTATGACTGATTGACATCTGATGCCCTTTTAAATGTGCTGTGGAAAGGAGGGTTATTGGTTTGTTTCTGTTCATATTTTTATCATGTATTTTGTGTTTTTTATATTGTAATTTTTATGTTGTGAACTGTCCTAAGATCTATGGGTATACAAATTCAATAAATAAAATAAAAATGCTGGCTTCAATCCATAAAAAATATGTGTGATGGATGCATTAGGCCTTGGCTTTTGCCTTAATAAACACACAGAGAAATGGCATATTTTGCTGTGTAAAATAAAGTGTTTAATGAACCACGAACTTCAAAATCTGCCCTATAATGATTCATAGAATCAAAGAATTGTAGAGTTGGAAGGGGCTACATCTAGTCCAACCTTCCTAAATGCAGGAATCTTTTGCCCAATGTGGGGCATGAAGCCATGATCCTGAGTTTAAGAGTCTCATTCTCTACCAACTAAGCTATTCTTCAACCATGAGGGATACAGCCCTTCAGTCAAAAAGGATTCCCCATGCCAATATATGAAAAAACAGTACTGGGGATAGCAGAAAACAGATAGTATTCTGCTATCCCCCGTACTCTGTTCTCTGTTGGGCGTGGACATCTCCACAAATGTAGAGAAATGTTCACGAAGGAGCCTCCTCCCTGTCCACTAAAAGTCCTTATATACAGTAGAGCTGTTATGTTGCTCCCCATATATGTAAGGAACCCCTATATCAGGATAATTACCTTTAGAGATTAAAAGCGGAGGTGTGTGGTGGGTTGTTGCTGTTGTTGAAGTGGCTATTTATTCATTGATCCACTGTAGGCAGGTAGGACTCTAGCAGGCTGCTAAATGAATCGTGCAGTCAATAATGTAATAAGACACATTGGTAGACCACAATGACAGTGAGCCAACTTGTGTAAAAATAATCCTCATCTTTTTCTTATGCACGCAAAATTGGGAAATAAAATATAAGAGAATATGTACTAATAATACAATCCACTGGCCAATTTTTAATTTAATAAACGCTAGCCCTTTCCAGGCATTTACCGTGTTATAACGCTGCATTTTAATGTGGGGAGGGAGGAGAGAGCATGTCCACGGTAGGATCTACCCCTGACTTCTCTGTGTTTATTCCCATATTTTTTTAAAAAAAGAGTTATTGTCATGCATCTGTGGACACCTCTCTGTGCATTTGGGAATCCTGGTACTAAACCAGCAATTTTCTAATGAAAAAGGTAAATCAGTAATGAATGAATAAATAAATCAGTGTGTTCAAATCATAGTGAAATGTCCTGCTCTTGTGCCCTTCACTTAAAGTGGTGTGTGTGTGTGTGTGTGTGTGTGTGTGTGTGTGTGTGTAGAAGTGCCATAGGTGAGGATGGGAGTCAGCACATTTCTCCCAACATTTGACTTGAATCTTCTGCTTATTAATCAGACTGACTGTTTTCTAGTTCATGAGGCTCATATAATGCTGCCCACTGTCCCTGCTGTCTTGATATTATACGTAGCATCACATTACAGTGATGACATGTGCTAATGATGGCCTTGCCACCTGATAATGTGGCACCTTTAATGAGGCTTTGTGTGCTCATTAACTTTGCCTATGAAAACTTTGCAGGGGGAACAATGGTCTGAGTAACTTGGCAACACGCGGAACAAATTCCACAATTCCCAATTAATATATAACACCAGTTATTCATGATTAACAGTTTAGATGGCAGTACGCTTTAAAAAAAAGTCCATCAGCACCACTTTAAGTACATTATAATTATTACTGTCAAGAAAGTTAAAAAAAAGGATGTTGATAGTAAAGGACGAACTTGGCTCAGAGGGGTTAACAAAGACTTTTCTGCCTGCCCATTCCTAATGTTAGCATGGTAATCTTACACAGCAAGTGTTTTCCTAATGTCCTGGGGAGCCTGATCATTGTAAATTACCTGTGACAACTCATTAATCCTCTTTTTCCTCACAAATGCATAATTAATGGTAACATTGACAATAATACACAAATTAGCTAAGTGACGCTTTATGGTGTTGGTTTTGATTAACATCAGGAACCCAAAAATGACATTAATGCAATGCAGATCCCAAAAGACAACCCGCACTCTGACCCCGGACATACATTTTGTTTGCACCATCACAAAGATTAATCCTCCTCTGGATGAAGACCGGACAAAACTCTGGCCAGTGGCATTGCATCCTGGGCAGTCGCTGGAAAACAAAACTCACCCTGACTGCATTTGTTTAAGAAGGAAATCTTAATGCATAAAAAAACCAGTTTAGTGTTATTTGCTATTGTCTTGTTAAGACAAAGATAAATGAGCTACTGTCGTGACTTAGATCAATGGCTTCTCCACAAACTTTTATTATTTGCTTTTGATGGGATTTAATTTCATTTTAAAAGATACCTAAACACATGAATTGAATACTATTATTAATAATGTCCATCCACCCCATTTTCGCAATGTTTTATAAATTGATGCACTTTTAAAAAGTGTGTGAATATACTATCTGTTGTCAACATCTAACATTAGCAGAAATAGCTGGAAGCTTTTGAAATATATTTTCCCCCATGTAATGTTCTTAGGTTCAAAGTGACCTAAGTAATGGAAACTGGTGGGAGGTGGCTGTTTCTAAATAACTTCCAAAAGCAATGTCTCAGTCCAAATCTATACTAGTTACTCTAAAAATAAATCAAGAAAAAATAGTGAAAAATACAATGCAGCATTTTTTAACACTACTTTGCTACTTCTCATGATTTCCATGTATCTTCCTTTAATTGTTTGCAATGGAATAGATTTTTCCTTTAAACATAACTATATTATTCTAATAGAACTGAATATTGTTGTAGTAGTGGGCTTGTGCTGCCAAATGGGGTCCAATTAAAATACTATATTACAAACATGTTGGTATCTCCTTGAGCTGACATCTGTGTGCCTCAATCTATTTCATATTTTAAAAATACTGCCAGCAGAACTCAATAAAAGCATTCAACAGTTTATTTATACTCTTATCAACGGTGTTTAAAAGTTGCCTGTTCCCGCTTCCCATAATTGCATAGATTCAACAATCTTCTCATGTTGTTGTTCCCTTGAGCAATGGAGTACTTCTTTATAGAATGCTTTTTTTAATAGAAAGTTTTCCCAAAAAATTGGGAGATAAATGACACGAATGAAATGAAATGAACAGCATAGAGGATAAAATAATGTGCGTAGGTTTAACACTAACATAAATAATTAACCTGCCAACTTGAATGGGTGGATGTCTGTATTTAAAATCAGAGAATAAATCACACATGGTTGCTTTGTTTATCACTATTCTTCCTCTTTTTCAAATGAAGAATCATAGATTTTTCTCTTTCGGTTAATCATTTAGAATACATTTTCTAATTCAGGTAATTAAGAATTGCTATTTTAACTGTTGTGGGTGCTGTATTTCCCCCTAGTCACAAGCACATTTTAAAGCACCGTGGAATTTAAAGGGCTGCGGGGAGTCCCAGGGAGGCCATATTTTCACTCAAACTAATCCATTTTTAAAATCTACATTACGGCAATAAATGATTTTTATTATTTGAGCGGAATAAAGTGTCACATTTGAAAGGCACTTCAGTCTAATTCATACCTCCACACTGGCAAAGATATGCAAACACTAAAACTGAGCGGCACTTTGTATATTGGTATACAAACGGGGTCGCCCTAAACTGAGAGAAATATCTTTATATATCCGCTGTGGCACAGGGTCATTCAAAATGTCATTTATACTTCTTCTGAACTTGTAAAAGAGAGCTTGGCTGGGGCTGTACATTTCAAACGGCTCTGTTTAGCATACCCTTTATCAGCTAGTAGGAATCTAGTGTCAAACATCATTGGTTGGTAAGCTACTGTCGCCATCAGCTGCTTTTACTTTGCTGAATTAATAAGCCAGCAGCGACAACAAAACCTCTTCAATGTACCTCTCAGATTAGACATCTCACTTTTAACCCTTCCAAACTGTCTTAATTTCCACTTTCAATTCTAAGGATGATTAATATTACCCTCTTAGCTTGCCCATGTCATTTAGGTTCTCTCATCCTGTGCCAGCTTCCAAGAAAGCAATTTGTGAAATGAGATTTTTATAGACAAGGCTTGTTTCAATATTTTAAGTGGTGTACATTGACTGTAGTGGCGGTGGCGATAGTAAAGCCGAGTGATTTCGCAAAGCTAGACCCCTCTAAAAAGTAAAATGGGGTGGGGGGGTATGGTACGCGAGGAAAACAAAAATAATCCTGACAACCTGTTTCATAATGTTTTGGCGTTTTCATTGTTTCCCAAGGAATCTGTGCATTCTGCAAGGAGAACTTTGCTCAAGGTCATCACTGTTGTATCGTTAAACATTAAAATCTGATGAAATGGCAGAGCTGGGCAATGTTTTGTGGTGAGGCAACTCCATTGCGGAGTTTTACATTAGCCTGATTTATATAATTGGTCCAGAACCGCAGTCTAGTGGCTCCATATTTACTTTTATAACTTCACTATAAAGGAGTGGCCTCAATACAGGAATGGTTGTGTGCACTGACTAAACATGGATTCTGTTTTACTTATTTTCCTCTCTTCTTCCACCCTGCCTTAAGATGGTAACCAGCACAGCCTGCTCTAAGCTTTGATTTGTTGCTGGATCAAGTCTTAGGACTGGGAAATAGAAGCATTCTTCCAGGCTCCAATCCTAAACACACTTGCTAGAGAGGAATCCCTACTGAACACTTTAGAACAGGCATAGGCAAACTCAGCCCTCCAGGACCAGTAGTCAGGGATGATGGGAGTTGTAGTCCCAAACATCTGGAGGGCCGAGTTTGCCTATGCCTGCTTTATAACTTTTCAAATTGCACATGCATGGGATATATGGAACACATATGTTCAGGGAAGTTTTTAATATGTGACATTTTAGTGTATCTTTTATCTTTGTTGGAAGCCGCCCAGAGTGGCTGGGGAGACCCAGCCAGATGGGCGGGGTACAAATAATAAATTATTATTATTATTATTATTATTATTGTTATTGTTATTGTTATTATTATTATTGTTATTGTTATTGTTATTATTATTATTAATTTCATCATCAAGTACAATTTTATATGACATTTCCAGAATGTTTTCCTCCTGGAAGGTCAAGTTCAAACTTTATTTTCAATGATAGAACATTTGAATTCTTGGAAGTAAGACAGGACACTAGACTAACTGTGCTAAAATAGTCATTCTTTTAAAAATTAGATGTTTACCTGTTGCTGTAAAGCAACAACAAATGTAACAACAGTAGGAAGTTCTCTTTAGCAATCAATTAACTTAAACCAACAGGATTTTGATGGGGGGGGATGAAATCCAGTGTGTATGAATTATACCTGTTTCAATTTTTAAGCATTTTAGAACATTGTTTATAACGGCTTCTGATATTTCTAGTTATATTTTTGGTCTGTGAAGGCCAAGTAAATTTGGAAAGTAAATGCACATCCAGATGTCCATAACACACACAAAATAGATAACCCCACCAGTATGTTATTGTATTTAAATTGTCAGCCATATTGTAAAGAGTGTAACTGCATGGGAAGAGGGGACAGAATTCTGGTCATGTTTTGCTGTTTTGTAACATACAAAAAGCATAATTTGAACACAAGATCAAAGAACTCTTGCAAAAGACCTTTTACGGGACAGCTAAATGTTCAAGTGCCTTAATAAAGAGGAAGCTGATGATTTTATCTTGTCTGTCACAAATTTGAACTGGATAATGCAGGTGTGGGAGTGAAATCCTAATTAAAAGTTTAATTTCACTCACCAGTCATAGCATTCTCCACTTTTGACAGACTACCCGCTTATAATTTTTCAAAAGTGAATGAAATGTCTGATGGATAAGAGAGAACGAGGGGCATTTGAAAAATGACAATTTTAAGGACCTGTAATTTTACACTTAACGGCTTTTGTTTTGTTTTGTTTTGTTTTGTTTTGTTTTCAGAGGCAGGAAACCAGCTTGTTTTCATCCCTCATGGAAACAGAGCTGTGAGTTCTTCCCTTTCCGTTTTCGCATGATATTCAGTAAGACTGCTGGGATTGGTTGCAAATTTGTGTACATGTGCCAAAAGTGATTGCAATCTAAAGCTTTATTTTGAGAGATCTTAACCAAACACAGGTTCATGTAAACAGACCTCACTGAGTTGCCATATGACCTCTGAGGGCTGAAAATTCTCAAGAATCCTCTGCATACTCAGTTTTCTAGCAAAAAAAGGACATTGTCCCTTATGATGTTACTGTTTATTTTCAAACTGAGGCATCATGTCAATAACGAATGCCAAATGACTTCCACCCACCGCAGTGCCAAGTTCAGGTACTTGACAGCAATATTAGCTTATAACAACAAAACTTGACCAAGTTAGGTAGTCATTATTGCAGTATTTAGCTGTTCGGGATTTTTAATGCTGAGTTACTGGGGTAAATGTAGGAATTTGTATCTGTTTATTTTTATCTATCTCCCTTGCAGATATTAACAAGCAATTGTGGTAACTAGTTGTTCAAGTTAGCACGTACCTCAATTTAAGCCAATGTTAACGCAGTTTCTATATAACAAACATAGCAAACAGCTTCTTTCTTCCCTCACACTTTATTTGGTTACATTATGTAGTTCATTCAGGATGAACTGTGTGGAAGGGCAAACTCTTTCAATTCAACTTGTTAAGATAATCTAGCTCTTTGTATTAAAATAATAAAATTTCTCTTACAGAGAGATGACCAGGCATACTCCACAAGAGCTTGTGAGATTTTTTTGCCTGATGGGGAATTTTAGGACAGAATGTGTTGTGCTATGAGGAAAAAAGCAAAGTGAACATTCTGAACATCTATTAAAGTGTGTATGCGTGTAAAAACGTAGGTAAATATAACTTGTAATATCTTCAGGCTTCCCTATAAGAGACCCAATATTAAAGAACAAATTTGCCAACGTTCTGGGGAAATCACTGAATTCTCTGGAAGAAAATGAAAAGAATGGATGCTTAGAAAAGATGCTTGCCGCTGCACTGATGAAAACCCTCCATCCCGTCACAAATTACATCTTAGCTACTGTAGGATATGTATAAACTCTGTCACAACTAATAATATTCTACTTTCATCAGTTTAGTATTAACATCTAAAACTATGCAGTGTTTACTGTAATGAAGTAATGCAATATATAGATAGCATATGGTTTCATGCTTTGTTTATATTGTTTGAAAATAAATGAAAGGATCACTTGGGCTACAGAGCCCTGGTAGTACTTCTATGTGCAATTGGTGGGCTATATAATAGCATTTTAGATGTTTGTTAATGATAGTCTCAAGAAAACACACACACACACAAAACCACAGAAACAATATAGAATGACAATAACACAGTAGGCAGAAAGATTAACGTGCCACTAGGGGACAGTAGAAAGTCACAGAATGTGATTCTGTTCTAGAAACCAGAACAAAAGGCCTTTCTTTGTCAAGAAAAAATAATAATAATCATGAAATAAAAATTGCAAATGTGCATTGTTAAATCAAATTTCCCTACAACTGCGGAGTTTTCAGTTTTGCACAAGCAAATCTTTGAAATGTTTGCAGGGGGTTTCTTTAGAAATTTTAATATTATTTTGCAAAATATGCATGAGCCTATTGTCTTTACAAAGGATAAATTCAAGAAAAAGTATTTTACTGTCGTATCATTTCAGAAAACTGGAGGTTTACAGTCCAAAAATTCTTCACAAGAAACACGTTAGTTTCCCTTTTGCAGTGGATAGAATAAAGTCCTGCAATGCATGTGATCTACTTGTGAAGAGAACATTCAGAATTAATTTGTTTATACAACCAGCATAGGCCAAATAATTCTAAATTTCAGGAAAGAAGAGATGCATGTTTATCAGACAGGACCAATATCCTTTGCCAAGGGAAGAACTGATAATTATGCAGGATTTTGATTGTGAGGAGGGGAAGAGAAAACCTATTTATCAAAGGACAACCCGGTGGCTTCATGCTCCATGCTGCAGCTGCTGACTTAACATTCCCATGTCACTTTTAGTTATTTTGTTTACTCTTGCAACATCCCTCTGAGGTTGGCAGAGAATGAAAGCTTAATGACCACCCACAGAGTCCACCTGAAACCTTGTTTTCCTAGGTCCAACAGAATCCACCTAATTCAGCTGATGTGATCCAAATAAATCCCTTAGTGCCCATGGGAATTTACTGTGTAAGTATAAATGTTGCATGTGTTCAAGATACATGCTTCTCCCTTTGCTAACAATGGGAGGGCCCAATTGGACATCCAATATTTTATTGTTTGGTTGTGGCCAGTGCGTGGAATCATGTACCAAAGGAAGAATTGCCATTGACCTCAGCTGGATATTGATGGTAGCGTTAGGTTGAGAGCCTAAGCACGTGCAGGAGATCATAGATCCCTTTGAAATCAACAAATTGTTCTGTGTGTGCAATGATTTCATTGGCTATAACCCTAAGACACCTCGCAAGAAAGAGGAACTGTTAGTGGGCACTTTGTCTGCCCAGTTGAGTGACACCACCGCCCTAAAGGACCAAGTTCAAAATTTGACGGTGCTCTTGAATCCAGAATTGGCTCTAGAGCAGGCATGCAGAGTATCTGGTCCTCCAGATGTTGTTGGATTCCAACTCCCATTAGCCAGCATGGCAAATGGTCAGGGAAATGGGAGCTGTAATACAGCAACATCTATAGGCACCTGCTGTAAATAAACAGGTATCACAGGTGGCCTTAGTAGCTTAAAGCACCTTTTATCAGCTTAGGTTACTAAACCAATTGTGACCCTTCTGGACAAAGATAGCTTGCTAGTTATACACACACTATTAACTTTATCATTTGGACAGTGTTTTATACGTGGGATTGCCTTTGAACAGACACTTCACTTGGTCCAAAACAGAATCAACAGTAAGAGACAATCATATTTAAGTTTCTGGGATCAATCCAAAATGCTGGTATTAATCATTATGGTGAAAGGCTTTGGGTTTCCTCATGGACGTAGCCAAGAGGAGGCAAGGGGGCAGCTGCCCCCCATCAAGAAAAATCAATACAAATCTGAGGTTCTCCCCCCCCCCCAAAAAAAGCCTGCCCTTGCAACATAAATCCTGGCTATGCCCATGGGATTCCTGAAGGATCATCTCCTCCCACATGTGCCTGGAATCTAAGATCATCTTCAGAAGTTTTAGACCTTATTGACAAATAGAAAAGAAGCAAATCACTGGATCCAGGTTTTATGCATCTGAGACTTCTTGAAAATAAAAATGTGAAATTGCTTATTTTCTAATAAAAATAAGTAATTTTGTCCTTAAGATCTTCCATATTTGATGACTGGGAAGTGGCTAATGTAAAACCCATTTTTTAAGAAGGGATCTCAGAAATTAGTGGCTAGTTATCTTAATGTCTGTTCTGAGTAAACTAGTGAAAAGCATTTTGAAGGATAAAACATAGAAGAACAAGTCTTACTGAAAAGGAATCAGCATGGCTTTCTGTATCACTAAACTTTTAGAGTTCTTTAAGAGTGTCAATAAGCACATGGATAGGAATGATCTGGGAGGCATGATGTCCTGGACTTTCAAAATGCTTTTGACAGAGTCCCTCACCAAAGATTCCTGAGCCAACTTGGCAATCATGGGATAAGATTCCTGGACTAGATGGGTCTTTGGTTATTTGAGCTTACATAGGCATATTTCCCAGGAAATTTTAGTCTAGCAGGAAATGGAAATAACTGGGTACAACATGAAATATGCCATATATTTCCCCCAAATCTGATAATGCCATGGTATCCAGTGGAGTTAAATTACTTAACATGGTTCTCTCGTGCTACATCCTGGTATTTCTGGGTTAGGTGATGAAGCATACATGAAAAAATAAGCTCAAAATTAAACTAGACAAGATGGAGATATACAAACAGGCTGATTTAGGATTAAGTGTCCAGGATGGCATTGCACTCTTCCTGAAGGATTAAGCAAGAAGCTTGGAAGTCCTCTTGGATCCAGCAGAGTGTCTGGATATTTAGGTGGTGGCAATGGCTTCAGGTGGGGCACCAGCTTCATTCCTACATTGCCTTGTTACCTCCAGTTATTGGGTTATTGTAATGTGCCCTATGTTTTGCTGCCTTTGAAAAACATTTAAGAACATCATTTGGTTTGGAACACGGCTGTAGACTAGTTGTCTGATGTAAGGCATTCTGATCACATCACCTAAGTGCTCCTTCAGTTGCACTGGCCAGCAATTTTTGTCCAGGTTGAATTTAAAATCTGGCTTCAGGCCTGGGCTTGGTACTGACGTAGCATATTTCACTCTGATTGATTACCTGGGTGGGAGAAGGAAAGGGTGAGTGTGACCCTGCTCATTTCCCAGAGATTCTCGGTAGCTTTTGCTATCATGGTACCCTTCTAGGAAGGATGTCCCTGCTCAGGATCAGATAGACTACTTTTGGGTGCTTCTTTTCTTATCTGGATGGTCCATTCCAGAAGCTGGTGCTACTTCGCAATCTTGCAGTTATGTTACACGGTGGCATAAGGTTCTGTCTTGTCTATCTCATAAGGAACTACCTGCTAATCTACAGATTTGGACTAAAACGTTACTCAGTATGTGGTCAATGCCTCTAGTAAGGACGCAGGTCGAGCTGTGATCTGAACCACTGAGCCTCTTGGGCTTGCCGATCAGAAGGTTGGCGGTTCGAATCCCCACGACGGAGTGAGCTCCTGTTGCTCTGTCCCAGCGCATGCCAACCTAGCAGTTCAAAAGCACACCAGTGCAAGTAGATAAATGGGTATCACTGTGGTGGGAAGATAAATGGTGTTTCCATGTGCTCTGGTTTCCATCATGGTGTTCCATTGCACCAGAAGCAGTTTAGTCATGCTGGCCACATGACCCAGAAAGCTGTCTGTGGACAAACGCCGGCTAAACTGGCGTCTGAGGTAAGTAAGGGACTGGGTGTTGACCAATACCCTGAAACCCAATACAGTGATATCTCAGGTTACAGATGCTTCAGATTACAGATGCTTCAGGTTACAGACTCCGCTAACCCAGAAATAGTATCTGGGGTTAAGAACTTTGCTTCAGGATGAGAACAGAAATTGTGCTCCAGCGGCAGCAAGATGCCCCATTAACTAAAGTGGTACCTCAGGTTAAGAACAGTTTCAGGTTAAGAACAGACCTCTGGAACGAATTAAGTTCATAACCTGAGGTACCACTGTACTGACAAGAGGGAGGTGCTGTGGATGGATGGTTTATTTAGCCAGGGATGGGGTTGCACTCCTTCGTAATGTATTAGGCTCAAAGTCTTGGGATATTGATGGATTTAGCCCTGCACTGGTTGTGGGCCTGTTTCGGGGAACAATTCAGGGTGCTACCATTTACTATTTGCTTTAAATAGCTTGGGTCCCAAGTATCTAAAGGACTCATGTTCCACATGAGCTTGCCTGAATCTCATCAGAGGTCTTCCGCTCACTTTCTGAGTTTAGGTGGGTGGCGAGCAGGGAGCTAACTTTCTCAGGTGCAGCGCCCTAACTAATAAATGCATAAATATATAATTGTATTGGAACAAGATTCTTTTTAAAAAATGGGGATAAATCTCATCTTTGAGAAGAACTGTTCAAGACTCTTAATCTTGGGGTCATGGGTTCAAGCCCCACGTTGGACAAAAGATTCCTGCATTGCTGAGGGTTGGACTAGATCACGCACATCGTCCCAACTCTACAATTCTATGTTCTCATAGAATAGGGGAAAACACAGTCCTTGTAGGCAGGACATCAGAAGCCATTCTGCCCCTCCACACAGAACCATGGCAGACATGACAGAGACAGGCCTGCCTGAAAGCAAGATCTGATCTTTTCCACCAATGTTGAATCAAAGCCATCTCTTCCCCACTCCTCTTGTGAAATGAGGACTATACAGGTGAGAAGGTTGGGGAATAAGAGCAGAAAGCTGCTATAGTGAAAAAGCATTCCAGGGACCAATTAGCTCTGTCTGGACTTCAGTTCACTATCATGCTGTTATATGAAAAGCAAGTGTACACCAAATGTAGAAGATATTCCCCATTCTACGGCTGTGTGCAAAAAGGCTCTCAGCATGTGGCAAAACAGGTGGTATACACAATGCCAGAAGATGGCGTGAGTTTGCATTGCACTTAGTCATCAGCCTTTGCTATTGGAGTTGGGAATATATAAAATGAGCAGGAGTGGACCTCTTTCAAAACCCTTCTCTTCACAGCATCATGTTGGACTCCCCAGAAAGCTTACATGGGGGGGGGCTTAATATCTGACAGGGATTTTCCAGGAAATATTCATTACTAGAAGCCAGCAAGAATCAAGCATTCTGTCACGAGTCCTTCCTAGAATATCCCTATTGATTTTTAATTTTTTCAGATACAGATTGTCTCTTCTTGTGAAGTCTTTCTTTCACTAATGGAAGGGCCTGAGTATCAGAAGATGTTTCTGTTGGAGGAAGGGGAAAGGCAATTCCCCCAGATTCTTACTTCTCCCTGCAAACCTGTACCAGCTCTCACTTTGCTTCAGAGGGTCACCTGGCACTTCAGAGCAGCTTTTCAGGAGGCACATAGGGTTACACAGGGAAGAGGCACTCAGCAAATATTGAGTCTACTAGGAGCATTCATGAGTAGAGTTCAGTTCACAGAACCTGCAACCCAACACATGGAGATACAGTGGATATATAATTCCAGGAACCCAGTAGGAACAGAACTTCAACATTGGAACAAATCCAAGACCTGCATTGGTTTCCCATCTGCTACTGGTCAAGGTTTAAGGTTCTTCTACTAGTGTAGGCCCAGGATACCTTAAAGCAGGGGTGCCAACTATAGGGGGCAGAAGGGGCTTCATCCCCCTCAATATTTGTGGACATGGGGCTGAGCCCCCCAATATTGAGGGGGCTACCATCCCCTCATTGCCACTGGGTGAGTGCTCATGTGCCTGGTGGGGGCAGGATGCGTCCCGTGATGCTGGGCCCCCTCAATGTGTGTGTGGGGGCAAGTTAGCACCCCTGCCTTAAAGACCACCTTGCCCTGTATATCCCAAGCCAATCACTGAGATCATCTGGGAAAGCACTATTGGTAGGTCATGATACACATCACTGAGGACATGGGCCCAACTCTGTGGAACTCCTTCCCATAGAAATCAGGTAGGCATTGTGCCTGCTGGCAAAAACTATTTTATTCCACAGGTTGTTCGCACCATGAACGGCACCCTGATATTTTAATATATGGTGTTTAATATTTTGTAAGATGCCGTGGGACCCAGATGCTGAAAAGCAGGGTATTCATTTTTAGAATAAATGAATAAAATTAAGTAAACATATATAGGGGAAAGCACATGGACAATCACACCAGCTCTGCCCACCATCCCCCAATTCCCATTCTGGTCATCTTCCACGAGTTGAAGGGCAAATGTATGAGGTGGGGAGTATACCTCTGGAGGCTCCCAGGGCATTTTTGAAGCCTGGAAAATAAGCCTTCTAAAATGTGCAGGGACCTTCCATGAGCATAGGAGACTTCCTACTGGATAGGTCTGCCTTCCAAGACATCAAGACACAAATGGTGACAGGGAATGGTGGGCCTACTGTGCTTGCCCTTGCAGGGCCCCTTATGTGTTAATTCACCAGAAAGAAATAATTCCTATTGCTTTAAACTTATTCAAACTTTATTTATATTATTTAACGAAATTTACATGCCACTTGATTGCAAATAGAACATTTTAAGAATGGATTTCTTTAAAAATGCAGTTTTAATATGAAGTCATATTCCTTAACAAATTGACCCAGGACTTATCAAATGAAGTCTGTGAAACGTACGCAACCCATTGCCCAAGCACTGCTTTATAGAGAAAAACTTCCTGGCCTATGACATCTGTTTGTAGCCTAACTTTATGCATATATACTCAGAAGTAGGTTCCACTGACTTGATCTGTTGTCATATGTAAGAAAAATGACTGGTGCACAAATACACCTATATGGGATCGTATTCCAGGATCTACTGCTTCAGTAATCATGTGCATAAGGAATCTGCTAAGATAGCTGCTTAGAGTTGGAAGTTATCATGAGGTCATACCCATTATGAAAATTAAAGTGCCAAGGCCACATCTGGTAGGGGAAAAACATAGTCCACTTTTGCCCAGGACTATCCGTAACAACATGCTTAAGTAATTTGCCAAATATGAATAGACTTTGGCACATGCTTAAAACGAATCTCTTCAGTTACATGCTTTACTGATTTCATATATACCGAAACTCTATTTGACAATGAAACCACTAGGGGCACATCAACTCTGCAATCCTAAATTGCTTTTAAACTGGGTAAACTGTAGCGGTTGCCCTAAGGAAACCTTCAAAATGTAATTGTGTGAAGGTGCCAAGAACTCTGAAATCTGTAGCCCTAAAACATACAGAGCAACTATTCTCAGGGTTCAGTAGGAAAGACCTGCTTGAAGTTTGCTCTAGACGAGATGCATTTTGTGCTTTGATAATACGCAAGGTGAGGCTGAAAGTTTTTCAACTGGAAGTCGTTTTAAGTACTGCTTTCACAAGGACTATTATAGTGTAGTAAATGGGTGGGAAATGGGATGCTTCAGACTTAAAAAAAATTCTTTAGATTCACTTGAAGTTTCCCACATCAGTGCCCAGAGGCACCAGAAACCTGAAGAAGTGGTTTGCTCTGACAGTTCTCAATGAACTGTAACTCTGTAGAAGGTATAGGTGGCTTTTTTTTTACCATTCCCACTTTTTATGTTTGTGGTATGTTGGTTCTTTGTATTTTAAGACAATAAGGAGAAATTAAAAGGGAGAAAAGAAAATTGTTCACTCCCCCTTGTCTCTTGGCAGCATCCAAAAGTGTCACCAAGTGCTGCTACATGAGATCATCACAGTGTCTAATAATGTCAGCAGTCCTTGAATGGTCCTGAAAATATATGCAGTACCATTTGGACCTCGGGAAGTTCTAGTTAGGAGCCTGCCATGGGCCCTCCTTGAAGTTCCCTGCCTTAATAACATAAGAAAAGGAAGGAGGTAGAAAGGCCCTGTTGCATTCTTGATGACATGACCAGAAGCATAAATAAGTCTAGGGGGCTCAAAGATTCTGAATGGATCTGATTTCAAAAGATAATTTAGTTGTGGATGCAGAGCATATTGAGAGCTTCTGCACACAGCACATAGTAAACTATGGAACATACTTCCAAAGGAGGCAGTGATGGCTACCAACTTTGATTGCTTTAAAAGAAGGTTAAACAAATTCATGGAGGATAAAGATATCAATGGCTACTAGCCCCAATGGCTATGTTCTGTCAGGAGTTCAGAGCTACACTTGAGTAGGACCCTGGTAGAGACACATGCCCGACTGGCATGTTCCCCCCCTCCTGGTCGATCATTTGGGAGCTTCATAAGCTTTCTTCAGCCCGAACATCACCGCGACCGATGCCAACTGGCACCAGCACACTTAGGGATCCGCAGAGTTTGCGCAGTTGCGTAACAGACCTCAGCAATTCAGCATTTTGGCTAATCTACTTTATTTACATATAAAGACACACGGAACACTTCACAGAACACAGTAACACAAACATCCTGTCTCCGTCACTTCCCACTCTGTGGAGTCAAAACATATACTGCCATGTGAAAGACAAAAATCCCATGACTGCAACCACGGAGCAGGAATTCTAACATGTTCTCCCTCCACTGTCAGAAGCAGTAGGCCTCTCAATACCAATTGCTAGGAATCACAGGAGGCAAGAGTGTTGCTGTGCATAGGTCCTGCTTGCAGGCTTCCCACAGGCATCTGGTTGGCCAATGAGAGAACAGGATGCTGGACTAGATGGGTCATTGGCCTGATGGAGAATGCTCTTCTTAATGTTCTTATCCATCCTCCAAATTAATCCATTTTAAATGGATCAGTTCTCAATAAGCCATCCAGTGTGTGTGTAAATATTAGTCAAAAAGTATAAAATTTAAGCAATTGAATATGATAAATTACATAGTATATTATACCCACCCTGCTACCCACGTGTTTGCCTACTGGAGCTAACAGAAATAGCATTGTTCACCCCTAAACTGTGCTAGGGGATTTCAACATCCACGCCACATGCATACATACATTTTATTTGCATGCCGCCTTTCCATAGTTCAAACCATGCTCAAGGCGGATTACAACACGAAAAAGTACATAATTATAAACATAGGAAAAGTAGTCATGAACAATAAGTAAAACATCAAGTAGTACACAACCAAATTGAAAATTTCCACATAAATGATAAGATCTAAAATAAATGCATAGTGCATTTAAGATCTAAAATAAATGCATAGATGTTTGAATGTTTTCAGAATAGTCCTGTACGTAGAAATCTCTTTCAGGCAAGCTTGTAAACAACCACCTGCCAGTTCTTGTGTTGAATAACTGGCAGATTAGGGGGGGGTTGTTTGTTTTAAAGGTACACATGACTAAGACCCACAAATTCAGTAGGACTTACTTTTGAGTAGGGATATATAGGATGATAAGTATGTATAAGCAGCCTTCCAGAGCAGAATTTCAAAGGGTTCAAATGACTGTGTGGAGGCATGCAAATCGGCAAAAACTGCTTCTCCCCTGTCTTCCAGCAAGAGGGAAATATGGATCGAAGCCATGGTTTTGTTTTGCAATTCTCATAATTATATTTGTATCGCAAATGAATGAGGTAGAAACCATGGAACAAATAAAACCCAAGATTACATTTCCCATTTAAATATTGATTTTATCTCCTTTCTGTCTATTCCAGCCAAAGTTCCTTGTGATTACATAAACCATGTATAAAGCAGATGTTCCCAATTACCATATTCTGGTATAATTATTCCAATAAATTCTAAACATAGCCATCTTATTTGAAAATTGCCTGAACTTGTGGTTTTATTACAAAATGGGCAAGGGACAGCATAAAAATGCAGAGGTTACTACTTCATGCTATCCCATTTTAGACAAGGTGCACAGAAAGCGACACATAGATTTGATACAGCATCTGATTGATATTTCCAGGGTGTGAAAATCTCCACCACGAGATTAGGCTGATATTGCATATTCAAACACATACAATGATATATTTGTCGTTGCTATTGACCTTTATCTCTCCAGTTTCCTGACAACCTTCTACAGTTATTGACATTACAAATACCAGCGACAACGTGCAGGGCAAAGTATAACCTTTCATTTACCTTCATGTCCCTCAAATGACTTGCAAAGGTAGTTTCAACAAAAGCTGCAAACAATGATACTGTTGATTCCTCCCCCCCTTAACTTGCTAAAATGTTTTCCATTTTCCTCTTGTTCTCTGAAAATCATGCCAATAACTCACTACAAAGAAAGTGATTTCAAATGAATACAGGTAATTAGAAGTGTCAAGAAATCAGCAGAGAGTAGGGTGTCTGCCATCATTTCTCTGGAAAGACTGCCAGATTCCCTTTCAAAAAGATCTTTGTCAATTTTTTTAATAGAAGGTAATTAATGAAGACTACAGTAAAGTGTACAGGATCCCAGTCACTTGTCTTTCTTTCCTTAGAAAAGGGACCATAAAGATGTTTTGATTCTAGAAACAATCTTCTGAGGTTATTCAAAAATGACTTTTAATTACAGTAATAGTCTTTTTTGTCTTTTTCATTCTTCTAAAAGCAAAAAAAAAGAAAAAGAAATTAGAAAGGGCACATTTATAAGAGTGACAAAAGTAAGGTTTCTTTTTCTTCTTCTTCTTCTTTTTCTCCTTTTTGTTTGAAAAGTGCCACGCTAAGTAGTTTGGCTCAGAATTGAGACAAGATGATGTGGCACAACTGAGAAATCTGATCAAGAAAAAGAAGAAGCTCTCGTCATGGATCCTATCAACTGGTAGCTCAGGCAATAAATGCATTCTAAAAATGATTTTAAAAGCCACAATACTTCTGTTACAGTAATTACATACTTTCACCATTATTTGCAAATCTGATTGCATATATTTTACCCATGATGGTAACAGAACTGATTATTTCAAAAAGCCACTCCTTTGAGAAATAAACAAACACATCTTCAACAATGTGTGAGGTGGGGCTTTTCTGAACACTATTTGTATCCTGAGGAATGCATTCTGCTTTTCAGAAATGCATGAGAAACACTGAGTAAAACAAGGATGGGGAGCCTGTGGCTCACAGATGTCGTTGGGAATCCCACTGCATTTAGCCCTAAGCAGGAGGGTTAATGGTCAGAGATGATGGTGGGAGTTGGAGGCAAACAATATCTGGAGGACCACAGGTTCCCCATCCCTGAAATGCAACAAAATCAGACCAACATTCCTATCAAGTCCAGCGTACTCTTCCCAAAGAGGTCAACAAGATGCCCATGTGAAGCCCATAAGCAGGACATGACTGCCATCATCATCGTCGTTGTCGTCGTCATCCACCCATCTTGACTGGGTTGCCACAACCACTCTGCATGGCTCCCAACAATAACCTTCTCCCAGTTGTGTTCCCAGCAACTGGTGCTCAGAGACATACCAGCTCTGATACTGGAGATAGTATAAAGCCATCATTACCAGTAGCCATTGATGGCTTTATTCTCCATTACCACTGTAACTGCTCTCTCCTGAGTCTTCTAGAATTCAGCTTCAGTGGATGACTCCACCTTCAAGGAGGGAAATCTCACTTTTCCCTTTCTCCACATCAGGCTTAATTTATACACATCTATTATGTCTGCCCCTACTACTTTTTCTCCTTTTTATTTCTCACATCTGACCAGATTCAAAAGCCAACTCAGCTAAGGACTCCCTGATTCATTTCAGACCAACCTGACCTACCGTGCTATTTATTACATTTCTATCCTGCTTTTCACTGAACAATGACAGAGAGAAAAACAGTAAACAGAATATTAGGAACTTTTTAAAAAAAACACCATGCTTCTTGACCTGAGAAGAAAGGGGAAAGGGCAGCAAATATCATTCCCTACTCCTAAAGTACTCTAGCAACAATCTCTCTTCTGGTCCAAATATGAGAGTAAGTCTGCACATTACATTAATCACAGAGACTACTTGAAGCTGCCTCTGCACAATGTCTTCTCCATGCCACTCCAAAAATATGTTGTGTCCTTCTCCGTAAAGGTAACGGACCCCTGACAGTTAAGTCCAGTCGCGAATGACTCTGGGGTTGCGGCACTCTGTACTGGCCGAGGAAGCCGACATTTGTCCGCAGTTTTTCCGGGTCATGTGGCCAGCATGACTAAGCTGCTTCTGGTGAAACCAGAGCAGCTCACAGAAACACCATTTACCTTCCCGCCAGAGCGGTACCTATTTATCTACTTGCACTTTGACGTGCTTTCGAACTGCTAGGTTGGCAGGAGTTGGGACCGAGCAACAGGAGCTCACCCCGTCGTTGGGATTTGAACCACCAACCTTCCGATCAGCAAGCCCTAGGCTCAGTGGTTTAGACCACAGCGCCACCCATGTCCATATACTTCCAACTGACTCTGGGGATCTTCAATACCTGCTTGAATTTTTTCCACATCAGTCAGACAGTAGAAGAAGGCCTCACACCACACAGAGAAAATTTAAAGGATGCTTGCTCTGTAACAACTCAAAAGAGATATGTAACAAATGTCAATACACTGAAATACTTTTAATAACCAAGTTTGTTGCATTTTCCATAATGTGTTTTGGTTTGCAGTAACACATATCTGTCACTATAATGTGGGAAGTGTTTAATCATGTGTTTAAACATTGAAGGATAACCATCAGCCGATAAGAATTTAAACCACAAATCCCATTCCATCAGGCATACTTACTATTGCTGCATTTTTATTCAGACACATCAGTTATTTGCATAGTTATTTAAAGTTCAGCAGACCCCACTTGTTATTGCTTTATTTCATTTATCTAAAACATTTACAGACCAGCCTTCATTATCTAAATTCTGGAGTGGTTCAAAATAATATAAAACCACAGCATATCTTAATTTCAATAAGGCTTTTGACAAAGTCCACCATGATATTCTTGCAGAGAAGCTGGTAAAATGTAGACTTGATGAGATAACTGTTACATGGATTTTTAGCTGGTTTACTGACTGAACACAAATAGTGCTCACTATTCACTAATGGTTCCTCGTCATTCTGGAAAAAAATGACAAGTGGGGTGCTGCAGGATTCTGTCCTGGGCCCAGTGTTGTTCCACATCTTTATGAGCAACTTGGTGGAAGGTATTAATGGAATGCTCATCTAATTTACAGATGACACCAATGCCTCTGAAGACACAATTGGGATTCAAAATGACCTTAACAGATTGGAGAACTGGGCCAAAACTAAAAAATGAATTTCAATAGGCAGAGGGAACCAGCTGCACAAATATAAGAGGTGGAATACCTGGCTTACCAGTAATACATTTGAAAAGAATCTAAGGGTCTTACTAGACCACAAGCTTAAGATGAGTCAACAGTGGGATGCAGCAGCTAAAAAAGCTAATGCTATTCTAGGCTGCATCATCAGAAGTAAAGCACCAAGATCACGGGAAGTAATAGCCCTGATCTATTCTGCCTTGGTCAAACCACACTTGGAATACTGTGTCCAGTTCTGGGCACCATAATTTAAGAAGGATATTGCCAAGGTGGAATGAGTGCAGAAGAGGGCAAGCAAGATGATCGAGGATCTGGAAACCAAGCCATATGAGGAACAGTTGAAGGAGTTGGGTATGTTTAGCTCCTCTGAGAGGAGATATGATAGCCATATTCAAATATCTAAAGGGCTCTCATATGGAGGATGGAGCAAGCTTGTTTCCTGCTGCTCAGGAGTCTAGGAGTCAAGTTACAAGAAAGGAGATTCCGATTAAACATCAGGAAGAACTTCATTTTGAAAGTGGAACAGACTCCTATGAGTGGACTCTCTTTCCTTGGAGGTTTTTATGCAGAGGCTGGATGGCCACCTGCCATACATGATCTAATTGAGATTCCGGCGTCGCATGGGGCTGGGTTACCGTCAGAGTTCCTTCCAGCTCTGCAACTGTATGGTTCTGTGATAATATAATAAAAGATATCAAAAGAATAAAAGCATCAGATAACTAAAGCAAAAAAATAGAACAGGCTGAGTGAAACCCAGCGTTAATCATACTCGGTGTGTTGTTGTTGTTGTTGTTGTTTAGTCGTTTAGTCGTGTCCGACTCTTCGTGACCCCATGGACCAGAGAACGCCAGGCACCTCTGTCCTCTACTGCCTCCCGCAGTTTGGTCAAACATACTCGGTGTAGACCCACTGAAATAAATAACCTTGTCATTAATTTCAGTGGGTCTGCTCTATGTTGTAGTTAAATCTGACCCACTGCTAATGGAATGTTGTTATGAATAAAGGCCAAATGTGTCCATCTGCTTTCACAAACCTATCTACGAAATGCATTTATTTATTTGTTTGTTTATTTTGGCCTGGAGTAGTGTAAAAACATAGCACTGTTGGGAGTGGGGTGTTCTTAGTTTTTTGGAAGTAATGGGAAGAATGGGGAACCATGTAAGTGTGACATCAACCACACACAATAGAAAAGGCAGAAAATTTTACCTCATTTTCCTCCAAAATATTCAGTAGGGTATTCTGGGTACAGCATAGTATAATCCCCACAACCACTTTTCAATGTGTGAATACATTTTGGCTGGCCAGTTTTTTCAAGCACTCCCATCGAAACTTCCTTTTGCTGTCAATCCATATCCATGCTACATCCCTGCCACTTTCTACATTAACATCATAATTGCTATGCAGTGTATTGAATATGTCTCATTTAATGTTATATCAATATGTCTGACCTCACAATAAATATTGCTATCCTTGGTCTTTAAATGGTGAGCATGGGTATTCAGGTCAATGGCCTATTAATAGGAGCCAACTGTATTCATAAATTCTTAATTACTTTTTTGTTGTTTCACACATTTTCCTGGCAGACATAGTGCTTTCTCCTCAGAGTGGAAGCTAGCATAGATTATGTCCAGCTAACTACACATATTAAGAAGAAATGGCAAATCTGAGCTGGTGCAGGCAGCGACATTGCTTGTGGCACTGGGGTGGTGGGCGGGGTGGTTTTGGGTGAGGTTGCCTTTAGCCACTGCCAGTTTGTGGTGAATGAATCACCTGGTTCATTTGCAAGAACAGAAGCTGAGTTGGTGATAATTTGCAAAGCTATACCTTTTGTTCATAGTAAACTTGTCCGGCAAACAGTTTGTGATGAGATGACAGCCATCAAGGTTAGATTAAAAAATGTAGAAGCATTTTGCAAGGTGACTAGCTTGCTTCTCCAAAGTGGGTTTGAGCAAATCTTCCTTGCACCAGCCTTGCATGGCAGATCAGTGGAGGGGACTTGTGCTCGATCTGGCTGCTTCTATCATACATGGCGTTGTAAAGAACTTTAAAAGTCAGGAGGCAAGGACTTACTTCAATGCCTACTTCTTTTTCTCATCTCCTTGCAGCCAAACTGATCTTCAAGGTACCGTATTTTTCGTTCTATAAGACGCACCAGACCACAAGACACACCTAGTTTTTGGAGGAGGAAAACAAGGAAAAAATATTCTGAATCTCAGAAGCCAGAACAGCAAGAGTGATCGCTGCACAGTGAAAGCAGCAATCCCTCTTGCTGTTCTGGCTTCTGTGATAGCTGCGCAGCCTGCATTCGCTCCATAAGACGCACACACATTTCCCCTTACTTTTTAGGAGGGAAAAGTGAGTCTTACAGAGCAAAAAATATGGTAAATGGTTGAATGGTCTAGCACAGCGTCTGTTTCGCTTCCTCATGCTCTTTCCCATATTTGTAGACCCCTTAGCCAGAAAAAATAGTTGCGCTGATACCAAGGCAGCTCCGTCTGCCAGGATGGCTGTCAGGATGCAATTTCTATGCGGTACCGAATAACACAGTCAGTGAAACATGTTTCAGAAATATTCAGTAACTCCCTATAGTGATGGAAGGGTCGTGAACGCTTGAGATTGGAACTGTCTGGCGGGGTGGAGTGATTTATATTAAAAGGGGGGTGATATACTTATGTTTAATGTTGGGTAGAAGAGTATTCTTTCTTTCAACACTTCTTGCCACTACAGCAAGCAGCATCAGTGCTCCTAGCTTGCCTTGGGGCCATTTGCCCCCACTATATCTCTGGAAGAATGCTTGCAAGTAAAAGGTGAAGGAAGGAAGGAAGGAAGGAAGGAAGGAAGGAAGGAAGGAAGGAAGGAAGGAAGGAAGGAAGGAAGGAAGGAAGGAAGGAAGGAAGGCTCTTCTACCAAGCAGTAAATGTTAACCAGCCCCCCCCCCCCAGCCCCCAAATTTTTACAATTTTATCTACCCCACTCCCTAAAACTGCAACTTTTGCAACCAGAAGATGAGTCTGCAAAGGTCGGGAGGCACTTTCAGCTTAGCACAATTCAAAATAATGGTAAGGAAACATAGATCCCAGAATCACGTTATGTTTACGAAAATGTACAAAACTTCAATCTTTAGTAGAAACGTGTAAAAGGATATTCACAACTGGTCCAGCAAAAGGTTATCTTTATCTCCATGCTGATCCAGATGCACTTCCATATTCTTGAACCCATTAAGGTGCAATCCTGCAACTATCCATAATATTTTAGAGGGCATGTCTTGTTTTAATTTGAGAGGTTTCCAAATCATGCCTAGAATGTAGCAAACAATGAAAAAGTGTTCCATTTAGAATTAGAATATACATGAGCAAGCACAAGTGGTGGGAAAAGTCCTTGTTATCATAGTACAATTCTGAGAAACTTGTATCTTCTGTGTTGGAAACTTAGGGATTATCTCCACACTTTCTAAACCACTTAACACCATAGACTCTCAGTAGTGTATAGCAAGGTTAAAGCAATACAATAAATATAAAATCAGTTAAAGCTAATAATAAAATCAGGAAACTTACTTAATATGCCTCTGATACATTTAAGCAGAATACATTTGAATATATTTAAACAGAACTACTGATTTCTTCTGCTCATATCTCTCAAGTTCCAAAATCTGTAAGATTTCGTATGTTTTAAGAATTTATACAAAACCACCACATTTTATGTCGAGTTGTTTTACCTTAAAGGTAAAGGTAAAGGTACCCCTGCCCGTACGGGCCAGTCTTGACAGACTCTGGGGTTGTGCGCCCATCTCACTTAAGAGGCCAGGGGCCAGCGCTGTCCGGAGACACTTCCGGGTCACATGGCCAGTGTGACATCGCTGCTCTGGCGAGCCAGAGCTGCACACGGAAACGCCGTTTACCTTCCCGCTGGTAAGCGGTCCCTATTTATCTACTTGCACCCGGAGGTGCTTTCGAACTGCTAGGTTGGCAGGCGCTGGGACCGAGCAGCGGGAGCGCACCCCGCCACAGGGATTCGAACCGCCGACTTTCGATCGGCAAGTCCTAGGCGCTGAGGCTTTAACCCACAGCGCCACCTGCGTCCCTCTTGTTTTACCTTAGAAAACAACTAATTGTCCTCACAGATCGCTGCGTATTGTCAGGGGTGCTCTTCAGCATATGGCCTGCTCCCTGTCCTATTGCTGCATAATAACTGAGGAATGGGAGGAGCACATGGATGCCCCAACTCCACCAACTTAGCCTGTCAGTGGTAAGGGAACATTAAACATGGATGTGGGATATATGTATGCACAGAACCCCTACTCCATGAAACAGCCCTTTGTGTTGCCTGGATACGCAGCTGTGTGTTCTGAGGGAGGAAAAGGAGAGATGGGGGTGGAGCCGTGTTGAGCTTTAATGTGCACAGACTCTGTGCTAGTGTACATCAGAAATCCTTCCATGAGCCAGTGTGGTGAAGGTGATTTGCTCATTTATTTTGAATAAATCCGGAGTAGCCAATGGGGGTCCTTCAAATGTTTTTCACTATAAGGCCCATCAGCCCCAGGCGCAAGTCCGATAGTCAGGGATGATGATCATGATCGTGATCAATTTATTATTATTTATACCCCGCCCATCTGGTTGGGTTTCCCCAGCCACTCTGGGCAGCTCCCAACAGAATATTATTAATAATAATAATAATAATAATAATAATAATAATAATAGCAATATAAGATCAAACATTAAAAACTTCCCTAAGCAGGGCTGCCTTCAGATGTCTTCTAAAAGTCAGATAGTTGTTTATTTCCTTGACATCTGATGGGAGGGCATTCCACAGGGCAGGCACCACCACCGAGAAGGCCCTCTGTCTAGTTCCCTGTAACCTCACGTCTTGCGGTGAAGAAACTGCCAGAAGGCCCTCAGAGCTGGAGCTCAGTGTCCAGGCTGAACGATGATGGGAGTTACAGGCCACAAAATCCAGAGGGCACCATATGGGCTATCCATTATATAAGTATATAAGACATCAGTTATACACTTTTAAAAGAATACATGGTCATTTTTCTATTTTGGCGCACTTTCCAGTAATCCTATGAGTGTAACAGCACAGTTATAGCTTTATTGAGAAGCAACATATAAATTCTCATCTCTCTAAGGTGCAGAGCCTTGCATTACGTAGTCCTCCTTTGAATTCCTAAGGTAAGCTTTTTAAAGATACGATTGTGAAGGAAAAACAACGGAATGCTGGTGGTAACTAATTGTATGCTCACAGCATTCACTGCCTGTTAGACTTAAATGTTCAGCAAAGTGGATGTAAAAAGGATAAAAAGTAGAGCAATTTTGCTATAGGAAGCCTGTGTAAAGTAGGACAGGGGGTGTTGGTATGTGCTTCTGATCACGTTGGCTTGAGAAAAAATGCACCTGTTGAAATTCATCTTTTTCTTTTTCTGAGATTAAAGCTATAGTAGCCCTGTTCACCTCTGCGGACTATTAACGTACCACTCTGTTCATTGTACAGGCCCTCGTCCTGTAAATATTTGCATCAATTATAGATTTTTCTAGCTAGGTCAAAGGAATGGGGGGAGGGAAATTAACTGATTGTATTTATCATTTTATTATTGGTTATGTTTTTTATATCAGTTCAAAGGATTTTCCTAATGCGAGCCTGCTACAGCCATATCAAAGTAGCATATGATGACCATTCTTAATAATTTTGTTTCCTTTCCCGAGCCATTTTCAGCTTCTTTATATAGTGGGGCAGGCGAGGGGGAAATGTGTCAAACCAAGCAAATAAAAATATAATAATAATAATATGCTGGCTACCTGACTGGCTTGCCCCATCCAATAAATATATTGTTATGAAAAAGCTCACTCCTATTAAGTACAGCAATTCTACACACAAAGAGAAAGAGAGAATTAAGCATCCTAAGTAAATAAATACAGTTGCTTTTTCTGTACTGACACTTGAAGCCACTCAAAACAGAAAATACTTTCCGATACAGAAATACAAAGAATTTATTCTGGTGATAACATCTTATCCAATCGCAGCACGTCAGAGTATTCCCTCCACCCTCCATAGTTGACAAGGATGTTTTTTTTTTAATACCCATAAACCAATATGCTAAGTATGAAAACAAAGGAATACATACAGAATTTTGTGGATTTTTTTTTCTATTCACCTAACATACATTCTATCTTACACACATTTATGTCTTAGTCTATATCACCTTTGTTCTGTTTTTTTGCATGCAAACCTCTGTCTGCTTATAAATAAATCTCCAAAGGAAAAGAAATACATACATATCCTGATGATCTAACACCCATCCTAAGCTATCCCCATCTTGTGTCACTGCCTAAGTCATGCAAATTACACCAAAGCTGCCAGTTGACTAAGATTAATGACACTGCGCCAGCTTCTTTGTTTCTCTCTGCGGCCGTTTAGTGTGAAATACTATCCAAAAACATTATCTATCCTCTATTAATCCCACAAATTTGTTCACACCATGCACATTGTTTAGGGCAATTTACAACAGGAACATACTGAGCACAATTGCATTTAATTACTTGGGTTCTAATTACATTCATTAAAGGCTAATAAAATAAATGAAACAGCTTTAAAAGCTTCTGCAAAACACATGGGTCTTGTCTCCCTCATGAAACATACAGTAGATGTTTGATGTGAAACACATACATGTGTCTGCCTTTATGCGTGTATATTTCCAGCATGTAATATGCAGAGCTCACGTAAGAAATGTATGTATAAAGCTGGGCATACAGATCCCAAATGCCCCAGTACTCTGCTGATGCATTTATTTATATTACAAGCTATAAAATTCCTGCATTCCTTTTTATATCTGGGAAATGAGAGACAGAGAGAAACACCCATTGTATAACAGAAGACTGATTTTTCTAATTTCCACCTGTGCAAGGAGTAGACCTTTCCTTTAATTGTTTCTTTTATCTACAGGACAGAAGATGCCAATCAACCTGTTTGTTGTTGTTGTTGCTGTTGTTCTTTTAGCACTCTCCAAAAACAATGTGTTTCCTTTGTTTGATTGGTGCCCTTAATAATAGTCTGCTAATGCTCAGTTTTGCTGGGGCATTGGCTGGCTGTTTTTTCTTGACCCAACAAATGTGATTATTCCTAAAGAACAAACATGTTGATTCTGATGAAACCCTGCACTTCTAAGGATTGGTTCCCACTATACATTAAACATGTGTCATTTTCCTCCCAAAGAAGAGAAGATTTATGGTGCTGGAGGAGAGTCCCATGGACTGCAAGAAGATCAAACCTATCCATTCTGAAGGAAATCAGCCCTGAGTGCTCACTGGAAGGACAGATCCTGAAGCTGAAGAGAAGACTACCTGGAAAAGACCCTGATGTTGGGGAAGATTGAGGGCACAAGGAGAAGGGGACAGAGGACAAGATGGTTGGACAGTGTTCTCGAAGCTACCAGCATGAGTTTGACCTAACTGCGGGAGGCAGTGGAAGACAGGAGTGCCTGGTGTGCTCTGGTCCATGGGGTCATGAAGAGTCAGACACGACTAAACAACAAAAGTTATACACACATATTTTCACGTGTAATATCATGTGATTCATGTTCATCACACATTGCTGTCATGTGACACTTTCCAAATAATATTTGCCACCTGTAGAGACGCTGGGGCGTGTGCCTGTGGTTTATTCCCATCAATATGAGATAGCTCTCAGAATTTAAGAGGCACATGGGTGTTTTTTGCTGGCACACTCCCTGACTGATGGGCTGTGGCAATGTTTCCAGGGACACTGTAGATGTGTCTGTCATTTGCTGCTCTTTTCCTGTGTGTTTTCCCTCTCCCCTCTTGCACTGAGCACACCATGGATCCGGTGGCTGGATCTGATGTAAGCATAGGATTGCTCTGCCCAATTCCATATTTGTATCCTCTTGCCTCCCCTGATGGAAGATCTTCCTTCAAATACAAAAGGGAAAAAATGGAATAAGAGTAATGAATGCATAAATCAGAAAGCAAACTTGTTCCTTGACTCACAGTGATTTTGCTTAGGAAAACAAATAATGAGAAGTACAATTCTCACATATGGAAAATTAAACTTTGCATCGCGTTGGGATTCATGGCAGGGCTACCTTCCAGTGACAGAGTTGCATAGCAAAGCTTTATATGCCTAATAAAAGACGTATCATTCACATTTCTGAATTAATAGGAATATATATTCTAATTAATTGACAGGCTGAATTGTTGATAGAACTATGGCACACCTCTCCAGTTCCCAAAGCAAGCAATCTGAAAGAAAGGCTGATGGAAATTGCTGAGGCTTAGAGTTTGCTAAATATATATCATACAGTTGTGAAAACGATCATTTGGGCTTTGCGCATCCTACATTCATATGCTTTCTACTTCACCTACAGAGCAAAATAAAATGACTCACAGCTTAAATTTAAATTTCAAGACTGCAACTGCCAGAATTAAAAGCAATTTACATGTCACAATATTTTGTATTTCTTAATCTCACTCGATTCTTTAGTGCATTTAGTAATTGCCCACAGTGAACAAATATATGTAAAAGAATTATTTTTATTATTCATATGCTGCAAATAGGACCAAACAGCAATATAAGTGGGGTCTGCTGTTGCTCCTGATCCTTGGCAATGATTGGATGGAAGATTGCTAAAGGTACCAATCACCTTTACTTCAACTGAGGATCCATCTGCACTATACCTCTATAGCTGTATTGTATTGAGATTATATATATATATATATATATAACAACATGAACAACCGTGACGACACATCCCGCTTGCCAGACATCTGGAAATTAGCCCTCCCCACAAAAACTGACACCAGATCCAGAGGCACACAGAACGCCATCACCAATCAACCACACCAGACCCAAACCCAGACCCTCTCCACAGATAAATTACAGACACCATCCAGTAGCCAAACCATGGTGGCACCTCCGGATGCTGCACCCCCCTGCAATCCCTACACAGATCTGGCTGACACAGGCCACAAAACCACAGCTCGCCCCTATACACGAAGCCAAGCCAGAGCACAACTAAGTGCAGTACAGCCATCTTCTCAGAAAAACTCTTCACAAAGTTCAAGAGGTCAAGACACAAAGACTTTAGCAACTAATCCACACCTAATGACCCACCTAAGTGGTACTCAGGATATCACTCAAGAAATCACTCAAGATATCCCTCAAGTAATTAAGGAACAAAAGAAGAAAAGGCACACTAGCCTGGGAACTTCCTCTCTGCCCAGAACATTGGAGGCTATACACCACACCCCCTCAACAGTATTTATAGGAACTAAAACACTGAGATCCTGCTCTGTTCCAGTAACAAGAAGCCGAAAGCAGCAGCCTGAAGATGACGAGTGAGACCTCGTCGAAACGTCGCATAGACACCCCAACTTTTACACGGGAAGACACCCGAGGACACCAAAACCTGCATATATATATATATATATATATATATATATATACAAACATACACACACACACCACTTATTTCCCACAATGGCTTCCAGTCTACAAATATTAAACCAGTTATAACAATATGATACTAAATAAATATACTTCAGAAAAGCTGTAACCTCTCTTTTTTTAAAGTTATGTTAGATGTAAGAGGCTGATGTTCTGAAGATACCAAACCAGCCTCTCCCTTTCTCCAATTTTCCAGTGTCTTCCCATTGTTCAAAGAAAATTTCTCTAATAGATTTCTAAATTGGTGCATGCAGTTTGGTGTTGCTGGAGTTTGCTATTTCTTTCGTTAGTTTGGAGGATGGTGATGATAATAATGATGGCAGATTGAAACCAGCTAAGCTATGAGTACAGATTGTGATAGGAAGGACTTTTATGAAGCAACAATAGACATTTGCCTTTCATCTTGTCTGCAGTTCCACAGCATGATCTAGAAGCATTATCCCTGGTGAGTCCTTCTGAATTAACTCCTTACCCCTTTCCATATTCCTCAGAGGTAAATTCCATCTAAATGGAATAATTTTGGGAGATGAAATGTGCCTGACACTTTCATAACTATTATGGCCCTTTCAAATCAAAGTTCATTCTCCTGTTCCCTAGGTATTAATGCAAATTATATTGTTGCTTACTCAAACTTGATAATGTAAAAACTTATTAGTGGAACCTTTCTTTTGCAGAGGTTTTTTTTCCTCCACTTTAATTGGTTTGTTTCTGGTTGCCCCTACATTGCTTTCATTTTCTTTCTTTTGCCTATGCATTTTCATTTTCGCAGACTATAGACTGTTCTTGGAATTGTTAATTAAAACAATAAAGGCTTCTCTCCCTTTCTGTACACACACCGATCAATAGCTTTGCTCCAATACAAAAGGGGAGAGAGCAACTCTGTCAAAGAGAAAGAGGGATAGGAGTATAAGGAGAAAAGGAGACATTTTTTTAAAAGCATAAGGAAGAACTCACAATTACTAATGTCTGTATAATAGGGTAACAATATTTAAGAAAAAATATGAAGTTATTGATTAGGACAGGAGATTTGTTGGTGGTGCACTAACTATTTAATGTAATTTCAGGTAATGTATCGGGCACAAAATTTTTCCATACATACCCTAAGTCATACCCTCTAACATTTCTCTGATGAAAATAGGGACATCCTATTATATTATTATTATTATTATTATTATTATACCCCATCCATCTGACTGGGTTGCTCCAGCCACTCTGGACGGCTTCCAACATACAGTGGTACCTCAGGTTAAGTACTTAATTCATTCCAGAGGTCCGTACTTGACCTGAAACTGTTCTTAACCTGAAGCACCACTTTAGCTAATGGGGCCTGCTGCTGCTGCTGCGTCGCCGGAGCACAATTTCTGTTCTCATCCTGAAACAAAGTTCTTAACCTGAAGCACTATTTCTGGGTTAGCGGAGTCTGTAACCTGAAGCATATGTAACCTGAGGTACTACTGTATATAAAAACATAATAAAACATTAAACATTAAAAACAAACTTCCCTATACAGGGCTGTCTTCAGATGTCTTCTAAAGGATGCATAATTACTTATCTCCTTGGCTCGGGGATCGCATAACTCCATACCTTACAACATTTCTCCGATGAAAACAGGACGTCCTAAGGGAAAGCAGGACATTCAAGGATCAAATCAGAAACCAGGACAGCTTCCGTAAATCTAGGAAATTAGGGACACTTGGGGGGGGGGGTCCGCCAAATATTTTAATGTCTTTCAAGCTGTGTGGCTGAAGCAGGTGGCGTTTTGTGTGGCCAGGTACACTGAGAGCAACTCTGAAAATTCAGGAGGGTGAGTGTGGGCTCGAACGTGACTTTAGACCTACACTCAGCGGATGAGGTAAATCTGATTTTTAAAGTTCTAATAACCCATAGGGATATGTAATGTAATGGGTGTAATGGGTTAAATGTGCCCAATAGCAATTCAGTGTAGCAAATGTCACTCAGTTGCATGGAACCCTTGAGATCAGGTCTTAATTTGTACCAAATTAAGAGCCAGCATGGTGTAGTGGTTAAGAGCAGCGGACACTGGTGAACCGGGTTCGTTTCCCTGCTCCTCCACATGCAGCTGCTGGGTGACCATGGGCCAGTCACACTTCTCTGAAGTCTCTCAGCCTCACTCACCTCACAGAGTGTTTGTTGTGGGGGAGGAAGGGAAAGGAGAATGTTAGCCGCTTTGAGACTCCTTAAGGTAGTGATAAAGCGGGATATCAAATCCAAACTCTTCTTCTTCTACCACCAGGGCTCAGCTCCACTTTCAGTGTTGGAGTCAACCCTGGAACATATAATAAGGACAAGTGAAAATCCTAAACAGATGAGATAGACATTTTTCTCTCTACTGAGCTCCTATAGTGACATTCTAGTGATGGGTGGATCTATCCATTTCAGCTCCACATCAAAAGTGCATGTGTTAATTCATTTGTCCTATTTCCATGTTAATCTGTGATTATCTTTTTTAGAAACTGTACAGAAATTTGTATTCACATATTATTTAAATAGGGACGTGTGTGGTGCTGTGGTCTAAACCACAGAGCCTAGGGCTTGCTGATCAGAAGGTCAGTCGTTCGAATCCCCGCGACGGAGTGAGCTCCAGTTGCTCGGTCCCTGCTCCGGCCAACCTAGCAGTTTGAAAGCACATCAAAGTGCAAGTAGATTAATAGGTACCACTTCAGCGGGAAAGTAAATGGCATTTCCGTGTGCTGCACTGGTTCGCCAGAAGTGGCTTAGTCATGCTGGCCACATGACCCGGAAACTGTACTCCGGCTCCTTCGGCCTATAGAGCGAGATGAGCGCAGCAACCCCAGAGTCGTCCATGACTGGACCTAATGGTCAGGGGTCCCTTTACCTATTATTTAAATAAAGGTTTTGTCACAAAATTTTTATTTAAATTGATAAGTTGCCTTGACGTGTGTACTTCTAAATGTTTTTAGTCTAAAATATACATATTTTTCATGCATTTGGACATGTATTCTGAGCAGTTAACGCTATTGCAAATTTCATAGAAGTGAAAAATCTAAAGGATAATTATATTTCAAGTTGTGTTCTGGTCAAGTGAAATTCAAAGACCAGTATTCCCAGACAGACATGAGCCCTGGGATCTGCTTTTCTGCTCCAAGAAACATTTGAGGCCTATCCCCATCAGAGCAACCTCATCTTCCCTTCTATATCCTGGGATAACAACAACAGGCTGTCATCTGGCTGCATAAAAGAGTTATTTCAGGTAATTTTGTTAATTCTGTTGCACTTGATACTGCCATCTTTGATATCTTAAAAGCCTCTGCTATGAGTGCTGCAGTACATACTTGAGCAATGATGCAAAGAAGGCATCGTGAAACTTTCCTTGCTGACAAAAGTAAAATCAATGCCAGCCCACAAGTGATGTTTTCTCCCTGTGTCACTAAAATGAAAATTGACTTGATGTGTAACATAAGTCTTTAGTGTCTAGCACCGTAGGGAATTGCACACCCTTGTCTGCCTCTGTGTACTTATTCCCTTCAATAATCCACCCGTGTTTATTTTGGCTATTCATCTGAGGAAAGAGTAACTAAACAATTCTACTGAGAACATCACAGCAACAAATACTATTTATCTTCTGTATTAAAATATAGGTTTTAAATGCTGCAATCATATATCTAGCATTTTTTCAAGCCGCTGCATTAGGTCGGGGGGCCCATCCCCCATAATCAGTATATGGCTTGAGTTAGATTTAAAAACAGGTCCCAGAGGTTGACAAATGGATTAAAGTAGAACATAAATTCCTTATGTCACCCAGTCCCTTAAACCTTGATGTCAGTAACATTCCTAATCATTCCATTATTATAAATGTCAAATATGCTTTACATGTGTTAAAGGGACTGTAAGAAGTGAGAGCCTAGCTAAAAGAAGAAAGACTCATGAGCTGCTGCCTCTTTACTATATATCAGAAATGAAAACACAGTTTTGCTCCCAACCCTGCAACTTTCCTGAGTGATGGGAAGTTCAAGGAAGCATTTGCAGGGTATTCTTCAAAAGAGGGAAACTCTGGATTCTTACACAATCTCTGTGAAAAATTGGGATTAAAAAGAAAACCACAACAATGTAATAGTTGAGAATAATTCAGAGGTGAGCAGCCGCTGCTGCCATTCCAGGCAGTGTTGGCTGTAGCAGGGATAGCTAAGGTATCATTGGACTACAGCTCCCATCAGCCTCAGCAAACATGGTCAAAGGTCAGGCATGATGGGAACTGTAGTCCAACCACATCTGTGGTCCAACCTTGGCTATTCTGGAGCTATCAAATTAGCGTTGTTCTCAGAGCATGTCAGACACCGTTCAAGACAACTGGCATAAAACCTAACACCAGGGCTTTTTTAAAAAGGTGGAACTCTTCCAGGGTTGCCATATTTTGAAAAGAACAGACCTGTCCTTGACATGGAGGCCACAGCCAAGTGGATGTTTTTTCTCCTGTTGTTGCCCTGCTCCTTTCCAGCACCTGCTCTGGCCTCCCAGTTTGCTGGGACCCTTGCCGGAAGTTGACTCCAGGCCGCTGAGCGGGCTTAGCTATGGAGTCGCCTCTCCCTCTCAGGCCCTCAGCCTCCAAGTGGCCACTGGCAAGGTCATGCCTGGGATTGGGCCCAGACAGGGAGGCTTGCCACTCTGGCCTTTCCCCAGCAGCAATGGTGGCCCCCAATGGCTGCTCAAGCCGCATCAGATGGGAAGACCCAGGCAGGACCAGAGAGGCCATGTCGCCACTGACACAGCCACTGCTGATGCAGCTGCAGCCGCCACTGCCCATGTCGCCTCTGACATGGCTTGAGCAGCCATACGGCCTGATTTCCCTGGACATTCCAGAAATTTCCTCCAAGATACTGGTTCCGATGGCCAAATCCCAACAATGTCTGGGAAATTCTGGACGTATGGGAACCCTAAACTCTCTGGAACTCAGTTAAAGCACCTCTCAGGTGGGAGCCATTGCCATTATAAGAGAACAAGGGAGGCAATTCATAGTGAGTTCTGGCACTTCTTTTTCTAGAAAAACAGCACTACTTAACACACACACTTCTCAGTTTCACACCATAAGGCTACAATCCTATAAACTACCCACTAAACACTCTGAAGCTCACCTTTGGGTAAGTCACTTAGGATGCTGTTGTCAGTCAGTGTATCTGATGTTCTGTAAAATCACAATGTGGTAGTGATGGAACAATCTGTCCATTCTGGTTTCTCATTTTTCCAATCTTAAATTTCAAATCAGTTTGCATTTTTTAAAAAAGTTTTCATGAGAATTCATCAGCATTTTTGTGTGATTTTCTTAGTAGACACATTTTTATATGGCATTTTCCCAAATATAAACATTTTTGGCAAAACAATTTCCCCAAATGTAATGCATTTTTGTATGATCTTTTCACAAGTATATGCAATTATATACCCACTTTACTCACTTGGAAAGACAGGTGAACTAATGCCAGTGTACTGGAAGAAGCAAAAATCACCAGTGTTGAGGCAATGATTCTTCAACATTAACTTCGTTGGACTAGTCATGTTGTTTGGATGCCTGATTATCATCTTCCAAAGCAACTACTCTATTCTCAACTTAAGAATGGAAAGCGAAATACCGGTGGACAACAAAAATGGTTTAAAAACACTCTCAAGGCAAATCTTTTAAAAATGTAGTATAAGCACTGATAACCGGGAAACACTGGCCTGCAAGCGCTCTAATTGGAGAACAGCCTTTACCAAAGTTGTCGTGGACTTTGAAGAAGCACAAACTGGGGGCGAAAAGGAGAAACAAGCTAAGGGGAAGGCACGTTTGGCAAACCCTCACTGTGATCAACTCCTGCCTGGAAACCTATGTCCTACTGTGGAAGGACGTGTGGATCCAGAATTGGCCTGCAAAGTCACTTACGGACTCACTGTTAAGACCGTTTTCTTGGAGACGATCTTACTTGGCTATGACTGATTGCCAAAGATGATGTGCGTTTTTGCACACATTACTTTGCTGGAGAACTACACTCCAATTTGGATAAGTAGCTGTGCTGTTGTTCACATATTGTTTCAGAAAGTATGAATTAAATAAATTCACTGGATTGAATGCTTCCGCCATCCCTACAACCATCCAAAAAGGGTTTGGGACGTTGCTTGCCTTAAGGAAGGTACACCATAATTGACCTCAATAGCTGCAATTACAGAGGGGTCGACGTTGAAGGGTTAAAACACATGGGGGAGGTGGCAATTAGTAAGGATTGCCTGCATTTGAGGCCATCTAGAAAATCTGGGTTCCATAAGCTTTACAACAAGATCATTTTAAAATGTTCAATATTCCCTCCCAACACAATTTCCCATGTTTGATGGAAACCCTGCAAGAGTCAGTGTTGTCTCTGGTCTTGCAGTCCTTTCAGAGTGGCTTTTGGACATGAATCATATACAGTGGTACCTCAGGTTACATACGCTTCAGGTTACAGACTCCACTAGCCCAGAAATAGTACCTCACGTTAAGTACTTTGCTTCAGGATGAGAACAGAAATCGTGCTCCGGCGGCGCAGCAGCAGCAGGAGGCCCCATTCACTAAAATGGTGCTTCAGGTTAAGAACAGTTTCAGGTTAAGAACGGACCTCCAGAACGAATGAAGTACTTAACCCAAGGTACCACTGTATATAACATGAAGGAATGCTTCCTGCATCCATGTGCAATGTTCCTTCACTGCTGTGTAACATTAATATTCAAAGAGGGGGCTCGCACCGCTTCTCAGAACTATGAGCAGTTTCTGCAGCTTTCTGTAGAGCTGACAATTCAAAGCTATGCTGGTGATCATTATCCCCTTCTTCCACATATGCTTTTATAATATATTCTGAATCAAGGAAGTCAGATGATCCAGGCCCCGCACTGCACATGGCTCTCCAGTGCAGATATCATGCCGTTGATTGGAGGGAAATATCATGCCAAAAAGCGAAGCTGCCTTGTAAACTGCAAATAAGCCGAAGGAAGCTTTTAAATGCTAGGTTACCCTCATAGCCCATAAATGGGGATCACAGTTAACATATCTGTAGATAAAAAGCACTTTTATCTTATCTTTAACTGCAGGACTTCACACGCTCCCAGTTACTTGCCTGAATTTTAGGATAATCCCCATTTGTCTTGTGGAGAGATGATTGTTCCTAAATGGGCATGCTGAAGATAATGAACTACAACAGATGACAGTCACAATCTTTCCCATGTTTAGGGGTGGGGGAGGTAGGGGAAAACTAGGAAACTTCATATTGTTTGATCAAGCCTCACATTCTTAAAGTAGAACGGCTGTGTGCAGGGACTGAGAAGCCTAAATGGGGGAAAGGATCAAACGGAAAGGAGGAAGAGGCCTGGTCCTTCCAGATCATTGGGAGACACTCGTGCAGTTAGAGCTGGGATGCCACGCATCAATATTTTGCCGAAAGGATTAGCATGGGCCAGCCACCATCTCTTAGACTAACCTACCTCACAGGGTTGTTGTGAGGGTGAAATGGGGAGGAAGAGAACCATCTACAACAGCTTGAAAACATTGGAAGAGAAAGGTGGTATATAAATGTAATAAAATAAAATATGAAACAAAGCGGAGCTGAATGGCGGGAACCTGGTTTGGAGCAGTTGATCTCCCCATTCCACCTCAACTTCCGAAGGAGCAGGGGTGCTGTCGTCCCCCCACGACCTTCCTGTGAGGTGAAGAGCTTCAGTGGAGGCTGGGGAGGGCTTTGATCAGTTGAGAGAACCAGCGACTGAACAGGAGTCTGGAGAGGAGGGTTCAGCCGAGTTATCTAGACCCAGGCACCATCTTTGCAGCTGGGAGCAGACTCGCACACCCCGAGAGGGTGTGTGTTTCACAATCCCAGTTTTCATGCAAGTCTTCCAAGTGAGTGTTCCACACCTTGTCTATAAAAGCTTGGTGGGTGGGACGCATTTGTCACTTCCATCCATTTCTGGGCTTCTTGCTGTGCTCCTGAATGATGGCTCCTGAGCCCTGTGTCTACTCACTTGCCTGAATAAATTTGGCCATGGGTGTAGACAGGATTTTTGTTAGGGGAGGCAGGCCTTTTGTTAGGGGGAGGGCAGAACCTCAGTTTGCTATGTATTTTTATTGAATTTTATTGATTGGGGGGCAGCTGCCCCTGCCTGCGCCCCCCGCCCTTGGCTACACCCATAAATTTGGCTCTTACAATAGCTTCTGTCTCTGTGTTTTGGGGCAGGAGCAAGGACAGGGCTTCAAGAGTGTACTGGAAAATAACATTGGAGCAATTAAAGTGGATTAAGCACTTTGTGGTGGAACAAAACTGCCAGAATGGGATGTTATGGAGACGGACAAGCCCCATAGCAGCACATAGGCCAGCATAGGCAAACATTTGGGCTGATGCTTGTCTCCACAGCACCCTCACTTGCTTTTCTTTTTCTTTCTTTCTTTCTTTCTTTCTTTCTTTCTTTCTTTCTTTCTTTCTTTCTTTCTTTCTTTCTTTCTTTCTTTCTTCCTTCCTTCCTTCCTTCCTTCCTTCCTTCCTTCCTTCCTTCCTTCCTTCCTTCCTTCCTTCCTTCCGCTTCCTTTCTCTTTTTAAACCATTTTAGGGACATGGTCTGGCAGACTTGTCATGCACCTGTTTATAGATACTTGCTTTTATCATTTCCCTCCCCGCTTTTGAAAATACCATCCTTTTCTACAACAAAATGCTGCTTATTCCCTTTAAGCAAATTTTGAGATCCTCTCTGTCACACCTCTCCCTAAGAAATTAAACACAATAAAATCAGCTGTACTGCTGTATCAAGTGTTACACACTAGGAGTTATTATTGCCTTGTGAGATTAAGTTTCTGGTTACTATTTGGGGATAACAATGCAAACATATGAAAATAGTTTACTTCACCCAAATGCACACCACCACCACCCCAAAAGAGATTGCTGTGGAATAGGTGACATATATGAGAAATACAGACCAAGCGTCCAAATACCTATTGTGGTGTATTTCTTCTATAGCCCATTTACAGTGGTGAGATAATTTTTCATCCCGTGCCATCGGCCAGACTCCTGATCGTGCCCAAACTTCACTTAGTGCCATCCACAAATCTTCACTCTGCTCTCTGGACAATTCCCATATACAGTCTATTGCACAGGTGAAGGCAGCAATGAGTGCCTGGGATGCACTGAAGAGCTATTAACTTTACTTAGTGCAGGAAGACTAATGGGTGATCTGTCACACCTCACCAGCTTCCCTGTTATATATGTAAACCTTGGAGTAAGCCTCTATTCTTATTTGAATGCACAGCCATATATAACTTGGGTGCTGATGTCCTTTGCATTCTAGACATGCCTCTTACAAAGACCAATGTCATGTTAAGAATATAGAGGTTTTCTATAGTATTTTACATTTAACATGTCATATAACTTGTTGTAGAACTTGTATGCTGTAAGGAAAGGGTGGAGCTGCAGTCTAAACCACTGAGCCTCTTGGGCTTGCTGGTCGGAATGTCAGCGGTTCAAATCTGCACAACAGGGTGGGCTCCCATTGCTCTGTTCCAGCTCCTGCCAACCTAGCAGTTCAGAAGCACACCAGTACAAGTATTTAAATAGGTACCACTGTGGCGGGAAGGTAAATGGCGTTTCCATGCACTCTGTCTTCCATCACAGTGTTCCGTTGCACCAGAAGCAGTTTAGTCATGCTGGCCACATGACCCAGAAAGGTTTCTGGACAAACGTCAGCTCCCTTGGCCTGAAGTGCACTGCACCCCATAGCTGCCTTTGACTGGACTTAATTGTCCAGTGGTCCTTTACTTTTTTAAACCTTTATAACTTGTATAAATAATGATGCTACGGAATATACAGCTACATATTTAACAGCGACTGATCCCATATCCATTTAGCTAAATGGAAAACAATGGGTTTTGTTTGATATATCCTTAATTAATATGATTACTTCAATAATTGATTTATTTTGCAGTAAAATTTCTCCTCTTGACGAAGGTTGATATAACAGATATGTTAATACACTGCATGACTAGATTCATCTCTCCTAATGATTTCTGTTAGCATGAAAAGTACTGCCTTTGAAGAAAGAATAACTGCCTTTTAGTGTTGACACTGTACTCCATACTATTGTTCCACCTTTGGTATATGACTTTTTATTCAAATATTGAATAATTCGATAATCTCAATGGAAAAATAGAAATGTACATTAGCTGTCAATGGAAATCCAGTTAACATTTAATAGTAACATATGATCCATTTGAGAGAACTTGTTAACTCTTAATTTCTGATTTTGTCCCAAATTGATGCTATACAACTTGCATGTCAAATAATACAATTAGCTTTTTTACTACAGATGGATGCCAATTAAATGAAAAATTGCAAGGGCTTGTTGTTTACGAGGTAATAACTTTATCCTGCCGAGGTGTTTATTAGTCCTGTTACAGATAGTTATTACTATGCTAACTGGAAGCATACCTACATTTTTTGTTAACACAGTGAAATTGTGAGTTTAAAATACAGTGGGCGCTCGGGTTGCAAACGTGATCTGTGCAGGAGGCACGTTTGGAACCCGCAGCGTTCGCAACCCGCAGCGCCGCATCCGTGCGGGTCACAATTCGGCATTTCTGTGCATGCACAAGTGCCGAAACCCAGAAGTAACCCATTCTGGTACTTTTGGGTTCAGTGCGGTGCGCAACCCGAAAACACAACCTGAATCGTCTGTAACCCGAAATACGACTGTGGTCAATTGCAATAAAGACAAAATGTATTGAAGAAGGAAGAGAACAGGCACAAGCCACCAAACCAAACCACATCACCAAGTTGATAACCGTGCACAAATGTCTATGGCCATTCTATGGCCAAGATTACAAATAAGTTACTACTGTAAATCTTGTGGCACCTTAAAGACCCATAGATTTATTGTTGTGCAGCCTTTTGTTGACCAGAGTACACTGTATAAAGTTTAGGGAGAAACATCTAATTTAGAGAGAGGGCGGACAAACGTTCGAAGGGTAGTGGAAACGGTTTGAACACTCAAAACCACTTTGACACCACTTTAAAATGTCTTCACCCTCTCTGAGTTTTCCCCCTCAGTAAGTTTGAAAGCTGCTCTGTGATCAAAATATTACTTTGCGTCTGACATCAAGACAAATGGCTACCTGTATTCTGAACACCTAAAATAATGGCATTTAGAAATGGTTTAACCCGCACCTCTGTAGCAAAATACTGAAAAACCTAAGTGCACTAAAATGGTTAGTAGTAGTTACCAGGAATTTAATTCTGCTGACCAGCATGCTGTGCCCCACAGCACAGGAAGGGAGAAAGTGTGTTTTTCAAAAAACTCTTCCACCATGTTAACATTGGGCAGTGTATGTGGATTTCTAGGTGGGCTCCTATTCAAATATTACTTAGGTTATATGTGGTCCACTTGAGAGGCAAAGCTCTGTGAAGTATATTTTAGATAATTTTTCTATTTCCCCACCACCTTACCCCACCAGTGCTTGTTAGTTCATAGTCTCTAGATCATTCTCTTCAAATAAAGTTGTAGTTTGAAAGAAAAAGGACCAAAAATGGCTAACAAGAGAACAGGAATCATCACTAAAGCTTAGTGAAAAAATGTCCTCATGAGTGGTGTTATTTATCAGAAAAACCACAACTAATTCACCAAGACAAAATACCACTGGGGAAAGGGGGATAAATACTTAAAGATACCATATAAATATAATCATGATAATCGCCCCCTTAAAAGAATAAATCGCCCCTTCTAAAAGAATGAAAACAAAAAATGCAAAAATTCATTCATTTATGAGGTCCTAATAAATACGGTACATCATGTGGCAACATTCAGCTTTTGTTTGGCAATTTGACATACGTGGTTTCCTGTACTCGTTTATAAGGAATATGTAAGAGGACTTTCTGAAACCCAAGCCACGTAGATGTTGAAAGTCAATCCTACTAGTTAAAGTGAGCAGCATTAGCTCTTTAAAAAGAAAAAATCACTTTCAGTGGAAATTACCCTGCAACAAAGACTACGAAAATAAGTCCTATTTTTTTCTTTTTAAAAGAGTGTGATTTATTTGTTTCTAAAGGAGTAGTAGCAAGGAAGAAGCAGGTAATTATTAAGAAACATCCATTTCAGGAAAAAGTGGTAATTCTAATCTTTGGCAAGAAAGGGGGAAATGATCCTTTCTGTAGCCCAAGAAAATTATACCCTTGTGGGGTTTTAAAATGGATAGCATACCAAAAAGGACCTTCCTCCTCCCATCTACTGATATTAAAGAATGAAGATATTACTTTTCAGATCAAAAGAAAAGAATATCTTTTTATATACAATCTTTTTTCTGCTTAAAAAAAGCTATTTTGTCAATGTATGTGTGTTTTGGTCTCTAAGGACAGGGATATATAGATATAGTTAAGGCACATGAGACGAAAAGGAGAGAAAATGTATATGCACTGCACATTCTTTCCAGTATTACAACTCTATTACTAGTAAAAGAGAAATAAAAAGTGACTGAGAACTTGCATTTAGTTCAGTGAGAAAAACCTTTAGTGATGAATACATAGTAGTTTTGTATTCAAAATCTCTTCACTTATATTATGCTCATTAAATTTACCCATGCCTAGCAAAGTCCGTATCTAAGCAAACTTTGTGTTTATAGTTGCTCATTTTTTTGTTTTAAGAAAACAATGATTGTTGAAAGACCCCTGTGCTCATGTGTGTTATTTATAAACACACAAATTTAGCTCTAAAAATTGAAAGGATGTGGAGCTCGTTATATTTAAAACAAAATATCTACTTGGTTCTTTGAGATATGCATACACCAGTGTACACATAAATATCAGATATTAAAATAAGCATTTTGAGAAAGAAATGGCATGCACGACACACTGCAGCTTGTTTCAGAAATTATACTCCTACAAACCATAGTATGATCCGCTTTTTCTGGCGTGTTCTAACCTGTTGGGCAAACTGTGGTTACTACTAACCAGCAATTTTCATCAAACCATGATTTGAAATGGCAAACTAGTTAGTGCTAGGAGGCAAGGCAAGGCAAGGCAAGAAGATGAGTGCCTGTGTCATGCTCCCAATCCACCAAGCTATGGTTCAGGTGATCAGGATATGACAACTCCAGTAAGTCATCTGTTCCAAGGTTTGTTATTGCAGAATTTGGAATTTGTATGCCACTGCTACTGCTGGTGGGAAAAGAGACAGAGGACAAACAGGGCATTGAGAGGCAGGAGACATATAGCAAGCCACATGGCATGAAGAAGTCCTCTTTCTCATGCTAAAAGCCTTACAGTTCCCAATAGGGGAGTATACTACTTCAGGATTTTCCTTAATAGGGTCATTCAGGCATACTGGTATGTACTAGATTTACATGTGCAATGCATTTTTTCTGTGTTTACTTATTTCCAAAATATTATAATCTTTCTCTGTTTTATTTGTAGATTTCATATATATATATTGGGTCATTCCATATCAAGTGATCCAACTATTTTACCTCATGTCATCCAATTTTCTTAATATTTTGTACACTTGTTGAATGATCAAAACTAAGTTTAAATCTAAAATTTTAATTTTTATCTCATCCCATTTGTGAGTTATGAGGAGATATATATATATATATATATATATATATATATATATATGCAGGTTTTGGTGTCCTCGGGTGTCTTCCCGTGTAAAAGTTGGGGTGTCTAGGCGACGTTTCGACGAGGTCTCACTCGTCATCTTCAGGCTGGTGCTTTCGGCTTCTTGTTACTGGAACAGAGCAGGATCTCAGTGTTTGAGTTCCTATAAATACTGTTGAGGGGGTGTGGTGTATAGCCTCCAATGTTCTGGGCAGAGAGGAAGTTCCCAGGCTAGTGTGCCTTTTCTTCTTTTGTTCCTTAATTACTTGAGGGATATCTTGAGTGATTTCTTGAGTGATATCCTGAGTACCACTTAGGTGGGTCATTAGGTGTGGATTAGTTGCTAAAGTCTTTGTGTCTTGACCTCTTGAACTTTGTGAAGAGTTTTTCTGAGAAGATGGCTGTACTGCACTTAGTTGTGCTCTGGCTTGGCTTCGTGTATAGGGGCGAGCTGTGGTTTTGTGGCCTGTGTCAGCCAGATCTGTGTAGGGATTGCAGGGGGGTGCAGCATCCGGAGGTGCCACCATGGAAAACCAGTTGGAAAACCAAGGGGTCTATGAAATACCCTGCAAAGTCTGCCCAGCCACGTACATTGGACAAACAAACAGACGAATAAATGCACGTATCGCAGAACACAAGAATGCCGTCAAAAAAGAAGAAAAAACTTCCTCTCTTTTCCAACACATGAAAGAAACAGGACACGAAATTAATTTTGCAGATTCCAAATTGCTCTTTAACATGGAACATCACCACAAGAGAATAATCATGGAAGCCATCGAGATAGAGAAACACCCCCACAACATGAACAAGCGTGACGACACATCCCGCTTGCCAGACATCTGGAAATTAGCCCTCCCCACAAAAACTGACACCAGATCCAGAGGCACACAGAACGCCATCACCAATCAACCACACCAGACCCAAACCCAGACCCTCTCCACAGATAAATTACAGACACCATCCAGTAGCCAAACCATGGTGGCACCTCCGGATGCTGCACCCCCCTGCAATCCCTACACAGATCTGGCTGACACAGGCCACAAAACCACAGCTCGCCCCTATACACGAAGCCAAGCCAGAGCACAACTAAGTGCAGTACAGCCATCTTCTCAGAAAAACTCTTCACAAAGTTCAAGAGGTCAAGACACAAAGACTTTAGCAACTAATCCACACCTAATGACCCACCTAAGTGGTACTCAGGATATCACTCAAGAAATCACTCAAGATATCCCTCAAGTAATTAAGGAACAAAAGAAGAAAAGGCACACTAGCCTGGGAACTTCCTCTCTGCCCAGAACATTGGAGGCTATACACCACACCCCCTCAACAGTATTTATAGGAACTCAAACACTGAGATCCTGCTCTGTTCCAGTAACAAGAAGCCGAAAGCACCAGCCTGAAGATGACGAGTGAGACCTCGTCGAAACGTCGCCTAGACACCCCAACTTTTACACGGGAAGACACCCGAGGACACCAAAACCTGCATTCCTGTACCCGTGAAAATCTACGAAAGCATATATATATATATATATATAAATAATAGCCTTGCCAAAAGGCTACACAAAAGCCTTAAAAGCTCAGCCCAGAATTGAGATACCTAAAAACTAAAAACACCAATCTTTTCTGAGCTTCATGGGCTTTAATATGATATGTCACATGATGTACTTACTTCAAATTATAAATTTAAGTTACAAAAATTGAATATTTGAAAAAGTGGTTAAAAAAGTAATCTGATTAAAAATCCCAAAAGACGTATTGATTATTAAATATTTTTAACAGCTACCTGTAAAAATTCATCTTGGGATCTCAATGGGATGACATTTTAAAAAGTATTTTGTACATACAGGAGAGAGGATGAGTAATGGAAAGGGGGATGGTTTGTGTGCAAGAGTTGAGAAAAGTGATGCGACGGTAAGGTGGTAAAAGGGGAAATGCAACAGAGCGGAAGCAGGGTGAAGATGAAAGCAGGGATATTAAAGTATCTACCAAATAAGTGGTGTTTTCATAATTGGGCAGATGAAAAAGAGGCTTTGCAAAAAAGGTTTGCAAAATGGAGAGGACAAACATGGACATGGGGGTGGAATTAAAAATGGGTGCAAAGCAGGGTTGCAAAATAGAAAAGAGAAGTGTGCCAGAAACAAGCTTGGGAAGTGAGCTTAGTCATTGCAAGCACTGGGAAAGAAACGTCTAGGGGGAATGACAGCAGAGCTGGAGAGCGAAGTAGAGGCACAGTCCCTAGTATGTGCTACCATAAATCCGTGCAATGGGCTGAACTCCCGTCGCTCTGTCCCAGCTTCTGCCAACCTAGCATACCAGTGCAAGTAGATAAATAGGTACTGTTGCAGCAAGAAGGTAAACAGTGTGTACTCTAGCACATGTCACAGTGTCCCATTGTGCCACAAGCTGTTTAGTCATGCTGGCCACATGACCCGGAAAGCTGTCTGGACAAATGCCAGCTCCCTTGGCCTGCAAAGCGAGATGAGCACCACAGCCCAGTCACCTTTGACTGGCCTTAACCGTTTCGGGGTCCTTTACCTTTACCATAAGATGTCGTAATAGTTTCCAGCTAGGATGGCTTTAAAGAGGGATTAGACTATTTGCACCATCTCCAGTATCAGAGGCACCATGCACCTGCATACCAGTTGCTGGGGAACACATGCAAAATAATGCTATTGCCCTCATGCCCTCCCTAGGGATGCGGGTGGCACTGTGGTCTAAACCATGGAGCCTCTTAGGCTTGCCGACAGGAAGGTTGGCGGTTCAAATCTCCTCAGTGGTGGTGAGCTCCCATTGCTGTGTCCCAGCATCTGCCAACCTAGCAGTTCAAAAGCACACCAGTGTAAGCAGATAAAGAGGTACCACTGCAGCAGGAAGGTAAATGGTGTTTCTTGTGCACTCTGGCTTCCATCACGATGTTCTGTTGAGCCAGAAGTGATTTATAGTCGCCTTTAACTGGACTAACTCATCCAGGGGTCCTTTACCTAGACTAGATGGGTATGACCCCAAACTCTTATGTTCTTATCCACCCAACAAATTATTCACATTGATGACTGCCAGCATGGATGGCTTTAGGAGACAAATTCTGAGTCGACTGTACTAGCCACAATGGTTGTGTTCTGCTTTCTCTGTTGGAGGCACTATACCTCTGAACCCAGTTGCTGGGAATCACGCGAGACTCCTGTTGTACTCAGGTCCTGGTTGCAGGCTTCCCATAAGCAGTTGGCCAATTTGAGAACAGGAATCTGGATTAGATGTGCATTTGGCCTTATCCTTCTGGGCTCTTCTTATGATGTGATGTTTTATAAATAAATCAAACATTACTCAAATGTTAGCCCAATTCTCAGTTAAGTGTACCCAAAATATCCTAAAACTTGTTACCATCTTTGGGACACTCGAATTGGCCCTAATAACGAACCAGTTAGTTGTGCCGCACACCACTGCAGTAAAGTATGCTGGGAATCAAGAACATGGTTTTAACATTGTGGCACCAGATCTTTCGAACTCATTCCCCTTAAAAGTGCAACAAGTCCAAACACTCTCATGAGTTTCTGACCCTTGTTGAAACCCTTTTTCTCCCGTATCTCCCCATGTGAGTCTATTTCCGCATTTCAAATTCCTTGTTGGGTTTTTATGCTGCAATTCCCTTTCATGATCGGTATTCTGTTTCCTATTCCACTTCTGGGCATTTTCTGAACATAGTTTCATAAATCCTGAAATGAAACAGATATATTAACCTCGTTTATCTTTGTCCTGGGCTGGGCGGAGCGGGGGAATTCCACCCGCCTCCACAAAACGCTCCCAACACCTGAAACTTTTCTGATGCGTACACAGATCGCAGTTCAAGGCAAGGCAAGCCTTGCACCCCCCGACCCCAACTCCGAAAATCCCAGCGACGGGGGCCTCGACGACTTTAACAGCTGATGCCCCTTTCCTACACCTCGGCGCTCCTTCTCGCACACAAACCGAAGTCACGAAAATGAAACTCTGCAGAAAAAGGGGCTGGGCTCCCGGGCCGCGCGAGGGCGGCTGGCTCTGAATGAGCAGAGCAGGCGAGAGGGAGCGAGCACCGCCGAGGCCGCTTTCTCCCCGCTCAGCCCCACACCAGAGGCCGACTTCCACCTCGGCTGCGCCCGCAGCGGCGGCAAGCGAAGGGCGGAGCTGCGGAACCGCGCATGAGCGTCCCTCATTCCCCGGCTGTAAGGCGCGAACCGCAGGGGTCGGGGCAGAGGCTTTATTTTGGTGAGGGCGCTTCACCCAGACGCGCCACCCCCGCTCTTGGCGGCGGCGGCGAGTGAAAGGCTTTCCTGCAAAACCGCCGTTCCCGCGCTCTGCGTTTGAAACTGCCGCCGCCGCGCTTCGCCCCCTCCCAGCCACCCGTCTGTCCTGAGGGCGTGTGAGGCGGGAGGATGGCGACGAAGCTGACCAAAGCCCAGTACGAAGAGGTCGCCCGGTTCCTGGCCCAGGTGCCTCCGACCAGGCAGAGCCTGAGGAAACTGAGGGAGCGCTTCCCCAGGTAAGTCTGCGCGGGGCGCCGGCAGAGCTCCGCCTCCCTCGTCAAGGGCGAGCTCCGCCCCCTCGAGGGAAGGAAGCGGCAGCAGGCCCGGGGTTTTATTTGCTTTTTTAAAAATGGGGGGGGGGAGGTGACGGCGGGAGGCAGTTCAGATTTGCATGTTTGCAATGTAAATAAAGGCGCTCTCTGCCTTTTCTTCGGCCTGGGAAGCTGTTTTGGTTCGTGAGGAAGCACTGCGAGTAGCAGCAGGGTCTCAAGGGGCGCCATACAAGTATCGCTTGATATACTGCGAGCGTAATCCCATTTACTTGGGAGTAAGTAAACCTCCCCCCCATTGATTTCCGTAGAACTCACTTCTGAGTAGATGTGATCAGGATCGCGCTCTTAACCATCTCGCTGGATGTCGTGGAGGTTCTGTTCGAGCTGAGCGTTCCTTGGCTGCAAAACTCCTGATATTTTCTTTCTTTTTTTGCATGTAATGCCTGCGTTTCAGAGACCTGAAGTGAATCGTAATTAATGGTGTTTAATTGATTGCTGGGTACAAGAGTGGTCCCTGTCGCATTATGTAACCTAAAGTGGGCCACCTAAAGTAGCTACTTTCCACAGGTTCTTTCCTTTTTGCTTGCTTCCTACCTGTTGCTTCTCTCCAATTCAAATAATACACTGCAAAGTGGGAAAAAGGAGTAGATCACCTGTAGAGGTTAGAGTATTGGACACCTAAACAGTTTGCAAGAATCAGTTTTAATAATCAGAACTGTTTTCACTGTTACTTGAGCTGTTTTATATAATTTGATGAATTTCGGTAAGCTGAGTTTATATTATGTCTTTAAACAATAAAATAAAATAACAGAATTGGCACTAGGGCTTATACCTTGGTTGGCTGGCCCATTGTTGTTGATTATTTGCTTCTGTGGGGCTCTTAATAAATAATAATAATTTATTACACCCCGCCCATCTGGCTGGGTTTTCCCAGCCACTCTGGGCGGCTCCCAACAGAATATTAAAAATAGAATCAAACATTAAAAACTTCCCTAAACAGGGCTGCCTTCAAATGTCTTCTAAAAGTCAGATAGTTATTTCCTTGACATCTGATGGGAGGCCGTTCCACAGGGTGGGCGCCACCACCAAGAAGGCCCTCTGCCTGGTTCCCTGTAACCTCACTTCTTGCGATGAAGGAACTGCCAGAAGGCCCTCGGCACTGGTCCTTGCGCTTATAACCAAGGACAGGTACATAGGGGCATAGGAAAGTTGCCTAACACCAAGTCAGGCCATTGATCCATGCATTATTGTGGATGCTGACTGACAGCAGCTCTTGTGGGTTTCAGAAGGGACATTCCCAGTCATAGCTGAAGATGCCAGGGATTGAATTTTGGGCCTTCAGCTTGCAAGGCCACTGAGCTGTGACCCTCCCACCAAGTCCTGTGAGAGAGCTGGTTAATCTAGAATGCAGTTTAGAACCTTGCTGATGTGCTAGAGAGCTTTTAGCTGAGAGCTGTAGTTGACAACAAATCATGGCCTACTGCTTTCTCTGTTGCACCTGTCCTGTATTTGGTGACCACAAGGTACTTGTTTGGCACTGTTGATTTGAATATTTACTTCACCTGATGAGTCCTGTAGTTTTAAGATGCAGGTGTTGATCCCTGAATTAGATGCATATTAAAGGACTTGCTGTAGGCAGTAGATAGTGATGTGAGCTCCAGAGTGTAGTTGGGAAGTGCACAAAAGTTTGTTTCTAATGTAAGGTTTATATGCTTTTCATATTGTTGTACTGTGGTGTCCAGAAATTGGACTTGTATGGACTGTTTAGGACTCAGGTTAATGGTGCAGTGGAAATTGCTGATGTTCTGATGGACTCAAGATGGACTTAGATAATGATATCATCGCTTTTTCTCCCATATAGGAATACTGTTAGGTAACTGAAGCTGAAGAAACATGAGTCAATCATAATTAGGTTGAAGTGCACATGTGGGTCACACATAGGTGTACAGTGGTACCTCGGGTTACATACGCTTCAGGTTACAGATGCTTCAGGTTACAGACTCCGCTAACCCAGAAATAGTGTGTCAGGTTAAGAACTTTGCTTCAGGATGAGAACAGAAATCACACAACGGCAGCAGCAGCAGGAGGACCCATTAGCTAAAGTGGTGCTTCAGGTTAAGAACAGTTTCAGGTTAAGAACGGACCTCTGGAACGAATTAAGTACTTAACCTGAGGTATCACTGTACTGTTGATATGAAGAGAACAAATAGTCCCAGTTCTGAGGCAGTCAGAACAAACTGGGAAAGTTCAGCTTAGTAGTATAAAAGATGTAACTGTTTCCTCTTGCCTTGCTTGAACTTTAGACCTTGCTTTGCAAAGTTTTATTTTTAAAAAATTCTTCTCTCTGTGAAGTATAGCTCCATTCAGGTGACCATGTACTTGATGAAGTGATCTCTGTCAAACAAAAGCTTCTATCACAATAAATTTTGCTAGTCTTCAAAATGCAGTGGTATTTTGTTGTTGTTCCAAATAGTCTCATCCTAAAAGCAGATATCTTATCACAATTCTGATTGCATTAAATTACAATATTGAATATACTGGATGCCTCATCCCTGTGTCAGACATAAATAAAAATTAAATAGGTACAGTAAGCCTACAATTTATGTGGGCCTACCTAAACCCAAACACATTGGGTTCAATGGGTGGAATTACCAAAGTCAAGCCTTGCAGCTTCCTTAATATTTAACATTTTTTCCCACACGCATAAAGCTGAATGTACACAAGTTAAATGTAAGTTGTGGGCTTACTGTATTTCCCTCCCAGTTTGTAGTAGTAACTAATACTAGCATCTGTTCTGTATTTCCAAACAGAAGCAATATGGTTTTTCTTTTAGCAACGGAACAGGTAACTGAAGCTGAAAGTGCTCAGCTTAAGTCATGGCAATCTGTCTTCAAACCCTGGATCTTGCAGTACCGTATACTGACCTGAATGTATTATCTTTGAAGTCATCTATATTCTAGATTAAAACCGGAAAAAAGATTAAAATACGACCTGTGCCCAAAATTAAATATTGTTTTTCTTGTTCAGAGTTGTGAGCTATCCCATATGTCACAGAAATTGCCAGTGTTTGGCCTGAAAAATTCTCAGTTATTGAGATTTTGATAATTAGCAGTTTTATTAAAATATGTTACTAAATTCATATAATTAATGAAATCTTCAGTTGATAGACAAACTGTGTTTTCAAATTATGATATAACTTAAAGGGGAAGAAATAATGAATGGTTTAAGAAACATTCTGTGCATTTTCTTGGGAACATGCATCCATTCACGAAGCTGGAACTGTGTGGAAATGTACAGTTCTATCTTGAATATATCTCTCCTCCAATATGCCTAGACTCTAAAATGAAAATATTGTATCTGTATGTGGATGAGAAATTGCCAATAATGGTAGAAATCCTGATGGTTTTATGATAGATGCAGCTGTCCATTAGGAAATGGTCTGAAACCACCAACTCTCCTTTGAAAGCTCCTGAAGCTTTTTAAATCAAATTAATCTTGAAGCTTCTTGGGACAATTCAGCATAGGCAGAACTTTTCCATCTAGAGCTTCTGATGAGATGAAACTGATGCTGATATTTAAACTGTCAGACAAAGTACAACTTCGTGGAACGTGCCAAGTAAAGAGCCTTTCGAAAAGAAAAAAGAAAACAAAAATGATACTAGCAGAATGTAACAGATAGCTGCAGTGTCAAGCATTAACCCATGATAGTATATGCTCCGACTATGCAAAAGCCTTTGACTGTGTCGACCACGGCAAACTATGGCAAGTTCTTAAAGAAATGGGAGTGCCAGATCACCTCATCTGTCTCCTGAGAAATCTCTATGTGGGACAAGAAGCTACAGTTAGAACTGGATATGGAACAACTGATTGGTTCAAAATTGGGAAAGGAGTACGACAAGGCTGTATTTTGTCTCCCTGCTTATTTAACTTATATGCAGAATTCATCATGCGAAAGGCTGGGCTGGATGAATCCCTAGCCGGAATTAAGATTGCCGGAAGAAATATCAACAACCTCAGATATGCAGATGACACAACCTTGATGGCAGAAAGTGAGGAGGAATTAAAGAACCTTTTAATGAGGGTGAAAGAGGAGAGCGCAAAATATGGTCTGAAGCTCAACATCAAAAAAACGAAGATCATGGCCACTGGTCCCATCACCTCCTGGCAAATAGAAGGGGAAGAAATGGAGGTAGTGAGAGATTTTACTTTCTTGGGCTCAATGATCACTGCAGATGGTGACAGCAGCCACGAAATTAAAAGACGCCTGCTTCTTGGGAGAAGGGCAATGACAGGCCTAGACAGCATCTTGAGAAGTAGAGACATCACCTTGCCAACAAAGGTTCGTATAGTTAAAGCTATGGTTTTCCCAGTAGTGATGTATGGAAGTGAGAGCTGGACTATAAAGAAGGCTGATCGCCGAAGAATTGATGCCTTTGAATTATGGTGCTGGAGGAGACTCTTGAGAGTCCCATGGACTGCAAGAAGATCAAACCTCTCCATACTGAAGGAAATCAACCCTGAGTGCTCACTGGAAGGACAGATTGTGAAGCTGAGGCTCCAGTACTTTGGCCACCTCATGAGAAGAGAAGACTCCCTGGAGAAGACCCTGATGTTGGGAAAGATGGAGGGCACAAGGAGAAGGGGGCGACAGAGGACGAGATGGTTGGATAGTGTTTTCGAGGCTACCAGCATGAGTTTGACCAAACTGCGGGAGGCAGTAGAGGACAGAGGTGCCTGGCGTTCTCTGGTCCATGGGGTCACGAAGAGTCGGACACGACTAAACGACTAAACAAAGTATATGCTCCATTAAAAAGATGCGTTTCAGTACTTATATGTGTCTTTAAATAGAGTAAACAGGCTTCCATTTCTAAACAAATTATTCTGGAGTAGTGTAGAAGAATGTGTTGTGAGTTGCAGTCAGTCTTGGTTTGTCCTAGAAACAAGGTTTGCAGTAAATCTTTGCTGTATGGAACTGTTCTATTGGCCCATACTGAAATGATAATATATTTTGAATTAGAAGAAAGAGATGCAAGAATAAGCAGAATATTTCTACTAAAAACCGATAGCCTTTTATTCTGCCCTCTGTATGATTGTGCCATATATAATCATGCGTAGAATTCAATAATAAGTGTTCCTGTGTAAACTCATTGACATGAATAGGAATTGCAAAGGAGCTGTTCATAATTGATTGTGCCATATATCAGGGGAAGAAGTTAAACTTGGTAGTAGAGCACATGCCTTTTATGCAAAAGGTTCTAGGTTCAATCCCTGGACCTGGCATCTTCAGGTATGACTACCTAAAACTCTGGAGAGTCACTTGGGGTTAGCATGTCACAGGAAAATAAATCCAAGCTAGAACTGTTATAATGTATATAATTAAGCCTTCATCTTCATTTGTTGAACTATTGCCTTTACCAGATAATATTTAATACTTCTTTTTGTTAGACATACTAAAAACCTCAATAGTCATAGTTAATCTAATAGACAATAGTCTAATAGACAAGAAGCCCTGTAGTTACATTAAAGCATGGGGTTTCCCTTCTGGCTGATCTGAAGGCTGCGGCTGGTGCAGGCTGCCACGGTCCAGGCAGTGAGTACAGTAGTTAGTTTTGCCACAGCCTAATGAGTTTTTTGCTTGTGGTAACACAGAGGTGGTATTTTTCACTGATGGCACCAGTGTTGTGGGGTGCTCTCCCTGCTAAAACATGAGAGACCTCATTGGTATTTCTGTTTATTGGACCTGTTTAGACAAGCATTTGCCTGATTTTCTGATTTGAACTTTATGCTTTCCTTGTTTTAATTGCTGTTTTTACTCTTCTAATTGTGTTGTTTTAACACACTCTTTTGTGTTGCACATTTTAATTGTGAATGCTTATTTTAATGTTTTGATGGAATTGCTTTATCATTTATTTTAATTATGTGTGTTTTGTAATTGGTTTTATACTTGTAAACTGCTTAGAACCTATCTTCACAGAATAACAACCCAAAAAGAATCTCTTTGAGTACATTAATTGTGCAAGAATATATATATATGGGGTTGGACCCAGACATAATCACAATGTGTGGTTATCTCTGTCAACTGGACACTCCTGCAAGCAGTGGTGAATAGGAGGTGATCTTTTTTCCACCTTCAACTACCTATGTTTTCTGGAAAAAAATGCTTCATGTGTTGGATAACTCTCTGAAATAGCATGGGCGGTGGCACTGAAGGGGCAAGGAAAGAAGTGGCAGCCCACACTGCCACCCCATCTGAGCTGGATCAGAGTGTCTTCTGTAAACAATAGCATGTTTTGCAACAGCATGTCAGAGCAGCTTACAATGGTATTCTATTTTATTGTAAAACAAGCATGTGAAATATGTTGGGCTCAGAGATGAAGATTTGTTTAAGACCAACCAGTGAGTGCCATGGCTGAGTGGATTTGAAACCAAGTCTCCAAGGCCAACATTCTATCTGCTATATTACAGGGGCTTACAACATTTCCATCAGGCTAGACTCCAGCAAGGAAGCAACCCGTGGCTTCCCATTCACACAGGCACAAAAGCTGCCTTATACAATGTCACCACTTATCACAGTATTTTTGATGCAGTTTAATAGCTCTCCTTAAACTTGGCATTTATTTGTCTGAAGTTGCTTGTAAATCTTACCAAGATTCTGAACACCACTTAGTGGCAGTGCATCAGTTGAAATCATTGGGATTATATGTGGCTGCTTGAGCAAACTATTTTAAAAAGGCACTGTCCTACTTACAGTCCTTCTGCTGAATGCCATCATTTATGAAAGCTATATTATATAGTTTGTTTTGCCAATAACATTTATAGGAAAAGCTTATAAGTAAAATGTTACTTGCTCTTCAAGGTACATTGAACTAAGCTGGCAAATGAACTGTGACCGTGGAACATGATCCTAATCACTAAAAGCCTGAAAAAGTTACAGTATGGTTATAATGTGAATTGCAATAGCAACTCATTTTAAATTATTTCAGTGAGAATACATTTTTAAATAATTCTAAAAGTCTTGGCAACGTAGGACTATAGACCGTGTAAACTATATTCTAGGAATATACTACTAGTTGCCGTGTTCACACACACACACACACACACACACACAGAGAGAGAGAGAGTTTTTCCAATTCCAATTGGCCTGGCAGTGGCAGCAATAGGCAGTGGAAGATCTCATTGGAGGTTTTCATCTCCAGTGGGACCTTGTATGCTGCAGCAGCAGCATATAAGGTACCAAGGATACTGGTAAACCTAAGTTTGCTGGACAGCATTAGAAATTAGCCAGGCTCCAGGCGTGTTTTGCCAGGTAATTGAGAAGGAAATAGGGCTCCGTACATGGGCTTCCAGAGGGAGCTGTCTGGACTCCATCATGCTCCTGATGAAGTCATAGTGGTTAATTCCTCTTTACACACAGTGCATAGCGAAACTGGAATTTACTTCCATAAATTGTAATGATGGCCACCAATTTAGATAGATTTAAAATGCAGTTAGACAAATTAATGAATGATAAGCCTATCAAAGACTGCAATTCATAATGACTAAATACTACCTCCTCTCTTAGAGGCAAGTATGCCGCTGAGTACTAGTTGCTGTAGATTGCAAGCAGGAGAGTTCTCTTGTACAGTAGTACCTTGTTCCTCAAACTTAATCCGTTCTGGAAGTCTGTTTGAAAACCAAAGTGTTCCAAAACCAAGGCACGCTTTCCCATAGAAAGTAATGCAAAATGGATTAATCCGTTCCACACTTTTAAAAACAACCCCTAAAACAGCAATTTTACATGGATTTTACTAACGAGACCATTGATCCATAAAATGAAAGCAGTAAACAATGTACTGCAGTCGCACAATCATCTCTTAGTAGCTGAACTGGGTTCCACACAGTCACAAAAACAAAACAAAAAAGAGCCGCAAAAACGCAAAATAAATAGCAAAAGCAGACAGACCTCAGTGTAACACTCCAAACAGAAATGTGGCACTCAAATCAGAAGCGTAACACTCAAAACTGAGCACATTCAACTTCCAATAAAGTTCGCAAACCAGAACACTTACTTCCGGGTTTACAGTGTTTGGGTTCCAGGATGGTTGAGTACGAAGGCATTAGAACCAAGGTACCACTGGGCTTACCTTTTGCTTGTAGGCTTCACATTGGTTTTTGGTAGGAGACGGTGAAAACAGAATACTGGACTAAATGGGCATTCATCAAGGCAATTTTTATGTTTGAGTGTATTTTAGTTAAAAGAGGAGTTGATTAGACAATTCTTGAAGAAGCCCACCCTTTGTCCCTTTAATTTGAGTAGTTTTATGTCATCTTCAATTTGCATTTGTTGTGTTTGGTTAATGAATTAATTAAAATATTTCTATACCCCCATTCATAAAAATTTATTGGAGCAGTTTACAACAGTCATACAAAAAAACCTTACAATAAAAACAATATACAAATTTAAAATCAACTAGCCAATACAGTTTCCTGATGGCTATTCATTTCTAGGCTTTTTTGAATGAAGTTGGGTGACTTGAAACTCTTCAGTCTGTTTTCCAGATAACAGCATCGCCAAACCAGAGGGCTCAACAGATAAGCTACCAGTAACTTCTGGAGGATTAGGAGCCTCAGTCTAGGCCAAGTATCTAGGTCTCCACTCCAGATGGTGGTCAGCCCCTCCACTCTTGACTATCCCTTCCGCTACCACCACCACTAAAATTGGGGCAGCATCTTTATAATTCCCTCCTCCCTGCCCACCAGACACATCCTAGCACCATCAACTGATTTTACTAAATGCAGCTGGTAAATTATGGCCAGAGAAAATAGACTAAGGCCCAGTAGTAGGTGCATCCCACACTGTCAGGTGGAAGATTGCAATACCATTGTAACACTCCTTCCCCTGTCTCACTCAAGGTGAACACCACCTAAACAACATTCCTTCTTTCAGACTCTCACCCTGGGTAAGGGTCACAGGCCTGTTGTCATACTACATTTCTTTTTCAGGCATCCCTTTGAAGACCTTTTTATGTGGACAGGCCTGTTTTTTTATTTGCCAGTAATTTTAATAATTTTGTACTGGTTTTATAGTTTTTATGCCGTATTGTATATCCTCTTATACACCATCATTTTATATTGTATGAGTTGGTGGTATATAAATCTACAAACAAATATGATTTATTTACCTTCCTTTGTGCATAGCATTTCCCCTGCACATATATTGTTTTGAATAGACATAACCCATTCTACCGGGGATGCAGGTGGCGCTGTGGGCTAAAGCCTCAGCGCCTAGGACTTGCCGATCGAAACGTCGGCGGTTCGAATCCCCGCGGCGGGGTGCGCTCCCGTCGCTCGGTCCCAGCGCCTGCCAACCTAGCAGTTCAAAAGCACCCCCGGGTGCAAGTAGATAAATAGGGACCGCTTACTGGCGGGAAGGTAAACGGCGTTCCGTGTGCTGCTCTGGTGCCGGTTCGCCAGAGCAGCTTCGTCACGCTGGCCACGTGACCCGGAAGTGTCTGCCGACAGCGCTGGCTCCCGGCCTCTAGAGTGAGATGAGCACACAACCCTAGAGTCTGTCAAGACTGGCCTGTATGGGCAGGGGTACCGGTACCTTTTACCTAACCCATTCTACTAATTACAAATAATTACAAATAATTCAACCCTAAGCAACCTTGGTGTCATAACCGAGATAGATGCCTTCTGATTTAAAAGGCCAAGAGCACTAGGAGGTTGGGATTTAACACTGTCCGTATGTGATTATGGGTATTTGGCTGCCATATTTTTTTCAAATACTATTATACGTACTCTACCATACCTGCAGACTTCAATATAACAGTTGTAATTTTTGCATTACACTTCAGGGACAGCTCTTTATGGAGTCTGCATGCAGGACCAGATTTGTTAGCTTTGCAGGGTTATGGGATTCAGCATATTGTGGCAAAAATTGTATTCATGTGACAGCTTTTTGGACAATCATACTCTGTGCTAAATTACAATGGCACAATAAATTGCTGAATATACTGTCTGCTGCATATGACCTCACCATGAAAAATTTGATGCATTAGAGTAGGAAAGGTTGGAATATATCAACCTTAGTTGACAAGGGACTTTGAATGTTGACCTAATACAGATGACCTTTGTGTGCAATAAAAGTGAGTTTAATCTTTGGGTCAAGGTTGAGGTGAATGGCAGGGCAAAATAGGGAGGGTTTTAGTAGATCTGGCTGGGACCTACCTAGTAAGTTAGCAAAGAAATAGAAATGTTAGGTTCCTGGATGCTGTTGCTTTGTTTATCTGGAATGGGCTCGTCTGCTGCTGTACCAAATGTACATCTACATAAACTGATAGCAAAATAGCAGACAAATCTATTTACGATAGAAAATGGTGGCAAAGTATTGTATAAGTCAATGTGTGTGTGCTGCTTTCGTTTGCTTAAAATTAAAAATTAGTGGACACACAGGGGTGTGTTTGTATGTAAACCTACCAGTTTAGAGCGTGTAGCCTCTTGCACTTACGTAGTACGTACTGATCTACTGGAAGAGCATTATTTATTGCAGATGTTACAAGCAATGCAATACAGTGGTACCTCTGGTTACGTACTTAATTCGTTCCGGAGGTCCGTTCTTAACCTGAAACTGTTCTTAACCTGAAGCACCACTTTAGCTAATGGGGCCTCCCGCTGCCGCCGCGTCGCCGCCGCGTGATTTCTGTTCTCATCCTGAAGCAAAGTTCTTAACCTGAGGTACTATTTCTGGGTTAGCGGAGTCTGTAACCTGAAGCGTATGTAACCCGAGGTACCACTGTATAGTTTAAGACATATTTATAATTACAAAATGGATGTCTTCATAAATATTTGTTAAGAAAGCAATACTCATTATATCATTTTTTTTAAAAATTAAGCCTGTAGGTGACTCCTTGGTTTCACAGTAAGGATTTCATGTTTTGTTGATCAAATATTATCTAAATGTTTAGCATAACAAAAGAATATATACAATTTCTTCATAACTGAATCTACTTTTAATTTATATAGTTCTCCTGCATTCCTATTTTAACAACTGTTGGCGTTAAATGGAACACTGGCTTCTTTACCTAGAATGCCAAGGCTATTTTTTTTTTCTTTCATTCATTCTTTCCAGCCAGCAGGAAAAAGTTAGAGACTTTAATGGTAACAACCTCTACTCCTTTAATAGAGCCTGCAAAATATATTCTCTAGGACTGATCAGCTCTGAAAGCTCTAGAGGTTTGATGATTTGGAATGGCAGGAAATCACGCTTTCAGGACATAACGAATTGACTGGACCATCCATCATTTGTTAGCATGCGCTGAAACGCTGGGTTTGTGTGCAGAGGCCTGTGATTTAGTAAATACTTGGGAGATGAATAGAGCTTACACACAAGGGAAGATATTGCTGTCCTTCAGCAGCCTTAGACACAGATTCCTGCTGAGAAGGCCGTCTGACGGCAGCTCATCAGTAACTGGCCTGTCACACTCTCTGATGCCCACCAACCATCCCCAGTATATTAAATGCATTTTTAATATCTGCTTCAGTAGATTTAATGAAGAAAATTTCGTTTCCATACTCTGATCAGTGCTTCCTCAAGTGTTCTAAAGCGTTGACTGTAGCACTTCCAAGAAAGACAGCTGGGACATACAAGAGTTGATTGAAAGGTAAAGTTAAATAAAACCATGTATAAACAAAAACACTGTTCATTGGATTAGCGTGTTACCTTGTTAAACAGCAGTAACTAAAAATAATAATGTGTGCTCCATAATACAATATGCTCTGCCTGCTAGATCATTTTGTATAGAGATAACCTGCAAGGAGATTTCAAAGATGAATACAGAAAAGGCAAATCTTGATGCCATTCTGCAGTTAATCATCTCATGTACAAAACTAGTACAGTTTGTCAAACTAAGAAACCCAATCTTGCCCGTTTTCATATTTGGGAAGGTGAGTAAGTTTGGACAGGTTTTATATTTATCCATTTTCCTCCAAAGAATATCAGCAAGAGAATTTAGGTGGTAAGCTTAAGCATATTAACTTATATGTGTAAGTAAGTTCTGTTGAAATCAATGAGATTACCATTGCATGCATGGAAAAGCAAAAATAAATATGGAAACAAACTGGTTGCTTGGATTAAATATAAGCAAGTTAATCAACTACAAACCTTCTCTTTATTAACCTTTTTCAATGTAGCAAAATTCTTAGTCTGGCAGGAATGTTGATATTTGGACTGTTTAAATATTGCAACCTGAATTAGATATTGAGAATATTGAGTTCTCCTTGTTCTCGGAAAGCATTACTTTTCAAAGTTTATGTTGCCCCCAACAATATTTATTACAAAATGCGAGCGATAAATCAGACAACATTCCAAGTTATAATTTTAAAGGCTTTTACTCATGCTTCTATTTTAAAAAATAAACTTGGAATACCCTCCATACTTATAAAACAGGATGCATTTGCAGAATGAACCTTATAAATTTGATTCTTGGACATGTCAAAACAGTAATGTATTAAATGCATATTATTATAAAAAATTAAGACATGTCTTAAACATGCTTACATTTTTATAATACATGGCAATATTAAATAATACATTTCCTTGTTAGCATCTGTTTGCTGTCATTGTTGGCAAGGCCTATGATTTATTGCCTAAATTAATGACCATGACTCTCTTGGTCCTGATATACGTCCCCAAGCTTATTACATCACTAAATAAAATGAAAGTTATATATGCTCTTCTATTTTGGCATTGATTTTCTTTTTTGTAATTGTTTGTTTTTTAAGGATGTATTTAGTGAATGAAGTGGCTACTTTGAAAGCAAGAAAACAATAGCAATGTTAAATTAGAAAACCATTAGAAGTTTGGTATTAAGTTTATTTTTCTTGTTACCACTTGAATGGCATTCCACTAGATAATCAAATCAAAACTTGGGTTTTCAATTCAATTCAATGGGTTGAATCTAGATGTTATCATGGTTAGACTAGATTCAAAAAAATATAATGTACTTGGAGTAGAAATACTGAGATCAGTGGGGCTTTGGTTTGTCATTACTAAAGTCTAATTAAATTTCAGATAGTCTAATCTGGGTTCAATCTGTTATCTTTTCTTTGTAGCCATATTGAGACTTGAAGCTCTATGTTTATTGTTAATTGATAATCTTTATTTAAAATATTAAAGTTACGGAATGGAAAAGCCATTATAAATATATGTTAAAATATTGTCTCTGCACTGGGCAATAGTTTCTGCAGATACAAGAGAAACAAATATTTGCCTACTTACTACTATAACTATAGTTTGGTAGCTGGGAGCATCCCATGGACTCACCTGCTTCTTCTATCCTCCTTTCCTAGGTTTACATGTTCTTTTGCATTCCCTCCTGCTTACAACTAACTATTCTTTACATAAATTTATGAATCTTTGACTCTATGGTTCCTGCTAACTAGGGGTGAACCATAGTTAATGGCAATTTTATTCAGATGTCACAGTCACAGGCAACCAATGTTAACTAGGAGTAGTGTCCTCATCTAGATGGCCTTTGACTATGGTTGGTGGTTACCATTGATCTACAATGGTACCTCAGGTTACAAACCCTTTGGGTTACAAACTTCTCTAACCTGGAAGTAATACCTCGGGTTACAAACTTCGCCACAGGATGATAACAGAAATCTTATGCTGGCAGCAGCGGGAGGCCCCATTAGCGAAAGCACGCCTCAGGTTAAGAACGGTTTTGGGTTAAGAACGGACCTCCTTAATGAATTAAGTTCACAACCCGAGGTACCACTGTATTATTATTTTCCCCTCTCAACCAGTAAAAAGATTATATTGTATCTGACCTTGTCTATCTGTTTATCTTGCACAGGCTTCCGTGAATGTAAGGATTAGGGCCACCTAAGGTTTTATTCTGAGTTTTATAATTACTGAAATTAATGTACTTAAATTAAACCACCTACCTACCTTGGCCTTCTTAAAGCTAGCTGTAGGGGATTAACTGGGTGGGACTGGGGAGTGTTTAATGCTTCATTTGAGCAGAGCAGGTGGAGAACCTTCCTGGACCCAGAAGTGTCCAATCTTAAGCATGCTTAATTGCCCTGGTTCATGACATTTGCCAGGAGAAAGGTGAGGGGAATGCAACGCTACTCATTCTTCTTGACCTTTTGATGTTTGATACCATTGACCATGGTATCTTTCTGGAGTGCCTCAGGTTAGTGAGGTTGGGATTCTGCTCCTATTTGCAGGACTGTTTCCATAAAGTAGTTATGGGGACCACTGTCTGGTGCTATAGGAGATATCCTGTGGTGTCTCACAAGTTTCCATCTTATCCCCCATTCTATGTAACATCTATCTGAAGCCACTGTCAGCTTCGGGAGCCATATGGATAGTTTGAGTGATGTGTCACCAATATGTGGGTGACACCCATTTCCATCTCTCTGTTCCATCTAAATCAGGAGAGGTGGATGAGTTAGTAGACTAGTGCTTGAAGGCAGTGATATGCTATATGTGGCCCAATAAACTGAAGCTGAATCCTGAAAAGACAGCTGTGTTATGTGTTCCAAGTTTTCAAGTCCAGGAGATGGAAAGAGAGTCTGTTCTGCATGGGACTGGTAGGAGCAGGTATGCAACTTGGGGATATTCCTGGATCTGTTCACTGGAGACTCAGGTGGTGTTGGTGGCCGGCAGTGCTTATTTCCAGCTATGGTGTGTTTACCGTTGGGACAGAGGTGACTTGGCCACAAAAATGCATGCTCTGGAAACTTGCAGATTGGATTTTTGCAATGGACTGTATGTGGGGCTGTTCTTGAAGACAATTCAGAAGTTTTGACTGGTTCAAAATGCAGCAGCCAAATTGCTGGCTGGTGTCCATTTAGAATACATAAAACTGCTCTGTTAAAACAACTGTACTGGTTGCATTTTGTTTCTGGGCCTAATTCAAGAAGCTCCTATTAGTGTTTAAACTTTAAACTCCTTAAGTCCCAAATATCTGAAATACCATTTCCTTCCCTACATAGCCTCTTAGGTGTTAAGATCAGCAAAGGTAGTTCCACCACCCTCAGAAGTGACGGGCTTAGCAGCCTTAGAGAGGGCACTCCCTGTGACAGCCCCTAAGTTATAGAATTCCCTGCCTCCCTACAAAGGCACTTCTGGCATCTTCATTATGCAGTTTCCATCATATGCTCAAGACATAGCTGTTTATCCAGGTATTTGACACCTGACATAGATATATCTTAGGATCCACCCTATTCTTGTGACTGTAATTTGTTTTAAACTGTTTTTAATAGTGTGTTTAAAATGTTTGTAACGTGCCCTGGGCCCTTATGTGAAGGGTGGGTAATATATAGAAATAGCTGTCTCTGTCAATTTAAGTGGTCTACTCTGAGTAGGTTTAACATTAACTACAGCCTTTTGGGTGGAAGATGTCATCCGTCTGTCCCCCCCCCTTGATTTCTTCTCTCTGCAGCTCACTGCATCCCCCCCCCCAAAGTCTGAACCATTTGGAACTGCTTGGTGGGTAGTTCAACATATACTGTAATTCAATTATGGGCTAACCAGAGTTGAGGAGGCACTTTAATGGAGGCTTGCATAGCCCAGGAACTTCGTTATTATCTAGACACAAAACTACCTTTTTATGGGAAACCTGTTCTTATTATGACGTTTTATTTGAAATGCTAATATAATTTTAAAATTTGTATCTATCTGCCAGATAAATATGTCTACCAAATAAATATGTCTGTTTCATTGCTTATTATATTTTGGAAACAGCTAAGCTGGTTTAAATGTATTAATTTGTTATTATAATCATCATCACCATCATTATTATTGATTGCCTTCTACATAATCATCTCAAGGTGATGTACAATAAAACTAGGGGTAAAACAATTGAAATTCAGCATTTTGTTCTCTCTGAAAACTTTCTAGCTTTAAAGAGTCAGTAGCTCTTTCACTTTAGGAGGGAGAGTAAAAGAGCCACATGTGTTGCTTCATCATTGCTATGGAGTGGGGGATCAGGACCCCTACTGTGATGTGGCTTCAGCTGGGCTCAAGAGGGAGTTCTAAAAGGGACAGGCTGGGACACGGGTCATCAAACTTTTTCAGCAGGGGGCCAGTCTACTGTCCCTCAGACCTTGTGGGAGGTCAGACTATATTTTGGAGAGAAAAAATGAACGAATTCCTATGCCCCACAAATAACACAGAGATGCATTTTAATTAAAAGGACTCATGTAAAAACACGCTGATTCCCGGACCGTCCGTGGGCCAGATTTAGAAGGCGATTGGGCCAGATCTGGCCCCTGGGCCTTAGTTTGCCTACCCATGGGCTGGGAGCTTCCTGCTTCCAGGGCTCGGGAACAGTGGAAATAGCCCCAGCCAGCATGGCCAGCGGTCAGGGATAATAGGTGTTCTAGCCCATCAGTATCTGGAGAGCCACATGTTTCTCATCCCTTTTCTACATCAATCATATCTATTATAATAGCTTAAAATGAAATATCTCTATTCAGTAGCAGTTTACCTCTAGAAAACAAATAATAAGGGAGACCACCTGTGAGAATGCCATGATCAACATGAATAATAAAATATAAAATAGTAGTCCTAGAGAACACAAGCTCTTTGGTGTGATCTAACAAGGCTCTTCTTAGGAACATGGGAAGCTGCCTTATGCAGAGTCAGACCACTGGTCCATCTGGCTAAACACTTGTCTACACTTGCTGACAGTGATTCTCCAGGGTTTCAGACAGTGCTCTCTCCTCCCCCCACCTAGAGACTGTACTTTGAATATTCTGCATGCAGAGCAGATGCTCCACCACTGAGCCATGATCCATCTTATTTCTGATGTTGTTGGACTTCATTGTTGTTGTTGTTAATAAATAATAATTTAATTTAATTTCTCTACTGCTTAATATATTAAAAATATCAATTCCCATTATCCCTGACCATTTGCCTTGCTGGCTTGGAGCTGATGGTAGTTGGAAACCAACAGCATCTAGAGAGCGCTACATGAGCTAGATATCTAGAGGATATTTGGCTCACTAGCTGTCTTAATGCAGTATTAAGATTCAATATATATCTGGACTAAATGGTACTTTACAGTTAAGCTGTTAACTCTTATGCAGACCACCCTGAGATCTTTCGATGAAGAATAGTATATAAATTTAATATTTTTTTTAAAAAAATCACTATACAAAACTTCCTTGGTGCTCTTACTTTCAAAAACTTGAATAGCATTATCAAAAGATGTTCTTTCATTGGTCACATGGGCATTTTTTTGTGGTGCCACACCTGTATGGTGTTTCAGTATGTCCGGTGCGTGAGAACACCCCTAATACGAGGGAGCTATTGAAAAAGATAGGGTCTCTGTATAGTACATACCGCCTTTCAGCTTTCTCAGTGGTGAACTGTGGCTGGAGTGCCCAACTTTGTGCACCTAAGACAGAGGAAGGACAGCACAGTACACTGGACAGGAACCTGTGGCATCCCACTTGCCACTTTTTTCCAGGATGGTGAGGAACCACACGTGAGCACTTTTTGGGTTTGGTCAGTAAACCAAGTTACAAATTTCCTCCAGTTCACATTTTCCCAGCTTCTCTGAAAGAACATTATGGAGGACTTTGTCAAACACCTTACTGAAATCAAGTTTAATTATCTGTTCTAGGACCTTTCCTGGTACATAAAAGATGTACTGCACAGTAGCATATAACAATACTGAATGAGGACCATATATTTCCCCCCTCAGTGCCAGGCTCCACAGTCCAATCCACACCATTCAAAAGTGGTCCTCAACCCTCAGGAGACTTTGCAGGGGGCAGGGGATGGTGGAGAGAGGAGAGGACAGGCAATTTAACTTTTGGCAGCCTCCTTCCACTGGCACTTCTCTGGATCTAAGCCATTTTGTTTAATAATGGGCACATGAGAAACAACAGCAGGGGGCAGGAAAGTACTGAAGTGATATGCTGTTTGTACCTTGTCTGCACCATTTTTAAGCTAGATAGAAATACTATTAAGTAATCTTTTAAGCCTAATTGGATGTAACATTGCAAGAAAATGGGTGATCTGGAGATCTAGTCTGTAGCTTTAATCGGTAGCCATCATAGCATGGACTAGATGACTCTTGAGGTCCCTTCCAATCATACAATTCTATGATATGCAATTGACTAGGAAGTAAATCCTATTGAATTGACTGGGACTTGTTTATAAATGCATAGAATCAGACTGAAACTCTCACTCGTCTTTAAAGAGTCAGGATATTTGTTGTTACACACTATTTAAATATTTAGTGCCAAACTAAGAGGTTTTCTTGTGTATTGCTGAATACTAAGTGCAGGTAAAATACTACCAGACATGGAGTCGTTTGTTATGTTTAGTATATGAAGCAAAGCTGTGTAAACCGTAACCTTGTAATTTTTCAAGTTCCACTTTATCATGTAGCTGTAAAAGGTAATCAAAATAAATCATGGATGATGAAGAAATATTTTTCAGTGCCTTTTGTGTTCTTTCAAGAGTAGCGTTTGATCCATGAAATTTTAGTAAGCATATTAAATAATACAATGTGATGTGCAATGTGTCATATCTGATAAATTACTTTGTGTTGAACATTTATACAATTTATGTGGAACTGCTGTGTATGCAGGCTAATGACTATAAATTGTTAATATTTTGTTGTCTTTTTCTTAGGTAGGGTGATTTCTATTGTGCCCCCCAACACACACACACACACACACACACACACAATGGGCAGAAAGGTGTAGGTCATCTCTGAGATGCTATGACATTGATTCAAGGTTCCTCAGCTGTGCAGTGTACATAACACATATGTTGGAGAGTCATCTGTCAGCTATGCCCCTCCTATGGAGTTAAAGTTCTAAAGGGAAAAGAATTCGACACAGTGCTGTCACTGTTAAATTTTCACAATGGAAGAGCATGCAAATATTGAGCCTCTTGCTTAGCTGTAGTGCCCTGTCTAATGTCTGTGCTAGTTAGAAGAAGAAAAAGTGGGTGCATCCAGGGCTCTTAGATCTGACAAAGGTCATGCTATGCTGGGCATTTGAATTGGAAATTGTCTGGACTTAGATTTTATAAAGCTCCCACTGTTGTCGGGGAAAATTTCAGCAGGGTTTTGTCCCTGGAGAGGCCTCTTAGGCCCTTTTCTGTCCTATGAATGAATTTAGATGTGAGGGTTTCTCTGGCCTTAAAACTGTTAAATTCATTTTGCATACATCCCCAGAGAGAAAAACTGGCAGATGCTTTTGTCTTGGAAGTGTTTAAAAGAAAAACTGCAGAACAGGAACAAGAGAGAAGGGGCCCCGTGTGGAGTCCCAGAACACTTTGGAAATGGCCAATATGCAGTTTTCATCAGTACTAAGGCGGGGCGCAATATGGTGCCTGTAGCTCACTTGGGAATATGAATGTTGATTAAGCATACTCCCAGGCTTTGAAATTCTGAAAGCAGTGTCAGAATAATGGATGTTGAGCAAATGTCAAGCATTTGTTAATTTCTCTGTTATTTGGAGTTTATCTACCATGATCAATCAAATAAACTAGTGCCTCTCTGTTGTGGCATGTGTCATTGATATGGTGATTAGGTGGCTAGAGAGACCTCCTGCTTTTTTTTTCTCCCTCTCTCCAGGTAACAGATTATACATTTATTCATAGTTATTTAGTGGAATAAGGTGTGTTAACAAAATTTAAAATGGCTTATTGCACCCCAAAATGTTGATAGTTTTGCAGACTCACATACCCAACAGTGGCATTTACTCCTAATAAAAAGTCACCATGTCACAATGTTGACAAACTCTCAACTTGAGAGTGAGAGAAATGGAGTGTTTCTTGGTGATAAATTTCTTATCAACGAAGTATATGTTGCACCTGTTCCTCCACTAGGCTGTTCTGCTTGTGCAAAATGTTTGACTGCTCATTTTTAAAGTCTGAGAAAAATCTTGCAGACCATGACTTTAAATTTTAAAAAAGAAGTTCATGGACAGTACTATCCTTATTTTCCATTGATGGTTTATTGTTGTCCCTACTCCCACTTTCTTTAGCTAGTTATGATCTAACATTAACATGACATAGCCATCAGTTTCATTTAAAACATAAATTCTTTTTCCGAAGTTACAATTTCCATGCATAGACTAACCCACAAGTGACGCACTTTAAGAAATTACAAATTTAAATCAACTTACGGAAGGGAAAACCAACAGGTATATTCATATAAATGTGAGGAAACTTAAAAATAAAATTTAAACTGCCAATGGGTCCATTTCAAATTAAATTTTAACGTTGGTGCTCTATCTTCCTTTCTTATTTGAATAAGGAATAAATTTAATAAAATAATCAATAGCATGTGCATTCCCAGCTCGACTATGTACTGTAGCAGTGATCTTATCCGTGGTGATCTTAGCCATGATACCCAGTCATACTGGGAATTTCATAGATAGCCACGTCTCAACAAAAAACTGCTATGTTGAAAAGATTTAGGCTCATGTCCATTCATTTATTGATCATAGATATGTCAGACTAGTTCCCTGCATTCTGTCAACATCTCATATCCAATTAAACTTGAGCAAAAGTTTTTCCCAGCTATAGTTATAGCAAGGACTGGGTGTGCTGTACAAGAAATACAAGGCTTCCTGAATTTTTAGAGCGGGTATGGCTTTTATACCTATAACATTTGTCTAGGCTAGGCAATTTTTGCAAAGCTAGCTTTCCCATTCTTGCTGGATTATCACCTGACAGGCTCACGAAGCTTTCTAAATTGGCTGGCAAAAGCTACTACTGCTAATAAGAAACTCCTGGAGAAAGCAGCAAGGATGGTGGTCGAAGGTTGCTAGACCACGGACAGCTCCAAGTGAGCAACTTGCTCCAAAAATGTTGGGAGCAGACCCAAGGCCTTTTATGCCTCTCTCCAACCTGAAGGCAGGCCATAGCCTCCCTGCTGTTGCATTCCTAGTGCTTCTGGACTGGTAATATGTGGTGGAAGGCATCTGGTCAGGGGAGGGTGCGTGTGACGATCCAGGCTCTGGCCCTGTAGGCCCTGGTGGTCTGGGAGGTCTCCTGTGTGAGTTCTTCTCCAACTGCCTCAAGTGCAGTGGTCTCCCTGCCTTCCACAATCAGCTCTGTGCATAGCTGTCAACTTTTCCCTTTTCTTGCAAGGAATCCTATTCGGGAAAGGGGGAAACGTTGACAGCTATGTCTCTGTGCCATGACCCAGACCTATCTCTGACTTTATCCAGATCACTGTTGAATGCAGGGGTAATGACACAAGGCTAGTAAATTGTGACCTCACCAAAGTATGTTTTGACACCACTTTGTATTCACATATACACCAGGCAAAAATTCACTTTTTTGTCAAGTTTTTAGAAACTGGTAGGTGAAGCCATTTCTAAGTTAAGCTGTGGTTATTGTTCTTGTGTATTGTGTGTGTTATTTTGTTGTAAACAAGCTTGTGACCATTTTTGGTGAAGGGTGGTATAGAAATACCTTAATCAATTCTACCCAATAGTCTGGAATAAGAAAGAGAGGGTGATCTATGCCCCCACCCCACTTAGCCCAATATATTTCCATACTGACTGTGGAATAAGAGTCTTTCCTTCCTGAGCTGCTAGTATGGAAACCAAATAGGCTGGCAGAGGAGAGATGAGGCAATCTACACCTTAGTCACCAGTTCACTCACTCACCTGCATGTAATTCCTGGCCATTTATGTATGACTGCCAGCCAAGTTGTTAAATACAAGACTGCATATAGCAAATGAAATACTTGTTTTGAGTTTTGTTGAGGCTGTGCAGCAAAACCTGTCATTTTCCACAGGTAACTAGTAAAATGCTAAGTGTTATAGAATAAACTGTGTATAATTATACCATTAAAAACTTTGGGTCTTTGTGTGATTTATGACCTGAATACAGCTGTCAAGTACCACATGCACTTAACACGTGGTTTATGTAAATGCTAAAGACAGTAGCTGCATGAGGCCAATGTCATTAACAGTAATCAACATAATGAAAGCTACCTGCCTGTTTTTTTGTAATTAATTGCTTGTAAATAACACACTTAATTTACCACTTTCTAAATTTGATTATATTACCTATAACCAAGTGGTATCACCATGTGTGGGAGATTCCCTCCCCCCAGCTTTTTAAAAAGTTGGGTTGTTAAGGGAAAATGAACCAAACTCAAATTAAAGCACCTGATACTGGTATAAGAATTTCACATATATTATTACAAGGATGTACTTTCCTATTATGTTAAACAATATGGGGGAAAATACCACATGGCCATGTTACATTTAGGAAAGCGCCAGAGAAATGCCATAACTCAGTGGTTTTCAACCTTTTTGAGTCCACAGGTCCCTTGACCAACTGCATTCTTTCTGCGGCACCCCTGTGGGGCTCAGGATCCCAGTTATGTCACCCCTTGCTTGCAGAGCTGGCAGCCTCTCCACCTTTTTCAAACACCCTCCCTTGTGGAGTTTTCCCTCAGCCTCCTCTCCCCTCTCCTTGGGAGTTCTCTGGACAGTCACTGGTGCTACCCCAGGTCTCTGAGCTGCCCTTCCTCACCCCAAAGAGAGGTACCTCCTCACACTGCCCACAGGGGCCTGGGAAAAGAGGGTGCTCCCAGCCTTAGTGGTCCAACAGACTGGCCAAAGGTGAACGTGAGGCCAGCACCTTACTTTGGGAGGAATCAGTGGGTGCTGCCAGGCCTGCATAGTGGAAAGGCTCCCTTCAGCACTGGGTGCTGAGTTCCCAGGCAGGCCTTGCACACAGCAAGCACAAGAAAGGCCAGCGTAATGCCTGCCTGCCCGGTCTCCCACTTGTCTGTCCATTCCCAACAGCAAGGGCTGGCAGGCTGGGCTCCTTCGCATGCTTGATTGTTTATTCAGAGGCTGCTTCAGCTTCTGGCAGCCAGCACCCCCCAGCCATCCCCACAGCCACCATTCGCCTAGGGAGCTTGTCGACATGGCTGCTGCAAGAAACAAGGAGGCAGAGACGCAAGAGGGCATCGGAGGTGGAAGAGAATGAAAAGGACAGAGGCCAGTGTTGCCCATGGCACCCCTGACCATCATTCAAGGCACCCTAGGGTGCCATGGCACACTGGTTGGAAACCACTGCCATAACTGATACACAACAAACAGCCTCTGAAGCCTTTTGTAACAATGATGCCAATCCTATTATTATTGATAGCTAAGAGCAGCTTTTTATCGCATGATTTAGTTGACTAGCTGTTTGAAATTATGATATGACTGAATGTATTGTTGATATGGCTACGCGTGGCAGATGTTATTTACTGGTTACATTATGTAGTGGTGCCATGTATCATCCACTGAGAAGCAGATAAACCTCCAACTATTGAATAAGCCCTGCCCATTTTTAGAAGCACGCTCCTCCCAGTGATACAGTATGAGTAAAGTTGTATCTGGAACAGCCACATTGGTAAAGGGCAGGTAAGAAATCAAATAATGCTTAATAATGTTGATGTGCCACATTACTCTTCCTCTTTCTAAGCAACCCCCCCCCCTTAACTCAAAGTTCATGCCTCTCAGCAGAACGAGGGGACTTTTTTTTTAATCACTTCAGGTAGAACCCTTATATTTTAGTTAACAGTTACACTGCTATAGTGGCTGGATGTTTGGTTCAGGTTTCAGTTGCTGCATATTAATTGGACATGAAAACACCTTTCTTACATGTTCGCTCCTACTTAAAGCTTTGTGAAGTCAACATTGTTGTTATTCTCAAGCTCACATATATTAATAGTACACAGACTTTCAAATCCCCCAAACAAATATTTGATTCCATATGATGAGGAGGAAAGAATCTAAACAAACAAGAGAGCCCAATAATGTTACATTCACCATTGTGACAAATTTACACAAGAATATGCCAAAATTAAAACAAAATGAGTGAAAGTTGCTTATGAATCTTTATAGCTTGGAATACAAACTTCGCACCTGATTCAGTTGTATAAGGTTACGTATCCATGACCAGAAAGGCCATGCACCCCTCTAAAGACCTTCCTGGGAAGTGTGCAATGAAGGGACAAATAAGTCTGGTTCTTTCCTCTCTCTAAAAACTACGTATTTAGTATAGTGTCCAAATATTCACTATCACATGAATGAATAGAATTCTCATATGGAATGCCATTAAATCTTCCAAAGTGGTTGAGAACATTAAAAAAAAAAAAGTGCAAATGCTTTCGTATATTTTCAGACAAATAACTGCTTCAAGTCATTAGCACAGCCTTGTGGATCCATAGCATTGTATTTATTCTTCATATTTAAATGTAATTTTTAAAAGCTTCAGATTTAAAATGCACTCAATCATAAGAAAAGACATGGGCGATGGGAGAATGAAGTTTCTTCAGGAAGAACAGATCCCTCAATTTTACAGTATCTTGTTAATGTTTTTAAATGAAAAATCATTTGAGCCTTATCTTCTGCTGGCAATTTCCCTCTGTCTACTGTTAGAAAGTATTGGCCAACCAGGTCAGACAGTATTAAAGTTCAAGTGGCCCAGTGGGAAAAGTAATGGCCTTGTGCTACTATGAATTTTAAATGTTGCCATTTCTATGCATTGCACCATCATCTGTTCTCACACGTCACTAAATTGTATATAAGTTGTTAGACCAACTTGAGTGTCAAGGTCATAGGAATGATGACTCTTCTCAAGTAGTCCCCCCGCCTGAGTTTTATCCTAAAGCTGTCCTTGTACTACATGAGATAAGCATCAGGCTGTCACATACATTTTTCTGGTTTTTATTGAACACAAGCTAGAGAGAGAGGATGCGTTACAACTTTTGTTTTCTTGCCTTGGATTTCATTCTTTTAACTTACACAAAAAAGTATTCTAAATACATCATTACAGGTATTTTAACTTACAGTGTTTGTTGTAGTGTTGTACAATCAAGAGCACTGCATATACAGCTTGGCTTCCATGTTGACTATGCAAAGGAAAATATCATGACTGTTTATATCCAGGCACTCCTTGGGTTTTTTAGAAGTATCTCAACCTTCATTCATACTATAGTTGGTCATTCTTTAGTTGTCATAATAGATTATCTTCTACAGAGGGAGTGTGGCCCTGATAGTTGTTCACATTCTCTCAGTAGTTTTGATGTTATGAGATCCTTTTGATTTGGTCTGTTTGGGGTTGCTGTAATACAGAAGTACCATTTCTCAACTAGGTAATTGGGCAGGATTTACCTAATGTACACAATCATGAGAAGCCCTGCATAAGGACTTTCACTTTCATGAAGTGGGAGAGGGCGCTCAGGGGCGATTATGCCAATGGCCATGTCTCCGTGATACAGACCAGATCGGCCTCCACATCCATAATCAAATTGTAGATGAGCGAGGTCTTATTCCATGCCAGCCTGGCATTCAGGACCAGCAGCTATAGACCAAGGGCTTGCACAACCCCAATTCCCTATGTTAGAAGAGGATCTGGCATGTAGCACAGTAACCAACCACCTGTTCCATGTACCCCTTACCTTACCTTCCCCTACCCTGAACCACTGTGATTCCCCCCCATACTTTCCCCCACTCCACCCCAGGCACATCCTACGCCCTTTTACTTTAAACAAAAAGAAAAGAAAACCAAAATTTAAAAGCCCACAGATTAAGAGCCATTTTAAAAACAAATGTAAGACATGTTAAACAGTTGGGGCAATAAAACCAATAAAAGAACCTTCAACGGGAGCCCCTAGATAGTGCCCCCACCCAAGAGTTTGTTCCAGCATTTTGTAGCTGGAATGAGTCCAAGGCCTGCTCTCTCAGGCCAGATAGAAAAGGCCTTCCAGGTAGGGACCTTTAAAATAAGCCCTTCCAAGCTCCTTTCAAAGTTTCTCTCTTACATAGAAAAAAACCACGCATTTGGCAAATTTAAAATGCTTTACTTACAAACTTTATAATTGTCAGATTCTTGTGCTTCAGAAAAAGTTGCACAGGCAGTAAAATTTAGCTCAGGTACAGAAGTGGAAGTTCTTAACGTTTGGTATAGCAACTCAGAAGTGGCTTGTGAAAGCCATATGACTAAGCTGAAGCATCCAACTTAGCCTCTTCACATGCTCAGCTTCTCAGGTAGACTGAGTACTGGACAGTTGGCCTTATTACCTATTTCCTCTGAAGATGAGAGGGAAGTGACCTCGCTAAGCCTGGCAGGACACCTTAATCTGTGATGTTAACCCCCTTTATGCATTAATTAGACCTAAGCATGTTGGCTCATGAGACTAGTTCTCCCACACTTACATCCAGATTATTTAACACATATATACATATACATACATACATACATACATACATACATGCATACATACATATGTACACACACACAGTGGAAAAAATAAGCATATTTATTCAGAAGGTTTAAGATCACAACAGACCAGGGCAGATAAATATTGAAATATTTTAATTTTATATTTACAGTGGTACCTTGAGTTACGATCTTAATTCATTCTGGAGGTCCGTTCTTTCAGGTTAAGAACCTGAAACTGTTCTTAACCTGAGGTACCACTTTAGCTAATGGGGCCTCCCGCTGCCAGCGCACCGCCGCACCGCGATTTCTGTTCTTATCCTGAAGCAAAGTTCTTAACCCGAGGTACTATTTCTGGGTTAGCAGAGTCTGTAACCTGAAGCGTCTGTAACCTGAAGCATCTGTAACCCGAGGTACCCCTGTATCTGCTCTGGTCTGTTGTGATCTTAAACCTACTGAATGCTTCTGAATAAATATGCTTATTGTTCCTCATCCTCGTGTAACTTTCTTTCTAAATGACAACTTGGGGCCTTTAAAGCTAAACTTTCTTAAACCTACACTGTCCAACTAATGCTGTGTTCTTCTCTTCTAAAACAGCTGGTCATAAGACGGTGTTGGGCATTAAGCCTTTCTTTCAGTTTGGGTTCATCATTAGCCAGTGGCGTTGCTATATAAATTCTCCTTCTGAACCCATGCAGAGCTCAACAGGCTTGGGTTAGGGACTCTTGCATGATGGAGCAGGGTGAAAAGGAAATTGCAAGGGGCACAGAGTGTCAGCACAGCATCTAAAGGGCTGCCAGAGAAGCCCTGATAGTCTAGTACTAGGCTGAACAAGCATATCTTCTAATAAGGAGGTGCATAGAGATTATAGAAGTTTAAACAGTAAATGCAGGGAGAGCAGTTTGGGTCTGCTTTCATCAGCTGAAACGGCACTATAAAATCAGCTTCAATGTGTCTAATTGATTCTACTCTATAATTAGCACCAAACACTTTGCAGTTTGTTACTGCATGCTTTTCTTTTGGTAGGGCCGTCAAGTTCTTTCCTTCTGCGGGGGATTCTTATTTCACTGCCGCTGCTGACTAAATTGCCTATGAGTTTATACAGCTTGCCTGCACCAGCTGTTTCCCCCCAGCCTCTAGAAGGAACCAGTTTGCAGTTGCTTCACTTGGGCTGTACAAAGGATCTGAAGGTTTCACTCTGCAGGAACCTCTGGAAAAACAGTTTCTTTAAAGGGACAAGCTCATTCAGGGTGAAGCCAGAGCAAACTACTAGCAGGCATTTTATGGGTTTTTTCATATCATTGAGCAATTTTGAAAAAATGTAATGGTTTCATAATGTTTATATGAATAAATGCTTCTCTTAATTCTGTACTGCATTTTTTTTTTACCAATTCATTTCTCCCTGCAAAGGAAGAAACAAATGTTGCCTGCTAGCATTAGTTCAGTGTGGCTGACAAGCTAGTTAACAGAGCGATCCTATACAGGTCTACTCAGAAGCCAGTACTTCAGTGGGCATGCGATTGCAACCTAAATGACATTTAAAGAATTAAGCAGACTCTGTGAATAACTGTAAATATATTTATGCTTATGCCCAAAGAAAGAATTTTCTGTTTTCCTGTATACATCATAATTAGTTATTGATGTTTAAAATGTTAACACTGTTAACTATTTATATTAAATGATTTAATGGCAGAAAGATGTGAAAAATCATGACCAAACATCAAAAGTTTGATGGAAGGGGGAGGCTAAGAGAGTCTGTGTACACCCTACATTGCACAACTGCATTGTAGCATAGGCCAGTTGTGTTTTAACTACAGTACCTGATAATTGCTGCTACCACTTCCCCACTCAGTTCAAGGAAATACTAAAAAGGGGGATTTCTGAGACAACACTCCCAGTGTTTCCTGCCAGATCCCTCTAAGATTAAGGAAGGGTAGACCAGCCCACATCTCCCTGCCTCTCCAGAGATCAGAGCCCTTGCAGTTCTTTATTACCCTGAATCTTATTCTCCGATAACATGAACCCAAGAGGTTTAGGAATGGCGTAGATTACAATAATCCTTGAGTTTGGCAAATAATCCTTGAGTTTGGCAAACACACATGCCAAACCCCACTGAACAAATTATAAGAATGGACACTGTAGGTTAAAAGTAACTGGAGTGCTGGGGAACTCACAGACAGACTTCGCAGCCTATGGAGCATAGCTGGTCAGTTGCAGGTTTTCTTGATGATGGAATGGACCCTATTGGGAAGGACCACAGCCCACTGTCCCCACACCATACATAATTTAGACACTTTATCATGCCACCTCTTTACCTTTTCTCTAAACTGAAAAGCCCTAGGTGCTGTAACCTTTTCCTCATATGGTAGTTTCTCCAACCCCTTGGTCATGTTGGTTACAATTTTCTGAATCTTCTCCAACTCCACAATATCCTTTTTGAGCTGGGGCAACCAGAATTGTACACAGTGTTGAAAGGCAGCCAAATCAATCAGTGAATGCTATCCTGTACATTTACAGAAATACTTAAAATATGGAATATTTCTCTTATTCCATAAGAAGGGGAATCGTTTTTGTTCCTTTGAGCAATAATACTTGAACACAGTTAGTAATTATAATAATAATACCTTTATTGTCAATGTACAACCTGTTTACAATGAAATTAACTGAGCCTTCCCTCCCCCCCACAAACACTCAATCTCATTGCACTCTGTGTGCTTGTCGCACAACACACCAACCCCGAAAGTCATTTGCACTATATTATTTTCTGTTCAGCAGCCTAACAGCCCACTGATAGAAACTGTTTTTTAGCCTGTTGGTACGACTGAATATACTTCTATATCTCCTGCCCAAGTGTAGAAGATTAAAGAGGTGCTGGCCAGGGTGTGAATCGTCCCTGAGAATTTTTCTCGTTCTCCTAAGGCAACAATCCCTTGCAGTGTCATCTAGCGGGTTCAGGGGACAGCCCATGATATCATGTGCTGTGTTCACCACTCTCTGTAAAGACTTTCTGTCCATGGCTGTCAAGCCAAAGTACCACACTGAGACAATATGAGAGGACACTTTCTATTGTGGACCGGTAGAAGGAGGTCATCAATTGTTGTTTAACATTGTTCTTTCGCAAGACCATGAGAAAATGGAGTCTCTGTTGGACTGAATAAAGATGCAGTCTACAAATTTGAGATGCAAAACCATGTACAATCTACTCCAAAGAAAAGCAGGAATAGAACTGTGAGTTGAGGCCTTATGAAGAGCAGTAGGATGGGTGATTGCCGAGGAGTCACCAAAGAGCTTGTTTAGGACTGTGTGGCATGGTTTTGATGCTACAAGTTCAGTAGAGCAATCTGGTGTTGCAAAATGGAGCCACCTGGCAGAGAAGGAAAGATTCTCCCAATTGCTACAGAGTGAATCCACCTGCTACTCTAAATGGGCAGGCTGAGCAGGGCTAAATCCATTTGTGTATCTAGGTTTATTTCCAGCTCGACTTTTGTTAAAATCTCCAAATACGTTCTGTTTTTAATTACTAATAGAATAAGGATAATATTCAAGAATGTTATATCACTGTTCAAAATGCATTTGGGATAATATCTTTCCATTCAGCACATTGGAACTTGAAAGCCAAATTAAATTCAACATTTTTTGTACTATAATGTAAGACTGCCGACTGTGTGCAGTTTCTGAATATTAGAGCTGATTGTAATAAGACTCAGAAACCGCATTTGTAAAAGGAAAAAAATGTTAATTATTCATTGTGCATTCTGTACTACAGGGTCAATTTATTGAAACTGTAATTTGTTTAAGTTGCATCTGGATGTAAAATATATCAGAAGTAATTAATTGTGTTCAGGATGTGATGAGGTAGATATATCCATAAAGGACAATTGAAAACAGTAGCCGTGTGGTATTGATTGCCTTTTTTGAGAGAAGGGGGAAAATCTTGTCCCGTTTTTAAATGTTAGCTATTCAGAGAGAAAAATTCTCTCTTGGGGAGAATGTTTTCCAGGTTGCTTCATTGCCAGGTGTTTGACATTGAGTGGAGCTTTAAATGAATGAAGCTTATGGCAGCCTTTGGAAATGACCGACTCCAGGGAATCTCAGCTTCCTGCTGTGAAAGTTTCTATTTTCAAAGCACATCAGTTTTAGTAGGAATGTTACAGTGGTCCCATATGCTTCTTCTGACAGAGAGCTAAGTTTCTTCCCTGAATATGAGACAGCTACTGAAGAGGTTTCCTTTCTGCTAAGAAAATGAATTTCAATATGTTGCCAATGAACAATCAGTACGTTTCCAACCGTTAATGGAATTTTAGCTCCCTCTCTTACTAATGGGAATTTGCTTTGTTTTCCTTCCTGTCTTCAGTACATGCTACGGATACCCCACTTTGTGGGTTCTGAAGGTGGATAGGAATCACCAAAGCAAGATGCCCATTTGCTTTGAAACTCATGCTACATTTTGACCCCCTTGCCCCTTCCTCATAAACTCTTTTTCTCACTCTCTCCTTGACCTAGCAGTAGGAAGCCTTTGTCTGAGGTGTTCATCTGGAACAACTTTTCCACACTTGTTTTCATGTTCTGTTAGATTACAGGGCAGCAGGCCTACCTTTGAAGCTCCTTTCTCTTTTGTTTCTTTGCAGTGCACTCCAGTAATTAACTTTGTCCTTCTTTTATTTGTTCCAGTCAATCGCAGTCCACTCTGCTGAGCATCTTCTCCCAGGAGTACCAGGTTAGAAGTTTTCTCCTTTGTGAGGGTTGACAGGTGCCTAATTGAATGATGAATGTCCCTTTATTTCTTTGTAATTGAACTGCCAGCTTTCTGATTGGTTTGGAGGATGTTCCCCTTTCCACTTCAAGCACCGCCTGAGTCTCAGTGGATGGCTGCCAAGCCTACCCATCCATCTGTCTAATAACATCTAGCCTTTGCTTATTTGGTGGACCTGTAATAAATTATGCTAAACCATTATTATTCTGACAATAATAATTTCCCTGTGTTGCGTGGTTCCATGTGCTAAATGTTTGCTGACTTGCACTGTCAGTGCCGCTTTCCATGGCTGACAGAGATGATGATAAATGACCATTGCCGGAGTGGCAGAAGGCAAGAGAGGCAGAAAATGGAGTCATTTATCATGAGATGACAGGTGTCAGTCAAGTGGCAAGTCTCAATGGAATTACTTTTTGTAGTTTTCAAATAAGTTGTTTTTAAGCAATGTTCTTCCTGGTTAAAAATGCCAATTGAATTGTAAAACCAGAGTGCAGAGGACTTGGGTGGAATTGATTTGAAGGGAAATTAATATAAAGGTTGAAAGAGAGAACAAGTTTTTCTCTGCCCTCTGCAACCCTCAGCAAACTTATTTAGATTCAATTACTATGACCTTACTGCCTTTTACATATATGCTGTATTGCAGTACAGTCAAAAGATGTTTCATTCAATGAATAAATGAAAAATAATTTCCAGGCATTAATCTAGGATTTCAGGGCTTTCTTGGGCATTCATGTTTGGTGCTGGCTTTCTTTTTGACATATCATAAAGCTCTGTTGTTTTTCTTTTTAAAGAAATTAATCAAAAGAACACATGCCAAGCATCACACTCCGGAGGCAACCGAGGCTTACTATCAAAGGTATGAATTAAGACCATTAACAGGCGTACTTGCTAATTTGTGATCCAAAATATGTTACAGATCATAATTTCATTGTCTGTGATTTCTTAAAGAACATGCATCCTTGTGTTAGGAGACTTACCGTTTTAGGTCTACCAGTAAGCTTTCCAGGATAAGTGGCACTTAGCCAACTTCATGAGAATACCTCTAGACCACAATTCAGTGCACCGCTATGCATATGGAAGTCCCACTGACTTCCATGAGGCTTAAGTGCATATGATTTGCTGCTGGATTTTAACCTTGATCTGTGGCAGTATTCTTTATTTTACATGTTATGGGGCAGATTTAACTACCAGGTTCTGTTAGTGAAAGCTAGCACAAAGACCCCTGCCACCACAATGAGGCTTCCCTCCTCCTGTGTGCCCCCCCCAATGCCTTTCCCGGATCTGCTGTTAAGAACCCCCAAAACTGTGGGTGGAGGAGAAAAGGGAAGGTTGTTGTTTTGAGTAAACACAAATGCTTGTGTTGATGCAACAATCTCCTTACCACCACGCTGAATTCCCCCCAAAGTTTCATGCTTTCCTTAGTCTAATGAATAGTGCTGGTGACACATATATTTACCACGTTAAGTGTGCCTACATTGTAAGAAACATTTATAATTTTAGCTATTCTGTTATTAAATAAAAATGGCATCCAGATATAAAGGATTTACAACTTGGGACTGTGCCTGTTTTAGAAACAATGATGTCAAATACTACTTTTAAAGGAGGCATAAACCTTTAATATGTCATTTCATAAAACTGTTATGTGATTATGTGCACCTGGAGTTAATAAATTGTAATTGACACTTGTTATATGTTGTCTGTAGCTCTATTGACATAGACCTCTCAGCCACATAATTGGGGCGTATTGATATCTCGTAGAGATGTGCAATTAAAATTTTACTATATAGACCGACATGTGTAAAGTCTGCACAGTGAGATTGTACCTATGATTATAGATGTCTGATATTTATGATTTAACAGTATCCTAATAAACAAAAGCATTTTAGAACTTGGCCCAAGCTGACTACATAGTACACGTATGAATCTATTATGTAATAGATATTCACCAATGCAAAAACCAGCAAAAGTGTACGATACTCTATTCCATTTACAATCTGTTGCCTTATATTAAAGTAGCTACAGTGGTTCTAATGTCTTCCTTATAGCTGCTATATTTCATTGCTCCCAGATTAGGAAAAAAAATTACATAGTGAGTAGATCAGCCAGAGTAAATCAGCTGGGTCTTGTTACTATATAGACTTGTGTGTTATGATGTCCTTGTTACATAAACTATGTAAAATGATGTATAATGTATGAATCAAATGGGAACAATATCATGTAGTGTAACTTTTTTGTTTTTAAAATGTTACGCATAAAACGTGGTTTGTAATGTTGATTTTATTTAATCCCAGAACTGTGAGAATGTTTGTTTTTAAACATGTCACGAGAGATGTTATTAAAAACACCCAAGTCACTCTGGTAACTGTTGTAGCCAGTCTCATCTTGTGTATCAATCGCAGTGATAATTCTCACCGAGATCTGTGAATTTAATACTCCTTATTATCCAAATTCTCAGTTTTTCTTTGTTATTATTTTGTATACTCGTTTTTCAAAACCAAATGTCCTCCCAATCATAATTGGAAAGTTATGTACAAAGAATGCAGTAAATTTTATCAAAACCCTGTCACTAAGCATTACAAACAAATTGGGGGAAAGCCACTCTAAAACTAACAGAGCATCCTTGAAACAAACATAAAAATTGGTACTGCCAGCCTAACATCATGAAATCCATTATCTTAAGCTAGCAGTTATATTTTTATGTTTGTTTTAATAGGCGGCATAATTACAGCCACCCATCCCCTCACCCCCATTAGACCTGTGACTCATATCAACCTACAAAACTCTTGCAGCAAATATGGTCAGTTCAGCTTGCAGTGGCAGTGCAGCTGAAGTGAGGAGTGATGTGCTAGGGCTAACTTCTGCTGTTCCCCCCAACAGAGCCATAATGAGTATGGGATAAAACAGCTACTCTCAGACGACGTCCACACCATACATTTAAAGCATGATGATACCACTTTAAACAGTAATGGCTGCTCCCAAAGAATTCTGGGTGCTGTATTTATTTATTATATTTAGATACCGCCCTTCATCCAGAGATCACAGGGCATAAATTTACAAAGTGAAAACACAAAATACACAATAAAAACAGAAACAAAGCAAACTAATAACCCTCATCCCACAGAAACATACCTGTTTTTAATTGCTTTTATTGATAATGTGTTGTTTTTTGTGACCAACTTCTGGACTCCATCACAATGAAGCAGTGTGTATAAATATTGTGGAAATATAAAAAACCCCTATATTATTACAAATATATTATTATTATTATTATTATTATTATTATTATTATTATTATTATTATTTATTAAATTAATAGCCTTCCCATCTGGCTGGGTTTCCCCAGCCACTCTGGGCGGCTCCCAATAGAATATTAAAAACACAATTATTAAATATTAAAATATTAAAACAGTCCTCTAAGATAAGCTGTTGTAAGAATGCTGACAACATGTGTTTTAATCTCTTACCGTTAGTTTTAATAACCTGTAGTTCATTAAGGGTGCTGAGAGTTGTTAGGTAGGAGACCCCTATTCTCACAAAATTTAAATTCCTGGAATTCTCTGTGGAGGAGGATTGTTAAACCACCCTGGGAACCACTTCTCAGGGAGATGGAACAACAAGTAGGGCCCCCTCTGTCAATCTTAACACACACAGAAGTCTGTAGGGAAGGTGGTGGTTTGTTAGGTATTTGCCACCATTTAGGACTTTACACACCAATGTGAGCACCTAGAATTGGCTCTGGAAATGAAGTGACAACCAGCGTAGCTGCTTTAAAATAGAGGTTAACTGAGATCTAAATGGAACCCCTGCCAGTAACCTAGCACTGTATTTTAAACCAGTTGGAGTTCCTGAATACATCAAGCGCAGGCTCATGTACCACACACTGCAATAATCCAGTCTGGAAGTTATCAGAACATGGAGTACAATGGCCAAGTAATTGTTGTCCCAAAGGGTCCATAGTCTGTGAACCATCTGGAGCTGGTAAAAGTCACTCCCAACCCCCTAGGTCATTTGAGAGCCTCATTTCTTACTTGTGGGTTCCAACCTTAATAGTTGTTCTTCTATTGTCGACCACTGAGCCACATGTGAAAAATTAGCTTATTCCAATCCACTGACAAACCAGCTTCCATACTACAGTTTTGAGTATTGAAGTTTGCATGTTCTTTGTTAACATTAAATACAGCGATTACTTCCATAGATCTGTTGGGGTTCCCTGGATAAGTTTCTGAATGTACATTGAATAATGGGTTAATTACTGAACTTTGTGGGTGGGTGGGTGGGTGGGTGGGTGGGTGGGTAGGGGGACACCGCCAAGACCTGCTCGCCATCTTGGAAGCAGAGAAATTTAAGGGCGGGTGTTTGTTCAGTTCATATACAGTATACAGTGGAGTTCAACACTGCACTTTGCCAATCATTCTGTCTGTGCAAGCAGTGTGGAATGATCCCCCTAATCTTCCCACACATGCTGTTCTGACCCCCAGAGCCAATTCCCACACATGCAATGTGGTGGTGGTAGGGATCTTGTTGCTTACCCAGGGCTTCCACTGATGGCGCTTATTAAGTGAATCCACAGTGTTTTAAGAATGGTTTAAGGAAACCTATTTCAAATCACGGTTTTGCATCCTGGTTTCTGGCTAGTCTTTGTCCTTAACATTAAAACATGGTTACAGAAAACAAACCATAGCTGAGGATTATTACGCTGGCTACATCATTGTTTAATGACCTCTGTCTAGATTATCCAATGGTCTGTTGACTGTTTCCTTAACACGATAATTTGTATCTCAGGGGTCATTACAAAGCATCACTTCACCAAGAAACCTTATTATATTTAGGCTGCAATCCTGTGTACTCTTACCTGAGAGTAAGCTTCACTGGACATAGTTGAATTTACTTCTGAGTAAATATATATTGCACTGTTAATGTTTATTTAAATAAAGTTTTAAATAAGGAAGGTGCAAGCTACTTATTAGGTAAAATATGTTAATGTTTGCACTATGCTAATAAACAATGATCCTTCAATTCATTTATTTAGGTGGCTGTGTAAGTGATAAATAAAAATAAGCAGAATTCTCATTCAATAAAATATTAATTTGGGAGTCTGTCTTCTTTATTTATCATTAAAATACTCTGTCTCTTTGTCCCCCAAGACCAACTGTAATTTTAGAGCTCTAGGAGAGAAAAAATCTAAGTTGTCTTTTCTCTTTTCATTCATTATGTAAATTCCAAAAGCAAGCTGCTTAGGTCATTTTCTGACCTGTGCTGCAAATATCAGGGTCAGCATGAATGTGGAGCATGGACTGAGAATAACAGGTCAGTAGGTTCAGGGTAAAATGCATAACATGGTGGAGATATGTTTGGTCCCTAGTGAGTTTAATGGTAACTATTTCCAACAATGGAATAATTAACTCGCTAGCCACCCATTTGACTACATGCGAATTCTGAATATTCTCATCTGAGCATACCCTTAAGTGCTGTGGTTTATATTTCATATGAGAGAGAGAGAGAGAAAGAGAGAGAGAGAGATTTCACAGTAAGGGGATATGTGCCAATTTCTCTTAATGTTGCAGCATATGCATCCTTCTTCCTGTAGTTCTTATTTTGTTTTCAATTTTCCCCCTACATTTCAGTTGATAAAGAGCCTCTAGGGTAGCTTGACAACTTAATTGTGTATTTATTACTGTATTATACTGTAAACCACATTGTGATATTTGGCCAAAGGGTGGTATGTTAACAACAACAACAACTAATAATAATAATCCAATAAATATACCACTTTTTCATTCTGATAATAATGACAACAATAGCCTTGCTTGTTTAGCTACTTGAAACTGATGTTGCAAAATACTGCATGAGAGAATGTATGGTAAAGGACTCCTGAACATTTAAGTCCAGTCAAATTCGACTATGGGGTGCGGCGCTCATCTCCACTTTCAGGCCAAGGGAGCCAGCGTTTGTCCACAGAAAGCTTTTCCGGGTCATGTAGCCAGCATGACTAAATCCCTTCTGGCTCAACGGGACACTGTGATGGAAGCCAGAACACACAGAAACACCATTTACCTTCCTGCTGCAGCGGTACCTATTGATCTACTCGTGATGGTATGCTGTCAAACTGCCAACTTTACAATCGGCGAGCACAAGAGGCTTGGTGGTTTAGACCACAGAGCCACCCGCATCCCAAAGAATGTATGACTAGCATGGTACAGCGTTCTGCAGCTTAGTCCACATACTACTTGCTAAAAGAGCCCTGCTGGATCAGCCAAAGGTCCATCTAATCCAGCACTCTATTCTCACAGTGCCCAAACAGGTGCCCCTGGCAAGCTTGCAAACAGAACCTGAACACAGCGGCACTCTTCCTACCTGTGATTCTCAAGAAAGCAGAGGATGGGTATCACCTGTGTGAGTGCAGTCAACTTCAGTCACCATTTTCGTGGGTTCTGTTGGAGGTTGACCTTTCATTTCTATGTTCCATTGCACTCACATGCTGGCTTCCATGGCAGCTACCAGTGATGTGACAGCGCTTTTTTTTTTTAAAAAAAAGGCCATACAAACTGTGAATGGTCTTCTTGGTGGCGAAATGGTGATACTGCAGACCTAAACACCAGTGCACCTACGACTTGAATGGAAAAGAAAGCTCTTGTCAGAATTTGCCTCCTGCAAACAGAGGGACTCCTTTCCAATGGATAAATCCCCCTGATTGAACGAGAGGAAAGAGGCAATATTTGTTGACTCTTCCCTCCCCTTGAAGGTACTTATGTACCCAGAAATCTTTCTCTGGAAGGTTGTGGAGATCCTCTGGAACAGCATGGGAGATGGCTCTGAGGAAACAAGGGGAAGCTTAAACATCTTCTCCTTTCTGCCAGTGGGAGCATCCTGAGTAGAACTGCATTCAAGGAAGTCTTCCACCAACAAGTGCAACCTCTGGTTCCATTGCATCAACTATCCAAGGGCTAATCATCATCTTAGCCATTAAAGTACAGTTCTCTAGGTGTGTCATTTGCAAAATGAATATTGGCAATTCTGAGTAATTTTATAAATGTATGGAAATTCATATCCCAGTGAATGTTGTGAGTCCCCCTCATTGTGACTGTCAGGATTTACTTTTTCATGCCTGAAATGTGGGGAAATATATATATATATATACACACTTGGAACCATTCACAGAATTGACCTGAGATGGTTGGCGTTCACCAAAATTTGGACATTTACCATTCACATGTCCTGGTTCACCTGACATGGGAAGCCAAACTATTGCTTACCAGGTTCACATGAACATGTGGGCTCTTGGAAAGGAGCTCACAGCTGTTTCACTCTTCCCTGTCCTTTTAGCTTCTGCACTTCCCTGAGCTAAATCTGGCTTGACGTGTTATCTGAAATGGGACTCATGGTTAAGTGCTTTCCTCACTAACCATGAACTGTAGTCAAGAACAGACCATAGTTTGGCCTATCATGTCATGAACCAAAGCCAATATATCTTAAACTATAATTATGAACTTTGACCTAGCTATTTTAAAAAAAAAACATACTTGGGTACAGATACCTATTTTATAGAAAGCAAAAGATTGCTTTCAAATATTTGTGAAGTAGGGTCATGGGGTCCCATCTGAGAAGACAAACGTGCAAGAACATGCTTATGAACTAAAGGTGGCGACCATTTTGCACACATTTGATTGGCACACGGCCGTGCGTGCCGTTTTTGGCCCTTGTGGGGGCAGGATGGGCTTAACATGCACTCCACTGGTGCACGTGATGACCCAGAATGCAACTCTCGTGCAAACAGGGAGTTGCCTGTACACCCACACTTCAAGTTAATGGCTTTTACTTACTTGCAGGATATCAAAATACACTGCTCTTTTTCATTGGACATCACAACTGCCTTCTTTAATGTTGTCCCTCCTGTGGCAATATTTGTTGGAGCTGAATGTGTACAAAGTATGATCAAGAAAATACAGGCAGCAACCATTTTGCACAGGGCCATTTCAGCACACATACACCCCCGCACATCACTGGAGCGTGCATAAGGCCACCCTGTTCCGCTCCTGACCAATACCGTCCCATTTTTGGGCCACTTCTGGGTCAGCAGCAACGGGCATATGTGTGATCGTGTTTCAGTTGGACACACATAAAATAGTCACTGCCTGTACAAGTCATACAGCCTGATGTAGCTCACGGGAGGAGGTATATAATAACAATCAGGATTTTCCTGTACACACTTAACCAGGAAAACACCAGTGAACTCAATGGAACTCACCTCTGAGTAGAAATTCAGAGAGTTTGAAGTCTGAAAGCCAGCCTGAGGAGCAGTTCAAGTGAGCTCACATTATAGGTTCATGCCTGACTTTGCCCACTGAGACCAGCTTTCAAACTACTCCATCCACAAGCCACAGTCAGCACCTCAAATGTAGGACTTTAATAATGAAGTGGCATAGATATTTCTGATTTGCTCATGAAGGACAAGCAATAGTAGAGTTTGGTCACCAGGAACTGTTTTGCAAAAAAATATATTTTAAGCTAACTTTACTTTCTTCAATCAGTTTCTTCCTGGAATTTTCCAGAGAGGGAGAAAGAGAAAGAGAGACTTAAGACTTAAGCGATGACCTTTTATTTAAATCTGCAATATTATTTTTATTTTTGTATTGTCTAGGTACCTTAATGGAGTGATAAAAAATGCAGCTTCTCCTGTATTATTGGACCTGGCCAATGAGGTAAAACATTTTTAAAAATCATCTTTCTCTGGTAAACATAAGAAGCTTATCTTTAGTGACTTTTACTTAAAACTATAATTGGTTTCAAGATGCATCACACATTTAAAATTGTTCTGTTGTCTGTCAGTACTTACAGTAATTAAACAAAATACATATATTAGTTAATCAGTTAATGTAATTAATATTTTACCTTCAAGGTGAATGTGCAAATAGCACATTTATTCTTTTATTGAAAGATTCCTTCCTCTTCCCTTTAGAAAGAGAAGAAAAATGCTGATTTTAAAATGCTCATTTACTTTCATCTACTTCGGCGTTTTAATAATTAATGAATTTAATTTCGTGTTAAGTTTTCTTTTCATAAAGATAAACAAAATGTAAGATTTTACAATAAGTGTCAAAACAATTGCATTTTTTAAATCTTCCTTTTAGCATGTAAATTATAGCAAAAGGAAACAGTTTAATATTAATTTCTGTTCTTCATGTACACCGTAGTTGAAAGAACTGATAATCTGACATTTGTGTTATAGTTACCCAAATTTGGAGGTGCAATAAGTTTTTGCAGTTTGGTGGTGACAGATTTATGTCCAGTGTAGGTGGACAGTGATGGACAGGAGCTTAGATTGTAGGCACTGAGGTCCCTGATGGGCTTGCTTAAACACTGGCTGCATCACCCATCCAATGAGCCTGAGGAAGATTGGACCATGATCAGTGCTTTTAGGGGTGGACCAGAGAGAAGACAGCTCCATCTACCCCTAGTTTATTTATGGCGAAGATTTCCAGAAGCAGCTTTTCTGCTACAGCACAAAATGTTTATAATTATGACAGATGTCTATCTAGGGAGAGATGTAACTTTAATCTCTTAATATATTGATTTGCGGCAATAACTATCTTAATTGATAGGCTTTGAAATTCTTATACAAGCCTTAGAAGAATATCCTGAAATGCACGATATTGTGCTGCTTTTTAAATAGTAAAAGGTGGGAAATTACATTAAAAATTATGTACTTGGAATATAAGCGGAACAGTAGCAGCTAGTCCTACATGTTACATTAGGAAGGAAGTATGTCTTTTCTGTAAGCTTCTGTCTGATTTACATTACTGTAGTCTGCAAATGAGCAATTACCTATCAGTTACTAGATGTTTCTAATGGTCTATGAAGTGTCTATACATTGTAATAATAGAGTGAACATACGAAAGGGATTGCTTTGTATTAGTGCCAAAGGATGCTTCTTGAGCTTTCTGACATAATGTTTCAAGTTACACCGTTCTCTTTTTTCCTTTTAAACAAAGAAATATTGTAATGGAACAGATCCTTAGTAAATAACATGCATTGCATGGAGATTGTCATAGCAGAGTACCTCGTGGGTGCAAAGAAATATAATGTTAGTAGTCTTCTTTGCATATATTTTCCGTTGCATTTTCCCTTTGTACATGCAGTTTCTATTCCCATGCAGATAATACACTTAATTTCTAATACCAGAAGCACTTGTTTAACCATATACTATATATGTGCAACCTAACAATTCATATTGTTAGGTTTCATTTGGTTTTAAAAGAAACTTGGAGATAAATAAAATTATGGTTAAAGAAAAAGTTATTTTCAGTAACTTAATTTACTGCTAGCAAAGTAGCAGGTATATTTGAAAGGTAATGTTTTTTGTGACTGCTTCTGGTGCGTTAGGGAAATGTGGCAGTAACAAGCACGAGATCACTGCTTCTACACAATCAAGCTGCCATTTTTATATGATAGTTAATATTTAAATGGCATACTCCTGCATCTGCTGACAATTGGTATAATGGTAATACTTTATGAGTCAATATATATTTAATCAGTAGAAACTGTAAAAATTGATGAGAAATATATAACATAGATGCATTACAATGCGTAGCATCCTTCTTAAATAAGAATAGGCCTCTGTTGTTTTGTTTTTTTCAGTGTCCAAGTTATTGTAAAATTTCAGGTATTAGATATGTTAATTTTCTGCATCCAGAAGGTTAATTTAAAAGACAACAACCCTCAAAACTCTGTTGTGTGTTAAGAATAATAAAATTAGTTCACACCAGGCAAATATTTTCTAGTGGGATTTGAAGCACTATGAATTTTACTTACATGCTAAATTCTGACATGAAGCATGATGGCCCTATTTCAGAGAAAGATGGGTGCATGATTAATATGAAAATTAGGCAGATGCAAGTACCTGAACTAATAAGATAGTCCTTATTCAGGCTGGACTACCTTCAGTAATTTCACCATTTTTCATATGTCAGCTCTGATGTGGGTTACTGGAAATAAGCAGTTCTGTAGAAAGCATTCCTTTCTACTTGGGGAATTTAAGGGCATCCAAGTACATATATTTATTTGGAAAAAATATGTACAAATAAGGGCACCTTTTAGGGTTTTCTAGTTTCTAATTTTGTATGAAATGAAAATGTATATTAATACACATGAAAACATCAAGAAAATAATGATTGTCAAAATGCGAGTGAGGTTTAGTCATCTATTGTGAAGTAAAAAGTGCTTTATTCACTAGAGTATTGTAATTTGCATTTTTTTAAAAAAAAATATGCTGATATTCAGAGGATACTGCAGCTCATTTTTTAAATAAATACATGCCTTTAAATGGAACAGGGTCTATTTCAGAAAATATCCGTATATCTTATATATATTTTAGAAAACCTCCTTTCTGAGGTACATAAGATTCATTTTTTCTCATAACCTTAATATTCTTCTAGAAAGCACACTGGTTGATCTTGAATTAGCGTTAGTGATTTATTACATTTGGTGATTATCAATAAGTGATTGTTAAACAACAGCCTATCTGTTTCTTTTTAACAAATTGTCTGAAATATACTAGATTTGGGTTTGGAGGGAAGTAATTTAGATTTGGGTATTTGTTATTAACCTTTAAAAAATGTGTTACAATGCTGTTAATTGCCTGCCTGAAGAATCAGAACCTATAGGTTTGTATCATCTAAATGAAAATGCAGTATATTGCTGGGTCTGTTTTTATTTAAGATTTTTAAAAATCCATCCTTCATTCTTCATTGTTGTTAAAAATAATGTGGAAATGGTCTGTTTAGGTAAAATGTATGTGCATTTTATGTGTATGTGTATTTTGCATTCCATGTGCACATTTTGTTGATAAGTGGAAGCTATTGTTGCATGTCAGTTGGTTTTTGCTTCATGCAGTGTACAGTAAACTGTGTGCTTTAGGTTGAAAATAGTTGAGAGATAAAGGCCACTTAGAGCTTCATTCATATTCCTTGCCACAATGCCATTCAGGTTCCCGGTAAATCATATATACTAAAACTGGTCCTGAGTTATGACAGATATGACACTGCTCCTGAAAAAGAGGGAGGTATCAAAATGCTTGGATGAACCCCAAGATTTGCTGCAGTAGAAAAAAAAATATTGAGAAGGGGGACTCAAGCAGGCCACCATAAAACCATAAGGGTTGAGCGTGCTCAGTGGCCACACAGTGTCTGTTGTGGTGGTGAACATGAAACGACGGAGGAGTAATGGAATGGAGAATCCAGAAAGAAGGTATGACTGGCTATAACAGTGGACAAGAGCACACCACCTCGACACTTGATTATAGGTCCCACTTGCAGTGTTCTTCAAACATGATGGTAGTCACAGAACAGAGTACTGTAGTTTAAGTTTCTTGCACAAGTAAATATCCTGCAACGTAACACCACAAATAACAAAAACAAATGTGGCTAAGAAAGCATGTAACAAATGTGAATGAGATCATAACTTTAAAAAGTCTTGGTAATTGTGATGTAACCTGAGTTATATCCTAGGTCAGGTAAGTGTATGTTTCCGAAAGGATAAATGGAGTGATATAGAACAAATCCCTAACACCCCTTTGTTGATATAAGTGATAACATGGAACCACGTTTCAAAGACAGCTGAAGTTGTTCTTCATCTTTCCCCTGAGGTGGATTTTGCCCCATCACTGATGGCTCGAATAGTGTTGGAAAAATTTCTACAAGAACAAGAAGGATCAATCCGTAAGTATTTTTTAATAAATATTTAGCTTCATATAATTACAATTAGCTACAAATAACAAGATAGAATTATAATTAAGCTAAAGAGAGAATTTCTTTTAGTCCTGAACCTTGGATAGCTCATTATTTTCATGCATGATGGTTAGATCTGCTCTGACTGAACATGTAATAATAATTAGTAAGAATAATGTTATTATTTGTACCCTGCCCATCTGGCAGGGCTGCCCCAGCCACTCTGGGTGGCTTCCAGTATATACAGAAACATAATAAAACACCAAACATTAAAAACTTCCCTGTACAGAGGAATGTTATCCAGGATGTGCATATATTCTTTTCTTCTAAAGTATTTTTTCACTAAGAACATTCATATAAAGTTGAAAGGGCAGTAGCAGCCTAGTCATATTCAGAGTAGACTCACTAATTTCAATATGTTTTCTCTTACATCCATAACGTGATAGTGTTTCAGTTGCATTTCTTGCTGTCGCACATTAAAATGACCCTAGTTAAGGCAATTTTGAATACGTAGCACAAAGGTGTTTCTGTTCCCATTTTAGAAGGAGCTTTCAAACTATTCTGTCTCTTAGTCTTAAGGTAAAATATTATGGGCAGAATACAACCAATATTAACGATTGTTAAGCCCTATCCATGTCATTGGGGAAAGTAAGCACGTGCTTAACTCTCTTCCGTTTAAGTGAAAGAGACCAGCATGTTTAACTGTGGCAGGATCAAGCCATAAATAATTATAGGAAAAACAATTTTTGAAAAGAAGCCTATGCTATGTTAAAATTCTGCAGGCTTCGAGTAATGCAGCTGGTAAATGCAAAAGTGAATGTAACCAAGCTCAGTGCTACCGGGGGGGGGGGGGGATGAAAGAATGAATAAAGCTTCAGGAGGAGGTTCAAGCCTAAATTAATTTGCCACTGAAAAAATACATTTTGTTATTTTCTCTGTGTCAACTGCATGATTAAAACCGGCTGTTAAGTGAGCTCTGGGGATGTGCT